>NW_004444018.1:7392264-7405232 GCF_000243295.1 Trichechus manatus latirostris
GTGGGAAAGCGTATATCACAAATTACTGGTTGTTTTGTCTCCCACTGAAAGCTCCGTGAGGCTGTTTTCTCGTACCCCCTGTTTCCTGGTCTCCGATAGGAGTCCAAGATGGTGGATTCGTGCTGCGTTAGCTGGTAGGGGACCTCTGCATGAATCTCTCCTCGCTCTCCGTTCTCTGTCAGTTTTCTCACTCCATTTGGTGCTTGGGTGAATTCTTTATCTCTTCATTTGATGTTTTAGTGTTTCAGGATTGTTGTATTCTCTGTTCAGCTTAGTTTTTCAGATCTTTGCTGTGGAGGGACGGCGTGGTGCTTCTGCCTAGAACGCCATTTTTCTGGAACTCCTGTACAGTATGTTTTAAAGTCAAGAAGTGTGAATCCTCCTATTTTCTTCTTATCTTTCAGCACGGTTTTAGCTATTTGGGGCCTCTTGTAATTCTATATAAATTTGAGGGTGGATTTTTTCATTTCTGTAAAGAAGGCTGTTGGAAAGTTGATTGGGATTGTGTTGAATCTATAGATAGCTTTGGGTAGTATTGACTTCTTAACAATATTACTGTATTTTTACACAAATAACATTCACCTTCTACATTTGTTGGCCAACCATACCCTCCTTCCACAAAGTATTTTCATAAGCTTGCTCTGCTATTTTTTTTGCAGCAACATGTAAAAAAAATGGTATAGTGTCACTTCTGAAAATACCTCATGGGGGGAGGGTGCAGTTGGCAAACAAACATAGAAGGCATGCGTTATTTGAATAAAAATATGGTAAGTCTTCCAACCCAAGAATACAGAACATCTTTCCATCTATTTAAATCTTCTTTAATCTCTTTCAGCAGTGTTTTATAATTTTCATTGTATAAGTCCTTTACATCTCTGGTTAGGTTTATTCCTAGGTATTTTATTCTCTTAGATGCTATTGTAAATGGAATTCTTTCCCTAATTTTCCTTTCAGATTTCTCATTGCTGGTGTATAGAAACCGAACTGATCTTTGTTGACCTTGTACCCTGAAACTTTGCTAAATTTCTCTATTAGCTCTAGAAGTTTTCTTGCAGACTCTTTGGGATTTTCTATATATGGAATCATATCATCTGGAAATAGAAATAATTTTACTTCTTTTCCAATCTGGATACCTTTTATTTCTTTTTCTTGTCTTATTGGTCTGGTTAGGACCTCTAATACAATATTGAATAGAATTGGTGAGAGTGGACGCCCTTGTCTTTTTCCAGGTTAAAGGGGAAACTCTCAGTTTTTCTCCGTTAAGTATAATGTTGGCTGTTGGCTTTTCATATATGCCCTGAATCATATTGAGGGATTTCCCTTCTATGCCAGTCTTCCTTAGAGTTTTCATCAAGAAAGGGTGTTGGATTTTATCAAATACTTTTTCTGCATCCATAGAGATTGTCGTGTGGTTCTTTCCTTTCTTCTATTGATGCAGGGTATTATGTTGATTTATTTTCTATTGTTGAACCATCCCAGTATTCCTGGAATAAGTCCCACTTGGTCATGGTGTACAACTCTTTTAATATGCTGTTGGATTCAGTTTACTAATATTTATACATATATATATAATTTTTATTGTGTTTTCGGTGAAAGTTTACAGCACAAATTAGTTTCTCATTAAAAAATTTATACACAAATTGTTTTGTGACATTGGTTGCAATCCCCGCAATGTGTCAGCACTCTCTCCTTTCCCTTTACACTCTAGGTTCCTCATGTCCATTCTTCCAGGTTTCTTGTCCCTTCCTGAATTCTCATCTTTGCTTTTTGACAGGAGTTGCCTATTTGGTTTCATATGCTTGATCGTACTAAGAAGCACATTCCTCATATGTGCTATTATTGTTTTATAGGCCTTTAGATCTTCTGTATCTTTGTTGAGTTTCTTTCTAGATGTTCTATCCTTTACTGAGACTGGTGTGTTGAAGTCTCCTACTATTATTGTGGAATTGTCTATTTCTCTTTTTAGTCCTGTTAGAGTTTGTTTTATGTATTTTGGAGCCTTGTCATTGGGTACGTAGATATTTATTAAAGTTATATCTTCTTGGTGGATTGTCCCTTTAATCATTATATAATGTCCTTTCTTGTCTTTTTTGGTTGAATTTGCCTTAAAGTCTATTTTATCTGAGATTAGTATTGCCCCTCCTGCCGTTTTTTGGTAACTGTTTGATATGTATATTTTTTCATCATTTTATTTTTAATATATTTATGTCTTTGTGTATAAGGTGTATCTCTTGTACATAGCATATTTATAGGTCATTTTTTTAAATCCATTCTGCCACTCTCTGACTATGCGTGCATTTAAACAATTTATATTCAGTGTGATTATTGACAGGTATGAATTTATTGCTGTGCTTTTTTTTTTATGATGATGATGTTTTCTTTGTTCCTCTTACTTTCCTGTGGTGAATTTCTTTTGTGGATTTTTTTAATTTTCTTTTATTATTATAGAATATTTGTTTACTGAATCTTTGTGTTTTTCTTCTTTTTTATTCTGATGTGTAGGTTTGTTAACTTTCTTTGTGATTATCTTGGAATTTACGCTTATCTTCCTAAGTTCAAACCAATCTTTATTACTTGATTTTGCATTGATTTTTTCTCCATTTGAAAGTTCTATACCTACACCCTTTATTCCCTCTTTTACTGTTTTGACATTGTTGTCATTTGCAGATTGATGTCTCTGTTTCCATGTTTTAAGTCTTTTAGCTTTGTTTTATTATTGAGAGTTCTTTACGTAGGCTGGTATCTGGCTGATGCTGTCCTGTGTCCTAGACTCCAGTTGTTGTCTGCTGTTTTTGGGTATCTAACCTAAGGACTCCCTTTAATATTTGTTGTAAGTTTAGTTTGGTTTTTACAGATTCCCTTAATTTCTGTTTATCTGGAAATGTCCTAATTTCACCATTGTATTTGAGAGAGAGTTTTGCAGGATATATTATTCCTGGCTGGCATTTTTTTTTTTTCAAGGTTTTATATATGTCATCCCATTGCCTTCTTGCCTGCATAGTTTCTGCTGAGTAATCAGAGCTTAGTCTTATTGTTTCCCCTTTGTAAGTGACCTTTTGTTTTTCTCAAGCTACTCTCAGGATTCTTTCTTTGTCTTTGATTTTGGCAAGTGTGATTATGATATGTCTTGATTTTCTCTGGGAGTCTATCCTATATGGTGTTCAATGAGCTTCTTGGATGGTCAGCTTTTCATCTTTTATGATATTTGGAAAGTTTTCTGCCAGCAAATCTTCAACAATCTTCTCTGTATTTTCCATTTTCTCCCCCTATTCTGGAACTCCGATCACACGTAAATTTTGCTCTTGATTGTGTCCCACATAATTCATAGGTTTTCTTCATTATTTTCTCTCATTTTTCCTCAAAGTTGTGTCCAAGGATTTTCCTCAAACAAAGTGGTGTCTCAGTGATGTTGTCTTCTATTGTTTTGAATTTGCTCCTAAAAATCTTTTATTGCATTGTCCATTTCTGAAATTTTGTTGTTTACCTTTTGGATTTCTAGTTGCTGTTTCTGTATGATTTCTAATTGTTTATGTATTTTGACATTTTGTTCTTGTATTATACTCTTGAATTTTTCTGTTGTTTTGTCTATGTTTTCCTTGATGTGTGGCTATGTTTATGTTGTTTGTCTGTTTTCCACAATTTTGTCTATTTTTCCCTTAGTTTTATCTGCATTTTCATTGATCTCTTTCCTAATCTCTTGGAAATCCATAAATATTAGTCTTTTGAATTCCATATCAGGTAGCTCCATTGCCTTTTCTTCTACTTTAAGGTTTATCTGATTCTTTATTTTGGTCACTGCTAGAGCCATCTTATCCTTTTTTTTTTTAAATGTTTTGATATTGTCTGCCATCTCCAAGACATTAGGGTGTTTTCTTTATTTATTGATTGTTTGTTCACTTGTTTCATCCTGCTCTTTTGTTTTGGTATGTCAGGGTGCACAGGGCTGGGGTACTTTTCTGCTTGCTCATCTGTGAGCACAATAGCTCTCACCTCCTTGTCCAAGTGGGCAGGGTAGCAGTAGGCAGGGTGATCCCACCTCACTGTACAGTGGTTTGGCAAGGTGGCTGAGGGCAGACTGGGTGGGCACTATCTGCCTCTTGATGTTGGTCTAGTGGTGTGGGAGCATTCACAACCCCTCACCAGATAGGCAGGTGTATTAGAAAGGGAACGGAAAGGGCTCGCTTCCCACCATTCAGCAGCTGGTCTAGTGGCAGGAGGGAGGAGTGGTGCAGCCTCAGTGTGGTAGTAGGGCTGAGCTCTGGGAACACTCTAGCCATGGCAGCATGGTGGGGGCTGGTGGGAAAAGGAGTTGATGTATGGGGCTGAGTGAGGGGGAGAAAGAAAAGAACAAGGTAGTTGGTAGGTGGCAGCAAGGCAGTCTTTGGTGCTGGTGAGAAGGGAGAGAAGGTGGTATACAGGGCTAGGCTAGGTTGGAGGGAGAAAGAAAAGGAAGAAACAGAAAAAAATAATAAAAATTTAAAAAATGGCCCTGCAGGAACCGGTAGGTGGGGGTGGGGCAGACCTGGACTGATGGCAGGCCAGTGGCCCTCTAGCCAGGTGGCGTGGTGTGGCCCACTGGGAGGGGGTGGAGTGGCATACAGAGCAGAAGGGTGAGTGGTGAGAAAGCATGTTCTTTTGTTACTGAGATCTCTGTCTCCTGTTGGGAGCTCTGTGAAGTTACCTTCCATACTCCCTGTCCAGGGTCTTTGTTGGCTGTGTTCCAAGATGGTGACGCTGCGTCGTGTTAGTTGGCAGGGGGCCTGTGCTCCACATCTCTCTCTGTTTTCTGTTTTCCATCAGTTTCTTCTTCCATTCTGTGTTTGACCTAGTTATTTATTCCTTCATTTGATGCTTAGTGCTCCAGGATTGATACTTGTATCTCTTTTACTTAGTTTTTCAGGTCTTTGCTGCAGGATGTTGGCATGGTGTGTCTGTCTATGGCACCATATTGGCTCCGCCTCTTGTTCACTAGTATTGTGTTGAGGATTTTTGTATTTATATTCATAAGAGATATTGGCCTGTAGTTTTCTTTTCTTGTGATGTCTTTGTCTGGTTTTGGCGTCAGGGTTATGTTTGTTTCATAGAATGAATGAGGGAGTAGTCCTTCCCTCTCTATCTTTTAGAAAAGTTTAAACAGTATTGGTGTCAATTCTTCTCTAAATGTTTGGTAGAATTCCCCAGTGAAGCCATCTCTTCCAGGACTTTTTATTGTTGGAAGGTTTTTGATTACTGATTTGATCTCTTTCCTTGTTATAGGCCTGTTGAGACTTTCTGTTTCCTCTTAAGTCAGTTTGGATTGGATGTGTGCTTCTAAGAATTTGTCCATTTCATCTAGGTTATACAATTTGTTGTACAGTTGTTCAAATATTCTGTCATAAATCTCCATATTTCTATTGAGTCAGTTGCAGCGTCCCCTCTTTTATTTTTTATTTTAGTTATTTGCATCTGTTCTGTTCTTTTCTTGTTAGTCTAGCTAAAGGTGTGTCAATTTTATTGATCTCAAAGAACCAACTTCTGTTTTTATTGATTCTCTCTGTTGTTTTCTCTTTTTATTTTTATTTATTTCTGCCCTGATGTTTGTTATTTCCTTTCTTCTGCTAGGTTTAGGCTTAGTTTACTCTTCTCTTTCTAGTTCCTGGGGTTGTCAAGTTAGGTTGTTGATTTGAAATCTTTCTCCTTTTTCATGAATATTTTTCAGTTTTTTTCTGTTATTGATTTCTAGCTTTACTCTCTTGTCATGAAGGATATTAATCTGTGGTTTTCTTTTCTTGTAATGTCTTTACTTGGTTTTCGTGTCATTGTAATGCTGATTTCCTCTTCAATTTTCAGGAAGAATTTGTATTGAATTGGTATGATTTCTTCCTTAAATGTTTGGTAAAATTTTCTAGTGAAGCCATTTGAGCCTGGAATTTTCTTTACTGGAAGGTTTTTAACTACAAATTCAGTTTCCTTAATAGGAAAATTATAGGCCATTCAGTTTATCTATTTCTTTTTAGTTGAGCTTTGGTAATTTATATCTCTCAAAGACTAGTTCATTTCTTCTAATTTCTTGGATTTATTAGCATAAAGTTATTCATAATATTCCATTATTATCATTTTATTATCTCTAGAATTAGTAGTGATGTCATCTCTCTCATTCTTAATATTGCTAAGTTGTGTCTTTACTCTCTTTTTCGCTGATCAGGCTGGCTGGAGGTTTATAAATGTCATTGATCTTCTCAAAGAACCAGCTTTTGGTTTCATTGATTTTTCTTAATTGTTTTTCTGTTTTCTACTTCACTGATTTCCAAGTAGTCTTTAATTATTTTTTCTTCTGCTTATTTTGAGTTGAATTTGCTCTTCTTTCACCAGAGACTTAAGGTGGAAACTTAGGTCATTGACACAAGAACTTTATTTTCTATAATAAAGGCATTTTAATGCTATACATTTCTCTCTAAGTACTGCCTTAGCTGCATTCTACAAATTTTGATATGTCGTGTTTTCATTTTCATTCAGTTCAAAATATTCTATAATTTCTCTCTTCATTTCTTCTTTGATGTATGAGTAATTTACAAGCTTGGATTAAAATTTAAAGGCAAATGGAAGAAGAAGGAATAAAATTATTAGGTTCCTGCTAGGCTTAAAAGCACAGTGCTAAGTGATTTTATGACACTGATTCAATCCATTCAATAATTCTACTTCCTAGATGTGGAAAACTGGGGCTGAAAGAGATTTACAGTAAACCCTGCAAAAGCTGAACCTATGTAAGGTGGAAACCTGTCAGAGAAGGAAAATTCAAATACTTTCCACTAAAATGAGCCATAGAAAAGTGGTAAGATTGCACCCTATCAAAGGCAGAAAACTTGTGAGACTCAGAACAACAAGGCAGTAATATCGAGTTTCAGCTCTTACAGGTTTGACTGTATTAACAAGTTCAGGTAACATAATAAGTGTTAGATTTGGGATTAGATCTCATGCCTTCCAGTTTCTAAAGCTCGCATCATTTCCACCCCTTCCCACATTTGTGATGAGAGTTACCAATTGGGAAGATTGGGAGAGCATGCAAGTCAAACATCCTTACCTCATAATTTTTCCTAGAGTGAGTTTTGATACTGATTCCTAAGTAAAGCATGCTGATACCTAGACTGCCTTTTACTGGATTCACAAAGCTCAAAACCAAAGCAGATAGAAATCACAATTCATTTAGTTTTTATAAATCACTGTGAGTGAATACAGTATTGAAAACAAAACCCCTACTCTCATCTACTGGCTAGTACACATTGCCATTGAGTTGATTCCTACTCATAGCAACCCTATAAGACAGAGTAGAACTGCCCCATAAAATTTCCAAGGAGCAGCTGGTGGATTTGAACTGCCCACCTTTTGATTAGCAGCCAGTTAGCAGCCAAGCTTTTAACCACTGAGGACTCTAAACAGTGACCTATATCTGGTAATACATTTTGATTGTGGTGGTAGTGGGGATGACGGACAGAGGTTAGAAGACAGCCTGTGTTTCTTTTGATGAAGTCTCTAGCAGCACAAACATCCTCTGGTATTTCTGTTGTCTTTTTATCAAGGAGTTGATTGAATCTTTCCAATCCTTCTCTTTTTGGCATCACCGATCTATACATTCCTGGTCAAATATAAATGTTATTTCAGTATGGGATAGAATAAAAATGCCGTTCTGAATCTGAGGAAACAGAATAGAGGTGGGGAATTTATCAGGGAAAAATAATGCATTTGGGGCTTGGGTATCCCTTATGGAGAAAAAAAAGGATATTGCGATGAAAAGAACAAGGGAAAAGGGAGTGTCATTGAATAAAACACATCAAAGAGTCTGGCAAAAAACCGTAAGTCACTGGGAACTTCCCACAATGTGTTTCCTTTGCTCCATTTGGAGAATTTCTGAGTTGATGATGTGTGAGAGCTCCTCGTATTAGCATTCTGTGACCTGCTTTGTGTGTTGTTTTCTTGTTGTGTTTGCCCTTGTACATCCAGTTCCAACTAAGAGGGCGGAGAGGAAGCTGCATACTGCCAGCTTAGCCCTATAAATATTTGTACAGTGTTTATGACAGATGTTTTCCTGTTATGAAGGAATATGACCTTCATTAAAAATCTAGAATTTTTTAATGTGATGCCAAAACATCAGAAACAACAGCACAGTTTGCTGGCGATTTTCTTATTTTCAAAGATGCAAATTCTTACTTGAACAGTAATTAGCACGACTATTATTTGTTGGAAAAATGGTCGGAGGGTAGAAAATAACCACAATTCTCCTTTCCTTGTTCTAATCACCATCCTACACCAGCAGTCTGCATGACGGACCATTTAATACTGTCAGTTTGTAAACCAACAGAGTGGCATTTCCTTATATTCAGTGAAGCATTCTTCTTCCTGATGTTTGGAACACCAATTAAACCATATACAAATAACCCTAAATATTGAACACATGTTATATCTCATAATCGTTTTTTATTATTAAAACCAAGCCAAACCCATTGTTGTCGAGTCCATTCCTACTCATAGTGACCCTATAGGAAAGAGTAGAACTGCTCCATAGGGCATAAAATATGTGGTACATGAAAAACTACATAAAGGTATCATGAAAAAATATAAGTTTTAAAATTTTCAAACCCACAACACTCACTCTTTCATTGAAAGGGTTAAGCCACTTGAATTTCCTGAGTGCATTAACTTCTTTTAGGCTGAGGAATGAGACAGTGGTGGTTCAGTGGTAGAATTCTTGCCTTCCATGAGAGACACTCCGGTTCAACTCCAGTCAATGCACCTCATGAGCAGCCATCACCTATCTGTCAGTGGAGGCCTGTGTGTTGCTATGATGTTGAACAAGTTTCAGCAGAGCATCCAGACTAAGATGGATTAAGAAGAAAGGTCTGCTGATCTACTTCCAAAAATCAACCAGTGAAAACCCTATGAATCACAACAGTCAGATCCCAACCAATCATGAGGATGGTACAGGACAAGCTGTATTTCATTCTGTTGTCCATGGGGTCACCATGAGTCGGGGGCCAACTTGAAAACAACAACAACAACAGGTGTTTCTTTCTTCTCGTATATCTCTTCAACATTTCTCTTTCTACTACCATCAACATTTAAACGTACTGAAATCTCTTCTTGGAAAAAGAGATCCTCCTTTAATCTCATTCACCTCCATCTAGAATTCTGTATTCACCTTCATAGCTAGACTTTTCATATCACACCAGGTTCTCTCCCCAGGTTCTCTTGTCCTGTTTTTTATTTTTTCTTAATGCCTGCACCTCTGTCCAGCTGCTTGCACAGGCCAGAGATGATGAACTCTCAATCCAGTGCCTCTTTCATCACCAATTCTTCTGGTCCTCCCTCTCTTCAGTTTCCTTAGCCTCCACTCTTGACCATGCATTGTGATCTTTGAAGGCACAGGGATGCCCCGATTTTATTACTGGAGTTGATGGTGGTTTTCCAAATTCAGTGTAGTCAATGTTATGGATTGAATTGTGTCCCCCCCAAAATTTGTGTGTCAACTTGACTAGGCTATGATTCCCAGTACTGTATGATTGTCCACCATTTTGTCACTTGATGTGATTTTTCTATGTGTTGTAAATTGTACCTGTATGACGTTAATCAGGCAGGATTAGAAGCAGTTATGTTACTGAGGCAGTACTCAATCTACAAGATTAGGTTGTGTCTTAAGCCAATCCCTTTTTTTAAAAAAATTTTTTTTGTTGTACTTTAGGTGAAGGTTTACAGAACAGATAGTTTCTCATTGAACAGTCAGTCCACATATTGTTTTATGACATTGGTTAACAACCCCAAGACATGTCAACACTCTCCTTTATCAAACTTGGAGGACTTTTTGGTGAAAATATACATAGCCAAAGATACATTATTTCAGAAATTTCTACATGTACAATTCAATGGCATCAATTACATTCTTTCAGCTGTGCTGCTATTCTCACTATCCTTTTCCAAATTATTCCATCTCCATTATCTTCAACTCACTGGCCCCTAGGCTTCCCATCAAATCTTTTGAGTTGTTGTTGTCAATTTGATCTCACATAGATAATTCTTTTTTTTTTTTTTTGTACCTTAGATGAAAGTTTACAGAACAAATAGTTTCTCATTAAACAGTTAGTACACATATTGCCTTATGACAATGGTTAACAACCCCATGACATGTCAACACTGTCCCTTCTCAACCTTGGGTTCCCTATCACCAGCTTTCTTATCCCCTCCTGCCTTCTAGTCTTTGTCCCTGGACTGCTGTGCCTCATTAGTCCCGTTTTATGAGGCTGTCCAAGCCCCAGATGAACGGTGAACCTTGGCAGTGACTTCACCTCTGAGCTAAAACAGTGTCTGGGGGCCATACCCTCGGGGTTTCTCCAGTCTCTTTCAGGCCAGTAAATCTGGTCTTTTTTTGTGTGTGTTAGAATTTTGTTCTACATCCTTCTCCAGCTCTGTCCAGGACCCTCTGTTGTGATCCTGGTCAGAGCAGTCAGTACTGGTAGCGGGAAACTATCTAGCTGAACTGGACTCAGTCTGGTGGAGGCTGTAGTAGCTGTGGTCCATTAATCCTTTGGACTAATCTTTTCCTTGTATCCTATTCTCTTCATTCTCCCTTGCTCCCGAAGTAGTGAGACCAGTGGAGTATCTTAGATGGCTGCTCACAGGCTTTTAAGACTCCAGATGCCACTCACCAAGGTAGAATGGAGAACATTGTCTTTATAAACTGTGTTATGCCAATGGAGCTAGATGTTCCCCAAGACCATGGTCCCCATAGCCTTCTGCCTAGCAATTCAGTCCCTCATGGAGTTTGGATGTGTCTATGGAGCTTCTATGACCTTTGCTTGTACAAGTTGTGCTGGTTTCTCCAGTATTGTCTACTGTCTTACCCTTCACCAAAGTTATCACTTATCTATTGTCTATTTAGTACCCCCCCACCTCTCCACTCCCTTGTAACCAACAAAGATTGTTTCTTTTTGTGTGTAAACTTTTTCATGAGTTTTTACAGTAGAGGTCTCATAATATTTGTCCTTTTGTGATTGACTTATTTCACTCAGCATAATGCCTTCCAGTTTCATCCATGTTATGAGATGCTTCACAGATTCATCATTGTTCTCTCTCTTTGCATACTACTCCATTGTGTGTATGTACCATAGTTTGTTTATCCATTCATCTGTTGATGGGCATCTAGCTTGTTTCCATCTTTTTGATATTGTGAACAGTGCTGCAATGAATATGGATGTGCGTATGTCTATTCGTGTGACAGCTTTTATTTCTCTAGGATATATTCCTAGGAGTGGGATTGCTGGATCGTATGGTATTTCTATTTCTAGTTTTCTAAGGAAGTGCCATATCATTTTCCAAAATAGTTGCATCATTTTGCATAACCACCAGCAGTGCATAAGAGTTCCCATCTCCCTGCAGCCTCTCCAACATCTGTTATTTCCAGAGTTTTTGATTCGTGCCAGTAATGCTGGGGTGAGATGGTATCTCGTCGTGATTTTAATTTGCAGTTCTCTAATGGTTAGTGATCGTGCTCATTTCCTCATGTGTCTGTTGGCCACTTGAATGTCATTTTTGGTGAAGTGTCTGTTCATTTCCTTTGCCCATTTTTTCATTAGATGACTTGTCTTTTGGTTGTACAACTGTTGGATTTTCTTGTAGATTTTGGAGACTAGAACTTTGACTTGTAATGTCCAGAATTTTTTTCCCAGTCTGTAGGTTCTCTTTTTACTCTTTTGGTGAAGTCTTATGATGAGTGTAAGTGTTTAAGTTTTAAAAGATCCCAGTAGTCTAGCTTATCTTCTGGGGTTTGTATGTTGTTGGTTATGGTTTGTATCCTGTTAATACTGTGCATTAGGGCCTCTAGAATTGATCCTATTTTTTCTTCTATGAACCTTATAGTTTTTGGCTTTATATTTAGGTCTTTGATCCATTTTGAATTAGCTTTTGTATATGATTTGAGGTATGGGTCCTGTTTCATTTTTTTGTAGAATGGACATCCAGTTTTGCCAGCACCATTTGTTAAAAACAGTCTTTTCCCCATTTGATGGACTTTGGGCCCTTGTCAAAGATCAGGTGACCATAGGTGGATGAATTTACATCTGGGTTCTCAATTATGTTCCATTGGTTGTGTCTGTCGTTGTACCACTACCAGGCTGTTTTGACTACCGTAGCTGTAGAGTAGGTTCTGAGGTCAGGTAGTGCAAGTCCTCCTACTTTCTTGTTCTTCTTCAGTGGAGCTTTACTTATTCGAGGCTTCTTCCCTTTCCATATAAACTTAATGATTAGTTTTTCCATCTCTTTAAAGAATGTTGTTGGGATTTGGATAGGGATTGCATTGTATTTGTAAATTGCTTTGGGTAGAATTGTCATTTTCACAATGTTGAGTCTACCTATCCATGAGCATGATACGTTGTTTTTCCATTTATTTAGATCGCTTTTCGTTTCTTGCAGTAGTGTTTTGTAGTTTTCTTTGTATAGGTCTTTTACATCCCTGGTTAGATTTATTCCTAGGTATTTTATTTTTTTAGGAGCTATTATAAATAGTGTTGTTTTCCTGATTTCCTTTTCATCATTCTCTTTATTGGTGTATAGGAAACCAACTGATTTTTGTATGTTTATCTTGTATCCTGGTAATCTGTTGAATCTTTCTATTAGTTCCAGTAGTTTTTTTGTGGAGTCTTTAGTATTCTCTACGTAAAGTATCATATCATCCACAAACAGGGACAGTTTAACTTCTTCATTAGCAATTTGGATGCCCTTTATTTCTTTTTTGGCCTTATTGCTCTAGTTAGGACTTCCAACACTATGTTAAACAGGAGTGGAGATAAAGGGCATCCTTGTCTTGTTCCTGTTCTCAAGAGAAATAATTTCAGCTTCTCTCCATTACGAATGATGTTGGCTGTTGGTTTTGCATAGATGCCCTTTATTATGTTGAGAAATTTCCCTTCTATACCTGTTTTATTGAGAGTTTTTATCAGGAATGG
>NW_004444018.1:7411803-7435251 GCF_000243295.1 Trichechus manatus latirostris
AATAAATTTACGTCTTTGTTTCTAAAGTGTGCCTGTTGTAGACAGCATATTGATGGATCCTGTTTTTATCCATTCTGTCAGTCTCCATCTCTTTATGGATGCATTTAGGCCATTTACATTCAGTATAATTACCGATAGGTGTGAGTTTATTGCTGTCACTTTGTAGTGCTTTTTTTTTTTGTGGTGCTGATGTTGTCTTTGTTCCTCTTGCTCTCCTGTGCTGAATTCCTTTTGTTTGTGGATTTTTTTTTCATTTCTTTTGTTTTTGTAGGTTTTTTTTTTACTGAGACTTTATGATTTTCCTCTTTAGTTTGATGAGTAGGTTTATTATCTTTCTTTGTAGTTCCCTTGAAATTTACCCTTATCTTCCCAGGCTTGAACCAGTCTATTATTACTTGGTATCACCTTGCCTTCCTCTCCATTAGAAGGTTCTATACTTACACCGTTTATTCCCTCTTTTATTGTTCTGATGTTGTTGTCATTTACAAATTAACCTCTCTGGTTCCCTGTTGTATTTCTTTTGGTTTTAGATAGGCCTTAAGAGTTCATTTCCTAGGTTGGTATCTGGCTAGTATAATCCTGTGTCCTAGATTCAGCCTGTGGTCGGATGTTGTTTGTTCTCAGATTGAAGGACTCCCTTTAATAAGTCTCATAAGTTTGGTTTGGTTTTTACATAGTCCCTTAATTTATGTGTATCTGGAAATGACCTGATTTCACCATCATATTTGAATGAGAGTTTTGCAGAATATATTATTCTTGGCTGGCAATTTTTTTCTTCCAAGGTTTTATATATGTCATCCCATTGCCTTCTTGCCTGCATGATTTCTGCCAAATAATCTGAGCTTCGTCTTATTGTTTCTCCTCTGTATGTGACTTTTTGTTTTTCTGAAGCTGCTCTCAAGATTCTTTGTTTGTCTTTGGCTTTAGCTAGTGTGATTATGATATGCCTTGGTGATTTTCTTTTGGGGTCTATCGTATATGGGGTTCGTTGAGCTTCTTGGATGGTCAACTTTTCATCTTTCATGATATTGGGAAGTTTTCTGTCAGCAATTCTTTAATGATCCTCTCTGTGTTTTCTGTTTTCTTTACCTGTTCTGGAACTCTGATCACTCACAGATTTTTGCTTTTGATTGTATCCCACATATTTCTCAGGGTCTCTTCATTTTAATTTGTTCTTTTTTCTGATTTTCCCTCAAACAGAGTTGTATGCAAGTGTTTGTCTTCATTTTCGTTGATCCTGTCTTCCATCATTTCAAACCTGTTCCTCAGCCCTTCTATGACTCTGTCCATTTCTGAAATCTTATTGTTTATCTTTTTGGATTTCTAATTGTTGTTTTTGTAGGATTTCTAGCTGTGAATTTATTTTAGCATTTTGTTCCTGTATTATTTTCTTGAATTCTTCCATTTTTTGTCTGTATTTTCCATGAATTTGTCTGCCTTTTCCATGAGTTTGTCTATTTTTTCCTCATTTTTGTCTCCTTTTTGCTTCAACTCTTGGATAGCTCTGAATATTGGAGGTTTGAATTCCGTATCAGGTAGTTCTAGTTCATTTTCTTCTACTGGAAAGTCATCTGGTGTTTTATTCTGTGAGCCTACTTTAACCATCTTGTCCGTTATTGTATATGTTTTGTGATTGTCTGCTGTCTTTGGGATATTCAGTAGTTATTTTTCTCTTTTATTGATTGTAGATTTGTTTGTTTTGTCCTGCTTTTTTGTTTTATTTGGTTATATGTAAGCAGGTCGGCTGTGCCTTCTTTGTTGTTTGCTCGTCTGTGGGCATGATACTTTTCACATCGTTCTCCAATGGGCAGGGTCAGTCACTAAGGTTCGGTACAGCAGGGCAGGTCCAGCTGAAGGGGAGTTGCTGTGATGGGTTGTTTATAGCAGGTACTAGGACTGAGGGGGGGGGCTGGGAATCAGTGCAGGGCAGGTTCCGGTAGACAGTACCTGTGTTGCTTGGGGGTGTGACATTCAGCGTGCAGCACAGGTAGGTAGGAAGGAGGGGCGAGATTGTGATGTGTGGAGCTAAGATGGGTATGGGAAAGAGGAGAGAGACAAGAGAGGATTCGGAGCCAAAAACATACACACAAACAAAAAAGAGTGCTAAGGGAGTTTGCTATTGGAGTGGAGAGATGAGAGACTGAGAAATGGAGAAAAACAAAAATTAAAAAGAAAAAAGAAAGGGTAAAAGAAAAAAATGAATAAATCGAGTAACTGGAAATGAAGAAAGACAAAAAGGGAAAAAGAGAGAGAAGAAAACAAAACGAAGAAGAAAACAAACAAACAAACAAAAAACCAGAAAAAATAATAGACAAGAAAAAAGAAATGCCCTCAGGGATGTCACTGTGCGTCTGCACAGACTAAGGGAGTATCTCCCAAGCTGCAGGGCACTGCCCAGCCGGAAGAGGCTCCCAAGTTGAAAAAAGAAAAAGAAAACAATCAAACAAACAAATCAAACAGAAAAAATCAGAACAAACAAACAAACAGAGAAAGCCCCAGGGATCCCACCAGCATGGCGGCACAGGCCATTAAGCAGTTCCACAGCTGAGCTGGGCCTAGCAGCCCCTTAGGAAGAAGCAAAGATGGCTGCGGAGGCAAGTATTTGAGAGAAAGGAGGGGGAGGTGGTGAGAGGTAAAGAAGAAATCTAAAGAAGCAGAAAAAAACAACTCTAACAGCCAACAAATGGCACTCAGGGAGCTGGCCAGTACAGGTGGGTGGAATCCAAGTGACACCAGGGTGAAGCCAGTGTTTCCCGGCCAAGAGACTGTGGCCACAGGAAGCAGAGGAGGCCGAGTCGGGGTGAAGAAGGGTGGGGGGTGGGAAAGTGTATATCATTGGTTACCAATAGTTCTGTCTCCTGCTGGAAGCTCTGTGAAGCTGCTTTCTGTTACCCCTGTTAGCTGATCTCTGATAGGAGCCCAAGATGTCAGATCTGTGCTGCGATAGCTGATGGGGGACCTCTGCATGTATCTCTGCTCACTCTCTGTTCTCGCTCAGTTTCTTATTCCATTTGGTGCTTGGCAGAGTTCTTTATCTCTTATTTGATGCTCAGGGTTTCAGGACTGACATGTGACTCTGTTTGACTTAGTTTTTCTGATCTTTGCTGTGGAGGGATGTTGTGGTTCTTCTGACTATAGTGCCGTGTTGCCAGCAAGTCCAGCCAATCTCTTTTGAGATACAAAAGAGTGAAGTGAGCAGAGAGACATGAGGACCTCATACCACCAAGAAAGCAGCGCCAGGAGCAGAAAAGCTCCAAGATTTATGACAAGGACCTTCCTCCAGAGCCGACAGAGACAGAAAGCCTTCACCTAGAGCTGATGCCCTGAATTTGGACTTCTAGCCTCCCAGACTGTGAGAGAATACATTTCTTTTTGTTAAAACCATGCACTTGTGATATTTCTGTTATAGCAGCACTAGATAGCTAAGACAGTCACCAACATTGGTAGCTTTGGGTGGTTTCCGAATTTACTACCTCAAAAACAAGCTCACTTGAAAAAAATGACTGAATTCTCTCCTTAATGGCCTCATATCATAAAAGGAATGAAATACTGCCTTCAAACATGACTTTGACCATCTTCTTTGTGAAATAACAATTCTGGCAATATTGTTTCAAGTCTCTCCTGAGCCCATACCAACTGACCCTCAAACATCAGTCCTGGTAAAAGGTTTCTCCTGCTTATAGCAGCAGGATAGTCCTCCCCTTACAAGTCTGGCTTCTATGCCATTGTGAGTAGCATTATCTTTGTCCTGTCATTGTCTTTTTTGTCCTTTGACTGTGGTTCCTGACCATGGGATAGACTTGGGGATTTTGCTTACTTAGATTTCCATGATAATTAGGGCTTGTAATCAGACAAATTTGGATTCAGATCCCACCTCCATTATTTACTAGTTGTATAATCTGGGGCAAGTGACTAATTGCCATGAGTCTCAGTGAGGGGCATATTATCCAATAAGTAAGGTAAGCACGGGCTTACTTGTGCTTAGTTACTAATCTGTAGTGAGCAATTTCACATTTTTTCACCACATCAAAGATTCTACCTCTATGTATAGCTGGCATCTATCTCTCTCCCAACCCCACAGTGCCCTTCTACAGAATCAATGACTCTTTTCAAATTTACAGTCCCTGATGGGGCAGATGACTCAGTAAGCAAAGTAAGCACAGGCTTACTTACGTTTACTTACTAATCTGTAGTGAACAATTTCTCAGGTGTTTCACTTTGATGTGGTATGGTGGAACCCATGTGAAGTTGTTCACTGCAGATTAGTAAGCACAAGTAAGCCCGTGTTTACGTTGCTTACTGGCTGATCTGCCCCTGCCACTTTTCTCATCTGCAAATTGAAAGAAGACTGATATCTACTTTAGAGGTTGATGTAAGGGTGTTTGGTCCAGAGTAAATGCCTGAAAAATAATAGCTATTATAAACTATTATGTCTATTACATCTCATAGGCACACAACAGTGTCAGGGACAATGTGTATAACAACTGCCTTTAGTTTCCTCTTGGGGGGAAATGGCTGTTTTTTCAGAGATTTCTGTCAAGGTACCCATAATTGCCCCACAGGCTGAGACCCTGTCATTCATCAACTTAATCTGTGTAATGTGATTTACTGAAGCTTTAGCACAATCAATCCCTATACATTTCTGCTGAAAAATGCTCTTTAGAAGAAAAGGATCATCCCTCCCAATGGCTCTGTGGCAGTGTAAGGGAAGACACCAGCTCAGCTCCAGTGGGGGCGTTGCTTGGAAGATTGTGGGTTTAAAGGATCATAGAATGAACAGAAATATCATCTAGAGAACAAATTTTCTCTCCTCCCACTGTTTTTCTTTTCTTTTCAGTATGCGTGAGAGAGAGTTCTGAGAATAAAAGAAAAAAGACAGAAAAAGAAGTTTAGGTTCTCTTTGAAGTTCCTCAGAAGCAAATCCCCTAATTTCTAGGTTGAGATGGGATCACATTTCACTCCTCAGTGGGCTGATGTTGCTCTTGAGACAACAACCCACTCACAAGGGCAAGGTGAGCCCAAGGTACAGACTCAGGGTCTGCAAAAAGGAAACAATGATTCTGCTGCTGTAGCCCATCTATGACTCTGGAGTTCGGAGAAGCTCTAGAACAGTGGTTCTCTAATGGTTGAATTTTGTGGATTAAGAAAATTAAAAAAAAAAAGAAGACTACATAAGTCTGGAAAGTGTTAAAGGTTTTATAAAAATTAAAAGGTAATTTAAAAACTACTACCATCTACTCTCACCACCATTTTACAAAAGAAAGAACATTTTCTGCAAAAATGAAAAAAGGCTATGTTTTTGAAATAAAGGACAACTCTTTCCAGAAAATGAAAATTGCTGTTTCATACTTACAGATTTCTCTTTCTATCCATCCATCCATCCATCCATCCATCCATCCGTCCGTCTGTCCATCCATCCATCCTCCATCTATCTAGCTATGTACTTACTGTATGGCTACCTAAATATTTATCTGTATCACATTATACTAACTTGTCTCATTTTTCTGGGGATCTTTGGAACTCTTGATTATGAACTAGCACCAATCCTCAGAGCAGGATTTTAGAGCCATGCCCTCGAGGTTATCTATTACAGCAGTTTTATTTTAATATGAGGACCCTGAACCACAGAAATTAAGTGATGGGTCTTTTATGGTTGCACAGGTAATGGCAGATCAGAACTACGGCCAATCACCAGATTTCTAGCCTTAAAACCAAGTGTTACTGCCCATCTCATCAATACTCATCATAAAAAGGCACAACCTGCATTCAAACATCTGTTGCATGAGGGCACTTGTCCATGGGCCACTCACCAAACTCAAGTTAACCATTTCAGGCACTGTCTTTGGCTACATCCCCACTCCTGTTTTCACTGATCTCATTCCTCTTCCTACACAAAACTCCCTCAGAGTTGCCTTTTGTATTAATTTCCTAGGACTGCCGTAACAAATTATCACAAACTGGGTGGCTTAAAACAACAGAAATTTATTCTCTCGTAGTTCTGGAGATGAGAAGTCTGAAATCAAGGTCTCATTAGGCCTATGCTTTCTTTGAAGGGAAGAATCTATTCTATGCCTTTCTCTTAGCTTCGGGCATTGTCAGCAATCCTTGGCATTTCTTGTTTTGTAGATGCATCACTCCAATGTCTGCCTCCATCATCATGTGGAGTTCTCCATATGTCTCTGTCTGTGCCTCCTCTCCTGCTCTTCTCCAGTCATATGGGATTCAAAATAAATAAATAAATAAATAAATGTATTGCTGTCAAGTAGATTCCAGAGTAGAACTGCCCCATAGGTTTTCCAAGGAGTGACTGGTGGATTCAAACTGCTGACCTTTTGGTTAGCCACCCAGCTCTTAAACACCGTGCCACCAGGGCTCCAATATGGGATTAGTACCTATCTAATGATTTCACCTTAACTTGATTACATCTGCAAAGACACCATTTTCAAATAATAGCATTAGGATTTTAACATTTTTTTTGGAGGACACAACTGAGTCCCTAAACCCTCTGTTGGTTCTTGGTGCCACCATATTTCCAGGGCCCAGTCATGGAACTTGGGAGACACTGGTTGCTCCTCCTTTACCTCATCCCACAGAGACACCAATTCTTCTCAATTCAATATCTGAAACATCTCTTACAGCTTGTTTTTCCTACTTGGGCCCACAGAGCTGGTTCTGTTCTTCTCATTTCCTTTTAAGGACTGCTTCAGTGGCTTACTCCCTGGTCTTCCTAGCTCCAGATGTTTTCTATCTACTCCTTAAAACCAAACATCTAAAACAATAGCAACAAGAAAATAATAGCAGCAGCAGCAGCAAACTTTAATGACTTCCCATTGCTTCCACTATAAAGTCCAATCCTATTGCTAGCAAAACCCCTTGTCGGCTCTGCTCCCTGAGTGCCATATCTGAGCCTCACTGGGTCACTCACCTTTCCAGGCAATGTACTTCTGAGCCTTTGATTTTGCCATTCTCTTTGCATGGAATACCCTTCCTCCCTTTCTCTATTTCAAAACTTCCATTCTCCCTTAAGGCCCACCTCCAATGCCACTCCTAATGCCACTTCACTTCTTTTCTCTCCAGTGGAATTAGCTTCTCCTTTTCCTACAACCCCAGAACTCTTAACACATATCTATCCTTGAGTGAATATCATGGAACGCCACAGTGGATTGTGTGCTTATTTCTCCTTCTGCAAGAAATCATGAATTCACAGAGCTGGAGAAAATGTAGAACAAAGTTCTAACTCACAAAAAAAGACCAGACTTACTGTCTTGACAGAGACTGGAGAAACCCCGAGAGTATGGCCCCCGGACACCCTTTTAGCTCAGTAATGAAGTCACTCCCGATGTTCACCCTTCAGCCAAAGATTAGAGAGTCCCATAAAATAAAACAAGACTAAAGGGGCACACCAGCCCAGGGGCAAGGACTAGAAGGCAGGAGGGAACAGGAAAGCTGGTAATAGAGACCCCAAGGTCAAGAAGGGAGAGTGTTGACATGTCGTAGCATTGGTAACCAAAGTCACAAAACAATATGTGTACTAATTGTTTAATGAGAACTTAGTTTGTTCTGTAAACCTTCATCTAAAGAACAATAATTAAAAGAAGAAAAAAAAGAACTCAGCTACTAACCAAAAGGTTGGCAGTTCGAATCCATCAGTTGCTCCTTGGAAACCCTATAGGGCAGTTCTGCTCCTTCTATAGGGTCTCTATGCATGGTCTTGTGATTTTCACAAAATGATTGGGTGGGGCTATGAAAATAAGGTGTTTGTGGCCTACCAAGGGGATTGGACAGCCTGCTAATAATGCAAATAAGGTACATGAAACTCTTGTGGGGATTGGACCATGCAAATATGGTATATGAAACCCTAACAAAGGGATTGGTCAATTTTGCCACATTAGGCTTAAACTAAGCCAATCCCAAAGGCTAGGAGGATGATCTCACTACCATCAGGAAGAGCTGGGAGCAGAGGACATCCTTTGAACCCAGAGTCCTTGCATTGAGAACCTCCTAGACCCAGGAAACAGAACTGTAACACCAGAGACAGCAAGAAGAGATGGCAAGCACAGCATAGTCCAGTGACACACAGAAACAGCAGAACCTGGAGACCAGCACCAGATGGCACTGTGGGCTTCCTGGCCTATGGAGCAAGTCGCCTACAGTTGGTGTGCTGACCCACAGAGCGAGAGAGCTGAAAGCCTTCGGGCAGGAGGCTTCCTGGCAGAGTGGGGATGCTTCTGGGCACTTGCGAGCAGAGCTAAACAGTTTCGTAACACTTGCCCAAGCAGGGCAGAGGCCAAGGCTGAGAGAAGCCTGTCCTGAGGAGGCCAAGAGGAACTTGTCCTGAGGAGGTTGAGAGGAGCCTGTGCTCGGGGGATGTGCGTGGTAGAGAGAAGGGCCTGCTTGCTTGCACAGCCAAGAGTAGCTGAGAGAGCTGTGCTGTGCTCTTCACTTCAAGAGAGCCTTCCAGACTTTGTCTACATGCTTCCTGATCCTGATCCTAAATTGTAACCTATTACTCCCCTAATAAACCCATTAACTGTGGAAAAAAAGAAAAAGAAATTGTGAACTCATTGAAGGGAAGTTTTGAGTCCTCGATCACTGCACCTCTCCCAGCACCTAGCTCTGAACCTGCCTCCAAGTGGGCATTTGGTTAAAATTTGTTGAATGAGTGAATGAAAGGGTTAAAGGCAATGCCTGGCATTTATCTCTTCTCTCTACCCCTTTGGCCCTTTTTTAGGAAGTACAAAAGCAGACCTGGGGTGATCTATAAACTGAATTCAATGTGTGGATATTTCAGAGTTGATCAAGAAGACTTGAAATGATAAATTTGATTAGGAGTGAGGGGAGAATGTTCCCAGGCTAGAGCTTTGCTTGTGGGTGATGAAATGAAGAAACTCTCCATTCTGGAGCCAGACAAACTTCTAGTCCTGTGGGATCAAAATACTCACTCAGATGTGTTAGAAGCTGAAAGACTCTGGGATAATCCACCTTCTGTTTGATAAAATGAAAACTAATAATGAACTATTGATAAATTAGATTTTGATATTGAAAGAATAAAAGACAGCTTTTTGTTTTCTTTTTAAACAAATATTCAAGAATACCAGAGAGTAAGGCATTTTGGTGCCACAAACAGAGAATACCATATACTCCAGTTGAGAAAGCCGAGGGTGATTCTGCATGGTGCAGGAGGCAAGGCAAGAGAGTGGTCTACTTCTGTGAAATACTCTTTTGCAATCTGATTAGATTATATCAGATTACATTACCATCAACTTTCCTATGTAATGCTCTTAAAGATCAAAATCAAATACATCAGCTCTGGTATCTAAAAGCCGCATAAGTGTTATCAGGTCACTTAAATTCCATTAGCTTCAATGTCCTTCTCTATAAAATGGACATAATAACAGCACATTCATCACAGAATTATTTTGATACTGTAACAAGGTAACATAAGTAGCATATCTAGCTAGTGCCTGCAACATAGTCCCGAAAACCAGTTGCCCAGTAGTCTCTGACTCGTATGTCAGAGTAGACCTATGCTCTACAGGGTTTTTAATTGCTGATTTTTTGGAAGTAGATTTCCAGGCCTTTCTTCCAAGGTGCCTCATAGTAGACTTGCACCTCTAACCTTTCAGTTAGCAGCCAAGTGTGTTAACCGTTTGCACTACCCAGGGACTCGTTGTAACATAGTGGATAGATAGATAAATAGCTGCCATCGAGTTGATTCCAACTCATGGTGGCCTTATGTACAACAGAACAAAACAGCATCCAGTCCTATATCATCCTTATCATCACTGGTACATTAGGGTCCATCATTGCAGCCGCTGTGCCAGTCCAGGTCAGCGAGGGTATCCCTTGCCCTCCTCTTCACCAAACATGATGCCCTCCTCTAGTAATTGATCCCTCCTGATGAAGTGTTCGAAGCAAGTGAGTTAGGTAATATTCTGTTGTGATCCATAAAGTTTTCATTGGCTAATTTTTGGAAGTAGGTTGTCAGGCTTCTCTTCCTCAATAAATATTACATTAATTCCCCTTTGGAATGGGGAAAGACAACTTGAGTATAAGTCACAGGAAAACATCCAAGGTCATAAATGAACTTGAGTTCAATTAAACAACAATGTGAGGCTTTTGTAGGGAGAAATATAGCTTGATAGGAAACCAAAAAAAAACCCATTGCCATGGAGTCAATTCTGACTCATAGCGACCCTATAGGACAGAGTAGAACTGCCCCATAGGGTTTCCAAGGAGCAGCTGGTGGATTCATGGAGTGGTGTGAGGATGGCGCACGACTGGGCAGTGTTTCGTTCTGTAGTACGTAGGGTCGCTATGAGTTGGAACCGACTCGACAGCACCTGACAACAACAACAACAGAGAGCTTTTAAAATCATATGATACCCAGACTCTACCCCAGACCGATTCAATTGCAATTGCTAATGATTCTAGAAGTGTCAGCCTATTTGAGAACCATTGACTTATGCAAATCGCAGCTCACTTCTGTTTATGACTTAGGGGTCCAGAGTCATGACATAAAATAGATATTTGCTTGGGGAATCAGACACACTAGAAAACTTTGACAGAAGTGGAAAGTGGAGGGGCTTGAGTTTGGGAATCAGGTTAAACCTGGTTTGAAATGTCGCTTTGCTATTTACTAGCTGTCTGACATTGGGGAAGTTACTTTTTTGCTCTTGACCTTCTGTTTCCTCAGCTATCAAATGGGGATTCTACAGTATAATCTAGAGGCGTATTGTGAGGAGAAAAATGAGCTAACACGTGTACAGCTGGAAACAAAGTAGACAGTCAACAAATGGTAGTTATCATCATGTTCGGTATTTATAAACAAAACTTAAAAAACCGAACCAATTGCCGCTGAGTCTAAGAATACCAAATTTACAAGGATCACATTAAAACTGCTGGAGAGAGATATCTCGAAGAGATTCTGCACAATAAGTGATGGTAAATTGTAATAAACTGAATGGTGCTAGTTATTATTATTTTCAGATATATAAAGTACTGCGACACGATCTTTACTGCTTTAGTTTAATGGATATAAAATATTTATAAGGTTAACTAGTGACATTGTTCTGCAAACTCTATTTTTTCTTATGCTCCTGATTTCTTCAACTCTGGATTCTCCTTTCAACTACATTACCCTCTAGTTGAGGAGCAAATATGGCATTTTCTTTTTGTAAATGAATAGATTTCAAGATAAAAGTTAGCTGTATTAGTCAGCTCTTTTTAAGTAGATCTTTGAAGAATATTGTGATAGATTCCCAAGATATCAGAGAGGAATGAGACACTGACCTTGAGCCCAAAGCTGACGAGCACATGGGGACTCGTTTGTTGTTGATGAGGCTCTGTTTGTTCTTTTGTTTTGTTTTATGTCTTTACAAAATTGCAGCCAAGGATGCAAGTCAGTGTGTGATCATTGTTAAGGGAGAGTCACAGAGAACAGGTGTGATGGGATGTTGGAGAAGGAGGGGAATTATCTTGGTTTTGACGATCAGGGGAGGTATGATGGCTAATTTCATATGCCAACTTGGCTTGGCCATCATGCTTGGCTGATTGGTCAAACACTAGTTTAAATGTTGCTGGCAGGTATTTGTGGTTAATATCTACCATCAGTTGACTCTTAGTAGATTGCCATTGATAATGTAGGTGGGCCTTGTCCAATCAGGTAAAGACCTTAAGGCAAAACTGAGATATCTCAGAGAGGAAATTATGCCTCAAGACTGTAACATAGAAACCCAGCCTGAGTTTCCAGCCTGTTGACCTGTCCTACAGATTTTGGACTTACCAGTCCATGTAATCATATAAGCCAATTCCTTAAAATCAATCTCTCTATGTGTGTATATGTATATGTACGGAGCCCTGGTGGCGCAGTGGTTAAGATCTCGGCTGCTAACCAAAAGTTCGGCAGTTCAAATCCACCAGCTGCTCCATGGAAACCCTGTGGTAGTTCTATTCTGTCATACAGGGTTGCTATGAGTCAGAATCGACTCGATGGCAACGAATTTGGTTTAGTTTCTGTATATGTGTATGTGTATGCACATATGTGTATATGTACATATGTGTGTATGTATATATGCATATGTACACACACATACACCACGCATACATGGAGTCCCAGAGTGGTACAAATGGTTAACACACTTGGCTGCTAACTGAAAGGTTGGAGGTTTGAGTCCACCCAGAGGCGCCTTAGAAGAAAAACCTGGTGATCTACTTCTGAAAAATCAGCCATTGAAAACTCTATGGAGCACAGTTCTATTCTGACACACATAGGATTGCCATGAGTTGGAATCGACTCAATGGCATGTGCTTATATATATCTCTATATAGATATATATCTTATTGGTTCTGTGTCTCTGGAGAACACTGTCTGACTGACACAGGAGGCTCCCAAAGGAGATGGCCTGGAGTTTGGATGAATGCAGCAGGGTTCAGAGACTTGAGGTTAGGAAATTCCTGGCTGGAAGCAGGAGTCTGTGAGGGAATGGCTCATGCATGTTTGAAGGAGAGCAATTGGACCATTTTTTCAGCAGTAGAGGAGGTTACTGTGGAGGACAGCCGGAGAGGAGACTGGTGAGGTAGTTGGGGCAGCTGGTGGAAGGTACCGAATGCCAGGCTGCAGAATGAGGACCTTTTTCTTCTCTTCTCCTTCGCCACATGCCACATCATCATGGTCCGTGTAAGGTCCATCTTACTTGATCTCTTCCCTAGTGTCTTAGTTTCCTAGTGCTGCTGTAACATAAATACCACAAATGAGTCGCTTTAAAGAACAGACATTTATTTTCTCACAGTTCTAGAGGCTGAAAGTCCAAATCAGGGTCTCGGACAGGTCGATTCCTCCCTTGCTGGTAGCCCCAGACATTCTCTGGTTCCTAAGAGATCTTCACATGGTATCTGTCTTTCTCCTTCAGAAGGAATCAGGTTTAGAACCCACCCTACTCCAGTATGACCTCATTAACGTAAACAAGAAAACCCCTATTTCCAAGAAGTGTCGCTTTGACAGGTACAGGGGTTAGGACTTGAGCATGTATTTTGGGAAAGACACAATTCAATGCATAACAGTTACAAATCCAGGAAATTAACAGCTGAGCCACGGGCAGGCAGCTACTTAATTTAAGTCAGTAGTGCAGATTGCTTTACAGAATGGCTTTACCAGCCTACCCATCCGTTAGCAGGACGTGAGTTTTCTAGGTTCCCACATCCCCGTGAACATTTGGTGATAGCCAGCCTTCTAACTGTAGCCAGCCTTGTAGCTGGCAAGAGGTACAGATCATTGTTGTTTTGTTTTACCTTTATCTGATCACAAATGGGTTTGAACTTCTTCATACGCTGAAGAGCCTTTTGAATTTCCTTTTTTGCAAATCTCCTGCTCATATCCTTTGTCTATTGTTTTTCAGGTTGCTGTCTTTTTTCCCCTCTAAAAGTTCTTGTATAGTCTATGATAGGTCCTTCATACTCAAAGTGTGGCCTCTGATCAAGCAGCACCAGCGTCACCTGGGAACGTGTTAGAAATGCAGAATCTTGATTCCCACCCCAGACCTACTCAGTCAAAATCTGCATTTTGTCAAGATGCTCCAGTGATTCATATGCTCACTGAAGTTTGGGAAGCATTGTTTTATATCTGCATTTTCCAATAGGGCAGCCACTAGCCACAAGTGGCTATTTAAATTAACTAAAATTTAATTAAATTAAAAATGTAGTTCTTCAGGCATACTAGCCACATATGAATATTGGTTACTGCACTGGGCAGAGCAGTAGACATTTCCATCATTGTAAAAAGTTCTAGTAAACGGTGTTGGTAGTTATTAATCCCTTGACAGCTTTTTTTTACACTGGAAATATTTTCTCCAGCTTTTTAATTTTCTCACCCAAATTAATGGAGAGATGCCTTAGGAGTGCGGGGGGAGAATTAATGACAGCAAGTTTGGTCTTGGAGTGGTGGGCACGTGGGATTGGAATGAAACAATACCGGGTATAAGGGACCCAATCAAGAGTGTTTGCCAGGTCCGCATGCAAGGTGGCAAAGAATTCAATGAAGATAGTGATGCTGGGGAAATAATATGCTGGCCTGGATTATTCCAAATTCCGAAGCACTTTATATGCACTTAATCTCACCACAAAACCATGGGACGGGATGGAAATTATTCTTCCTAATATTCACAGGCCAAACAGAGATGCTGAGGTGTTAAATGGTTTGTTTTAGGAACAGAATAGAAAGGACAGGTGAGCTATTTTGCTTTCCTACAAGAATTGAAATAAAGCAGGAAAGTTTGGGTTGGACAAAAGAAAAAACTCTCTCATTAGGAGAGTAAAATTCTGGGATGGACCACTAAGTGAAGTTATGGAGTGTCTACTTATAGATATGGCCAAGCAGAAGAGGAACAGCAGGGCAAGGGGAAATAATATATTTTGAGGTCTTACTCTGAGCCTGGTCTTGTACTAGGTACTTTACTTACATTGTTATTCCTGTCACAGCAATGTGGGTTCATGGTCTATCCCCATTACACAGATGAGAACACTGAGCCTCAGAGCCTGAAAGCTGTGACTGGCTCCAAGTGCTATGACCTTCCCACCAAACTACTAATCCTAGATGTTCGGGAGATCATCTGATGACATGGGCCTGGACCAGAAGATCACTGTAATCCCTTTGCATATCTACACTTGAATGTGCTCAGCTCAGAAAGGAATTCACTTGGAATAGGATCTAAGCCTTTGAAATGCTCCTCAACTGCCAAACCCTTTTTATAGCTCCTCTCAGAAAGCTGTCTGAATAAAAGGCAGAGTGAATGTCATTGTCATCATGGGTCGTTATTATTCTAGAAGCCCTGGGTGCCTCCACCAGAGCACTCGGCAGCCTAATGTGACTCCCGCATTGCCTCAGAACCTGGCAGCTCTGAAAGCGGCTGTGTGTGAATTATACCACCAGATAATTAGAACCATAGAAAGAACTTTAAATCTCTATTTTTAAAGCTCCTATAGAGCATGATAGCATGTGAAACTTGTCCTAAAGATTGAATACAAACGCACAGGAAGGCTTCCTTTCTATCAGTGTGGCTTTCGATACAAGGCAGAATAGGTGCAAGAGTCAAGAAGCTCGTGTGAGAGTGAAATGGAGAAATTCTCAGATAGGAAGAAGCCCCTTGCTTGGTGAGGATTCTTTGGGTAAGAATTTTCCAGAGAGAAGGAGGGTGGTTCAGGGCCACCAAAATGTAGTCACTGGGAAAAAAAAAAAGAAAGATTATTATTCCTTATTCAAGCCTTTAGTTTTTAAGCACCTTGGTCACAAATTCATAGACAGCATTAATGAGCAACACACCTGAACAAAGTGTGTCTCCTAAGAGAATGGAGAGGAAAGTTGATCAATAGGACCCCTTAGCTTCTCAATTATGCCTTCCCACTCCTGTCATCATGCACTCATGCTTTGTGACATTTACAACACATTCTCATGGAAGGATTGAGAGCACATTTATACTAAAGTGTAAATGACTGATAAAATGCCAATCCCTTGGCATAGTACAAATTAGGAACAAAGGTCACAGCCTGAACTGAATATAATTTAGTACCGGACTAGAGTATTTATGAACATTTACTATGTGCCTGCTTTGAGCTAGGGTTTATGGGGGAATGCTAAAATGGAAAAGCTGGGGTACCCATGCCCTAGGATTTCACCAAGTGGTAAAAGGATGTGTAGCTGATAAACATGAATTACTCCAGCAAGATAGAACATATTAAGTTTGAACCAATTGCTATGTTTACTGGGAGAAATTAATTCTAACTGGGAGGGTGAGAAGGGCAATCTGAGTACAACTAAAAGGATACTGTTAAACTTTTTACAGAAGCAAGAGTTAAAATGGCTTCCCTGGGCCAGGAACCAAACAAAGATTAATCATAAGGCCACTTATAAGAAACAGCAACCTTATGCAGAATTGAAACTTAAGCAGGTTTCTCTTATCAGTATGAGTTAGCAACGCTCACCCGACCAAAAATGGAGTTTAGCATTTAGTGACCCACTTTTCCCAAAAAGGAAAATTAAATGTGAAAAGCAAAGGACAAAAGACTTCCTCATCTAAACTATAAAAGGCTGCATTGTAACTGTGTAAACTGTGTAAACTCGATTCCCTCGCCATTTTCAGTTTGGGTAGTACCCTGTTCATGAACAGCTTCTTGCTCAATAAAAAAACCAAACATAGCTGTCGAGTTGATTCCAACTCATAGCAACCCTATAGGACAGAGTAGAACTGCCCCATAGGGTTTCCAAGGCTGTAAATCATTATGGAAGCAGACTGCCACATCTTTTCTCCCGCTGAGCGGCTAGTGGGTTCAAACCACCAACATTTTGGTTAGAAGCCAAGTGTGGAATCAGAGCAGCCTGAGAATTCCGATGTTTGACTGTGAGGAGCAGGAGAGAAGCAGATACTCTTTCTTACTTTCTGGGTCTCTTCTCACTACTCACAGAGTCCAAATACATGTTCCTAGAGGTCTCTCTCTCTTTTCTTAAGAGAATGGCTTAAGGAAAAAGTGGAAGTGACTGGGATGGTGTGGTGTGGGGAGAAGTTTAATGGTTGTAGCTGGGATACTTGGTGTAATGGTTAATTTTATGTGTCAACTTGGGTAGGCTATGGTGCCCAGTTGTTTGGTGAAACTTTAGAGTAGTTGCTGTTATGAAGCAGTTACATGATTAAATCTTTAGGCTTTAAGTAAAGCAGATTATACTCCGTAATGTGGACAGGCCACATCCAATCAACGGAAGGCCTTAAGAGCAAAAAGCGTTTTCCCAGTGTGTGTTCTGCCTTCAGACTATAAATAGACATGTTGCCAGAACTCCCTCACTTCATTCTTCTACCGCTTGACCTATGGGTTTGGGGACACAAGACTGTAGGAATCTCCAGTCTGTCACATGACCTGCAAATTTTGGAGTTGCCAGCCCCCATAATCCTAAAAGCCAATTTCTTAAAATAAATCAGTCTCTCTATCTATCAAGGTCCCTGGGTGGTGCAAAATTTTGCACTGGACTACTATCCTAAAGGTTGACAGTTCGAATCCACCTAGTGGTGCTGTGGAAGAAAGGCCTGGCAATCTGCTTCCATATGATTACATCCAAGAAAACCCTATGGAGCTTAGTTCTACTCTGACACATGAGTCAGAATCGACTTGGCAGCAATAAGTTTGGTTTTTTGGCTATCTATCTACCTACCTACCTGCGTACTTACCTGCCTACTTATCTAGCTAGCTAGCTAGCTAGCTACTGATCTGTCTATCCTACTGGTTCTGTTCTCTTGATAACCCTGAGACACTCTAGTTATACTAGGATATCAAATAGTTCTAGGGGAACTATATTAAATAGTGGAGCTAGGGGATCAATGTTCACCAGAGTCCATCTATCAGATAGCTGACAAATGAATGTAGTCTCCATCTTTGCTACTCATTAGAACTTTTCGGACCTACCAGTGCACAAGCCCTATCCCAGAGCAATGAGATCAGAATCTCTGGACTCAACACTGATGTTTTAAAAAAAACTCCACGGGTAATTCTAATATGCAGCCAGCAGGGGTGGATTAACCAGTAAGCAAGGTGTGCACAAGCTTACAGTAAGCAAGGTGTGCACAGGCGTACAGTAAGCAAGGTATGCATGGGATTACTTGTGCTTACTTACACACAGCACAGATTAGTAAGTAAGCACAAGTAAGCCCATGCATACCTTGCTTATTGGGTAATCCATCCGTGGCAGACAGTGTAGAGTGGTCCCCCACCAACACTGTAAATATCACCCAGAAACTTCTTAGAAATGCAAACTATCAACCCCGCCTTAGACCCACTGAATCAGGAATTTTGGGGGTGGGAGCTAGCAATCTGTTTTAACAAGTCCTACAGGTGATTTTCATGTCCGTTAAGGTTTGAGAACCACTAGTTGCAGAACCACTGATGTGGTGGAAAGACTTCACAATTTGGATTCGAAAGACCTGAATTCAAATTCCTAGCTGTGCCTCTTAGGCAATTCACTTACTATCCACAGAGCTCAGTTTATCAGTAAAAGGGGGCCTTTATTTATTAACCAAGCTCTTGTTGAGTCCACAGAAGGCAATGGCACTATGAAGACTAATTTAACACAATATCTGCCTTCAAAGAGCCCAGACCTGCTTCTTTCAATACATGTAGATGGTTTTCAACTGTGGTGTCTAAAGTGTACAGCTTTCCATTTGTAACATGAAGCAGATTTTTGTTTCTGCTATTTCATCAAAGCCGAGTAGGGCAGAAATCAGCCAAGATACAATCTAGAGTTCTGTCATTAACTCCTAGTCTCAGGATCTGCCCAAGAACCAGTCACAACTGCTAATTACTCATGTTTATACATTGTTGCTGATGTTGTTAGCTGCTGTCAAGTCAGCTCCAACTCAGGGTGACAAAATATTGCCTGGTCCTTCCCCACCTTCAACAATCATTGGTATGCTTGAGTTCATTATTGTGGCCACTGTGTATTTTGAGTGCCTTCCAACCTAGGGGACTCATCTTCTAGCAGTATATAGGACAATGCTCTGTTCTGATTTATAGGGTTTTCATTGGCTAATTCATTCGCTAATTTTTGTTAGCAGCCCAGCTCTTAACCACTGTGTCATCAGGGCTCCAATTTACCTGAGGAGCCCTGATGTTCCAGTGGTTAAGAGCTTGACTGCTAACTAAAAGGTTGGCAGTTTAATCCACCAGCCACTCCCTGGAAACCCTATGGGGCACTTCTACTCTGTCCTATGAGGTAGCTATAAGTCAGAATCAACTTGATGGCAATGGGTCTTTTTTTTTTTTTTTTTTTAATTTAGCTGGACAATGAAAAGGAAGATCAAAGAAAAATCGATGCATGTGAATTGTGGTGTTGGTAAAAAATATCGTCTATACCATGGACTGCCAAAAGAACAAAAACAAATCAGTTTTGAAGGAAGTATAAAGCCAGAATGCTCCTTGGAAGAGAGGATGGTGAGACTTCATCTTGCTTACTTTGGTCATGTCATCAGGAAAGACCAATTTCTAGAAAAGGACACAATGTTTGGTAAAGTAGAGGGTCAGTGAAGACGAGGGAAACCCTTCATGAGATGGACTGGCACAGTAGCTGCCACAATGGGCTCAAACATACCAACAGTTAGGAGGATGGCCCAGGATCCAGCAATGTTTCCTTCTGTTACTGTGAGTTGGAGCTGACTTGACAGCAACTAACAATTTTCGGAAATAGCTATCCAGGATTTTCTTCTTAGTCAGGAAGCTCTGCTGAAACCCGTCCACCATGGGTCACCCTGATGGTATTTAGAATATCCATGGCATAGCTTCCAGCATCATAGCAACACATAAGCTGACAGTAGAAATAAACTGACAGATGGATGTTGGCACATTTACATAACTGTAGAAAAGGGAAAGGACAGATAAATTTTATAATCCTTGATTTACAAATGTGAAGACTGAGGTACCAAGATATCAAATGGCTTTTCTTCTCACTACTAATCTCTGGAGTTATCATGGCATTGTCCTTGACATTTGTCATGGATTGAATTGTGTCCCCCAAAAATATCTGTCAAGTTGACTAGGTCATGATTCCCAGTATTGTATATGATTATGTAATCTGATGTGATTTCCTTATGTGTTGTAAACTCTATCAGTATGATGAGGTTATATGTGATCTCCTTATATGTTGTCAACTCTATCACTATGATGAGCTTATATGATGACATCTACAAGATTAGATAGTGTCTTAATACGATCTCTTTTGAGATATAAAAGAGAGAAGTGAGCAGAGACACATGGGAATCTCATACCACCAAGAAAGCAGTGCCAGGATCAGAGCACGTCCTTTAGACCTTGAGGTTCCTGTGCTGAGATGCTCCCAGACCAAGGGAAGACTGATGACAAGGACCTTCCTCCACAGCAGACAGAGAAGAGAAAGACTTCTCCTGGAGCTGACACCCTGAATTTGGACTTGTAGCCTACTGGAATGTGAGAGAATAAATTTCTCTTTGTTAAAGCCATCCACTCGTGGTATTTCTGTTAGAGCAGCACTAGACGACTAAGACAACATTTCAAGATTGAGTTATATCTTTTTGACAAAGAGGAGTTAAGGGTTGACTTCCCAATTGTTCTAGGATCACCTGTTACCTGTTTTTTTGTTTTATTTTTAAGTCTTATCTGGGACTGAGTTAGGAATATAAAACATGGGTGAAAAACATAGCAAGTTATGCCATCTACAATCTAAAAGGATCAACAATCAACGTCCATGGAAGTAGTAGTTAAGAAATCAACCCATGTATTGCATTGGACAAATCTGCTGCAAAAGACCTCTTCACAGTTTTAAAAAGCAAACATGTCACTTTGATGACTAAGGTGCATCTAATCAAAGTTGTGGTCTTTTTGGTTGCCTCATATGCATGTGAAAGTTGGACAATGAAAAAGGAAGACATAAGAATTGGTGCATTTAAATTGCAATGTTGATACCGGAGAAGTCAGCACAACTTGACCAAGGCAAGGTCATGGAATCTTCATAGACACATCCAAACTCCCTGAGGGACAGATTTATTGGGCTGAAGGCTGGGGACCATGGTCTCGGGGGACATCTAGCTCTATTATCATAACATAGTTTATGAAGAAAATCTTCTACATCTTACTTTGGTGAATAGCTTCTGGGGCCTTAAAAGCTTGTGAGCGGCCATCTAAGATACTCCACTGGTCCCACCCTGTCTGGAGCCAGGGAGAATGAAGAAAACCAAAGACAGGGAAAGATTAGTTCAAAGGACTAATGGACCACAACTACCACAGCCTCCACCAAACTGAGTCCAGCACAATTAGATGGTGCCTGACTACCACCACTGACTACTCTGACAGGGATCACAATAGAGGGTCCCAGACAAAGCTGGAGAAAAATGTGGAACAACATTCTAACTCACAAAAAAAGACCAGACTTACTGGCCTGAAAGAGACTGGAGAAACCCCAAGAATATGGCCCCCAGACATGCCCTTAGCTCAGTAATGCAGTAACTCCTGAGACCCTTCAGCCAAAGATCAGACAAGCCCATAAAACAGAACGAGACTAAAATGGGCACACCAGCCCAGGGACAAGGACGAGAAGGCAGGCAGGGACAGGCAAGCTGGTAATGGGGAAGCCAAGATCGAGAAGGGGAGAGTGTTGACACGTTGTGGTGTTGGTAACCAGTGTCACAAAACAACATGTATATTAATTGTTTAATGAGAAACTAATTTACTCTGTAAACCTTCGTCTAAAGCACAATAAAAAAAGAAACTAAAAAAGAATAAAATAAATAAAAAAGGGAAAAGTTAAAAATCTTAAAAAAATTGTGGTGTTGGCAGAGAATACTGAATATACCGTGGATTGCCAGAGAATGAACAAATCAGTCTTAGAAGAAATACAACCAGAGTATGTCTTAGAAGCAAGGATGGTGAGGCTGTCTAGCTTACTTTGGATGCATCATTAGGAAACATCAATAGCAGCAAAAACGAGGGAAACAGTCAATGAGAGGGATTCACAATGAGCTTAAACGAACCAATGATACTGCACATAAAAAGGATGGCACAGGACCAGGCAACGTTTTGCACAGTGAGTTGAAGTCGACTCAGCTACAACTAACAACAACAACAAAGCATCCAGACAGTTCACTGGTCTCTAGAAATACCCTAGCTAATACCATCCTTTGAATTTGTTGTTGTTAGGTGCCGTCGAGTTGTTTCCAACTCATAGCGACCCTATGTACAACAGAATGATATCCTGCCCAGTCCTACGTCATCCTCACAATTGCTGTTATGCTTTAGCACATTTTTGCAGCCACTGTGTCAATCCATCTTGCTGAAGGTCTTCCTCTCTTTTGCTGACCCTCTACTTTACCAAGCATGATGTCCTTCTCCAGGGACTGATCTCTCTTGATAACATGTCCAAAGTAACAGAGATGAAGTCTAGCCATCCTTGCTTCTAAGGAGCATCCTGGCTGTACTTCTTCCAAGACAGATTTGTTCATTCTATTGGCAGTCCCGGTATATTCAATATAGTTCGCCAACACCATAATTCAAAGGTGTCAGTTCTTCTTCATTCTTCCTTATTCATTCATTGCCCAGCTTTTGTATATATATGAGGAGATTGAACACACCATGGCTTGGGTCAGGGGCACTTTAGTCCTCACAGTGACACCTTTGCTTTTTAACACCTTAAAGAGGTCTTTTGCAGCAGATTTGAGTTTAGGAAATGATAGGGTGTCAGAGGCCTCTGTGTCCCCCTGGATTTTCTTTCTCTGTGTCTTATCATGATAGATTCATCCCCTTGGGTTAAAGATAGTCCACATCTCAACCACTTTTTTAAATGCAAAAGATTCCTGAGAAGGGCAACATATTAAATAATACCAATTAATACTTTTTTTTTTTGCTAGAAGAAGGTGTTTATTTACTTATTTTATTATGCTTTAGGTGAAAGTTTACAAAGTAAATTAGTTTCTCATTAAACAATTAATACACAAATTGTTCTGTGACATTGATTGCCAACCCCACGATGTGTCAACACTCTCCTCTTCTCGACCTTGGGTTCCCCATTTCCATTTGTCCAGTTACCCTGTCCCTTCCTGTCTTCTCGTCTTTGCTTTTGGGCTGGTGTGCCCATTCAGCCTTGTATACATGGTTGAACTACATGTGTTATTGTTTGTTTTATGGGACCGTCTAATCTTTGGCTGAAGGGTGAACTTCAGGAGTGACTTCAGTACTGAGTTAAAAAGATGTCTGGGGGACGCAGTCTCAGGGTTTCTCCAGTCTCTGTGAGACCAGCAAGTCTGGTCTTTTTTTGTGAGTTTGAATTCAATTAATATCTTGCTCTTCTTTGATCACTGGGAAGGAGCTGCAGGGGAGAAAGAGGGTTTGAAAAGAGATAAAAGGACTCAGGAACGTGAAAGGAGACCTGGAGGTCAAACTCTACCTAGTGGACCATCTTGTTCAGAACTATTCTTGAATATCTTAGGAGGAACTTGAGTTGCATGTTTTTGTTTTTGAATTTTTTTTATTGCACTTTAGGTGAAGGTTTACAGAACAAATAGTTTCTCATTACAGAGTCGGTACGCAGATTGTTTTATGACATTGATTAACAAACCCACAACATGTCAATACTCTCCCTTCTTGACCTTGGAGGACCTTTTATCTTTTTTTAAAAAATTTCTACATGTACAATTCAGTGACATCGATTACTTTCTTCCAGTTGTGCTGCTATTCTAGCTATCCTTTTCCAAATTATTCCATCACCATTATCTTCAACTCACTGCCCCCTAGACTTCCCATCAAACTTTTTGAGTTGCTGTTGTCAATCTGATCTCACATAGATAATTCTTTTTTTTTTTTTTGTACTTTAGATGAAGGTTTACAGAACAGAATAGTTTCTCATTTAACAGTTAGTACACATATTGCCCTATGACAATGGTTAACAACCCC
>NW_004444018.1:7436225-7437364 GCF_000243295.1 Trichechus manatus latirostris
TGTTGATGGGCATCTAGGTTGTTTCCATCTTTTTGCTATTGTGAACAATGCTGCAATGAACATGGGTGTGCATACGTCTATTCGTGTGACAACTCTTATTTCTCTAGGAAATAGTCCTAGAAGTAGGATTGCTGGATCGTATGGTATTTCTATTTCTAGCTTTCTAAGGAAGTGCCATATCATTTTCCAAAATGGTTGTATCATTTTGCATAACCACCAGCAGTGCATAAGAGTTCCGATCTCCCCACAGCCTCTTCAACATTTATTTCCAGTGTCTTTGATTCCTCCCAGTAATGCCAGGGTGAGATGGTATCTCATTGTGGTTTTAATTTGCACTTCTCTAATGGCTAGTGATAGTGAGCATTTCCTCATGTGTCTGTTTGGGTGCTTGAATGTCTTCTTTGGTGAAGTGTCTGTTCATTTTCTTTGCCCATTTTTTAATCAGATTATTTGTCTCTTTGTTGTAGAGGTGTTGGATTTTCTTGTAGATTTTAGAGATTAAACCTTTGTCTGAAATGCAATGTCCAAAAATTTTTTCCCAGTCTGTACGTTCTCTTTTTACTCTTTTGGTGAAGTCTTATGAAGAGCATAGGTGTTTAATTTTTAGAAGATCCCAGTTATCTAGCTTATCTTCTGGAGTTTGTGTGCTGTTGGTTATGGTTTGTATCCTGTTAATGCCGTGCATTAGAGCCTCTAGCGTTGATCTTGTTTTTTCTTCTATGAACCTTATAGTTTTTGGCTTTATATTTAGGTCTTTGATCCATTTTGAATTAGTTTCTGTATATGGTGTGAGGTATGGGTCTTGTGTCAGTTTTTTGCAGATGGACATCCAGTTTTGCCAGCACCATTTGTTAAAAAGACTGACTTTGGGCCCTTGTCGATAATCAGGTAACCGTAGGTGGATGGATTTACATCCGGGTTCTCAATTCTGTTCCATTGGTCAACGTGTTTGTCATTGTACCACTACCAGGCTGTTTTGACTACTGTAGCTGTATAGTAGGATCTGAGGTCAGGTGGTGTGAGTCCTCCTACTTTATTCTTCTTCTTCAATAGTGCTTATTCGGGGCTTCTTCCCTTTCCATATAAAGTTAATGATTAGCTTTTCCATCTCTTTAAAGAATGTTGTTGGTATTTGGATG
>NW_004444018.1:7439333-7509382 GCF_000243295.1 Trichechus manatus latirostris
TGATGGATTGTCCCCTTAATCATTATATAGTGTCCTTCTTTTATGGTGGATTTTGTTTTAAAGTCTGTTTTATCTGAGATTAGTATTCCACTCCTGCTCTTTTTTGGTGGTTATTTGCTTCATATTTTTTTTTCCAACATTTGATTTTTAAGAAATTCATGTCTGCTTCCAAGGTGTGTCTCTTGTAGACAGCATATTAATGGATCCTGTTTTTTTATCCTTTCTGTCACTCCCCATCTCTTTATGGGTACATGTAGGCCGTTTACATTCAGTGTAATTATTGATAGGTGTGAGTTTATTGCTGTCATTTTGTAGTGCTTTTTTTGTTGTGCTGACTTTTTCTTTGTTCCTCTTACTCTCTTGTGCTGAATTCCTTTTATTTGTAGATTTTTTTTCAATTCTTTTGTTTTGTAGGTGTTGTTTTTACTGAGACTTTATGTTCTTCCTCTTTATTTTGATAAGTAGGTTTGTTATCTTTCTTTGTGGTTGCCGTGAAATTACCCTTATCTTTCTAAGTTTGAAGAAGTCTATTATTTCTTGGTATTGCCTTGCCTTCCTCTCCATTAGAAGGTTCTATACCTACACTGTTTATTCCCTCTTTTATTGTTCTGACGTTGTTGTCATTTACAGATTAACCTCTCTGATGCCCTGTTGTATTTCTTTTGGTTTTGCATAGTCCTTAAGAGTTCATTTCCTAGGTTGGTATCTGGCTAGTACAATCCTGTGTCCTAGATTCAGCCTGTGGTCTGATGTTTGTTCTCATATCGAAGGACACCTTTTAATAATTCTTATAAGTTTTTTTTAGTTTTTACATAGTCCCTTAGTTTTTATTTATCTGGAAAAGATCTAATTTCACCATCATATTTGAACAAGAGTTTTGCAGGATATATTATTCTTGGCTGGCAATTTTTTTCTTCCAAGGTTTTATATATGTCCTCCCATTGCTTTCTTGCCTGCATGCTTTCTGCCCAATAATCTGAGCTTAGTCTTATTGTTTCTCCTCTGTATGCTACTTTTTGTTTTTCTCGAGCTACTCTCAGGATACTTTGTTTGTCTTTGGTTTTGGCAAATGTGATTATGGTAAGCCTTGGTGATTTTCTTTTGGAGTTTATCATATATGGGGTTTGTTGAGTTTCTTGGATGGCCAGCTTTTCATCTTTCATGATATTGGGGAAGTTTTCTGTCATCAGTTCTTCAATAATCCTCTCTGTGTTTTCTGTTTTCTTCCCCTGTTCTGGAACTCCGATCATTCATAGATTTTTGCTTTTGATTGTATCGCACATAATTCTCAGGGTCTCTTCATTTTTCTTGGTTCTTTTTTCTGATTTTTCCTCAAACAGAGTTGTATTCAAATGTTTGTCTTCAATTTCATTGATCCTGTCTTCCACCATTTCAAACCTACTCCTCAGCCCTTCTATGACACTGTCCATTTCCGAAATCTTGTTGTTTATCTTTTGGATTTCTAATGGTTGTTTTTGTATGATTTCTAGTTGTAAATTTGTTTTGGCATTTTGTTCCTGGATTATTTTCCTGACTTCTTCCATTTTTTTTCTGTATTTTCATGAATTTGTCTGCCTTTTCCATGAATTTGTCTATTTTTTCCTCATTTTTGTCTGCTTTTTGCTTCAACTTTTGGATAGCTCTGAATATTAGAGATTTGAATTCCCTATTAAGTAGTTCTAGTGCCTTTTCTTCTACTGGAAAGTCATCTGGTGTTTTATTTTGTATGCTTACTGGAACCATCCTATCTGGTTTTGTAAACGTTTTGATATTGTCTGCTGTTTCAGGATATTCAGTAGTCATTTTCCTCCTTTATTGATTGTAGTTTTGTTTATTTTGTCCTGCTTTTTTGTTTTATTTGGCTATGTCTGAGCAGGCAAGCTGTGTGTTCTTTGTTGTTTGCTCGTCTTTGAGCATGATACTTTTCACCTCTTTCTCCAATTGGCAGGGTCAATCACTCAGATATGGTACAGCAGGGCAGGTCTAGCTGAAGAGGAGTTACTGGGATGGGTTGTTTGTGGCACTTACTACAGCCACCAGGGCGGGTCACTAATCAGTGTAGGGCAGGTTCCAGTAGGCCATGCCTGTGCTGCTTGGTGGTGTGGTGTTCAGTGTATGGTGCAGGTAGGCAGGATGGAGGGGGTAGATTGTGATGTGTGGAGCTAGGATGGGTATGGGAGAGAGGAGAGAAGAATGGGAGCCAAAAACATACATACAAAAAAGATTGCTAGGGGAGTTTGCCATTGGAGTGGAGAGATGAGAGACTATGAAATGGAGAAAAACAAAAAGGAGAAGAAGAAAAGAAAAGGAAAGAAAAAAATGAATAAATAAAAATTAGGAAGAAAGAAGCATAGCAAAGCTCCCAGGGATCCCTCTGGTGTGGCTTCGAGGTATGGGGAAGTTGCTTCCAGGCTGTCAAGTATAGCCTGGCTAGAAGGGTTAGAGGTGTCACTCAGCACCAGGTATTCATGCGACAGGAAGAGAAGGAAAGTATAGAGAGACGAGAAACCGAGTAATGAAGAAAGACAAAAAGGGAAAAAGAGGGAAAAGAAAACAAAACAAACAAATAAAAACATAAAATAAGAACAAGAAAAACATGAAAGAAAGAAAGAAAAGAAAAAGCCCCAAAATAACAAGAATAAAGAAATGCCCTCACAGATTCCTCTGCACCTCTGTGCAAACTGAGGGGGTAGGTCCCAAGCTGCATATTACTGCCTGGCTAGAACGGGCTCCCAATTCTAGAAAGGAAAAGGAAAACAAACAAACAATTCAAAACAAACAAACAAAAAAAGCCCTGGATCTCACCAGAATGGCAGCTCAGGCTGGGAAGCAGTCTCAGATTCAAGGGGTGTTTCACAACCTTTCAGGAAGAAGCAAAGATGGCACATGGAGCCGGGTATTTGAGAGAAAGGAGGGGGAGGTTGTGAGAGGTAAGGAAGAAATCTAAAGAAGTGGAGTAAACCAACACCGACAGCCAGCAAATGGCACTTAGGGAGCTGGCCAGTGTGGATGGGTGGAATCCAAGTGACACGGGAGTGAAGGTGGTGCTTCTCGGCCAAGAGACTGGTTGCAGGAAGCAGAGTGGGCCAGGTGGGGGTGAAGAAAGGTGGAGGGTGGGAAAGCGTATATTGCTGGTTATTGGTTATTCTGTCTCCTGTTGGAAGCTCTGTGAAGCTGCTTTCTCATACCCCCTGTTTGCTGGTCTCCAATAGGAGTCCAAGATGGCAGATCCGTGATGTGTTAGCTGATAGGGGACCTCTGCATGTATCTCTCCTCCCTCTCTGTTCTCTGTCAGTTTCTTATTCCATTCGGTGCTTGGGTGAATTCTTTAACTCTTCATTTGATGCTTAGGGATTCAGGATTGCCGTTTTCTCTGTTTGGCTTAGTTTTTTTGATCTTTGCTGTGAAGGGACGGCGTGGTGCTTCTGCCTATAGCGCCACGTTGCCCGGAAGTCGAGTTATATGTTTTAATAATTGAATTACTGTAGAAGTCCAAGAAATTCCAAATGCATATTGTGGCATAGTAAGAAGGAAAGCAGTGGTTGATGTTATCATGCCATGATTAACCTTACCTTCTTGGTATACTTCTTCCATTTATAGATGTGAAAAAAAATCCTTTTCTTCCCAGTTCCATAAGATGTCCAAAAGAAATACTTTTTCATTTCTATGAGATTGTGTTTAGACTTTAGAAACAGAATCCTAAAGTTCTTGAACATGGAGTGCAGACATTTAATATAGAGTTTGCTCAGGATTGTACATTATGAGGTTATTTTAAAGGTCAAAATAAATTTGTGTGAAGATAAAATCATGTTGGCAGAGATAGGAAGATGCTTGCTTCTCAACAGGAGTTTGAGGCCGTTGACCCTAAAGAACTGCTCTTTCATTCCTTCCTGAAGAGAGTTTCTGACAGCAGCGATCACATCATGTATGCCAAATATTTATTGTGTCTAGGTTTTACTTATAAAATATTTCTAATCAGGAAATACAACTAGATATCACCCAACTCCAATTGTAGAAATAAATTCTGAGAGTACTATGTTTCTACAGAGTCCCTGGGTGGTGTAAAGGACTAACACTCGGCTGCTAACAGAAAGGTTGGAGATTCGAATCTACCCAGAGGTGCTTCTGACAAAAGGCCTAGTGATCTACTTCTGAAAAATTAGCCTTTGAAAACCCCATGGAGCACAGTTCTACTCTAACACACAGGGGGTCTCCATAAGCCAGAGTTGACTCGATAGCAGCTGGTGGTGGTGGATGTTTCCATGCAGTTGAGTTCAGATCTCAACTATTGACTTGCTCCATCAGGGAAAGAGAAAATGATTGCAAAATTTTATATTTATTTGAATTGAGACCCTTTATGCAAAACACATCGTGATTAGACCACTAGTCTCTACAGAATTGAGTTAGCTATTTGTACAAATGGGTCCTTTCACAGGGCCATAGCAAAGATAAGAGAGACATGTACCAGTCTGAAGAGAAAAATTATGAAACAGTAAGCATTAAGGAGAAAGGGAAAAAAAATCTAAAAAAAAAAAAACAGCATGAAATTAAAGGAGAACCTGACTATGATCCCATTTCCCCATCTGCGCTCAGAAGATAAAAACTGTAATAAATTCATTCATCTACACCCACTTTAACTATCGAAGCAGATCAGCAGTTTCACTGATGTACAGCCACACTTTGAAGTCTATCTTAGCTCTCTGGAATCTGACCAGCCACTTTCCAGACCATGTAATGTATTGCAGATCTTTCCACATTATGCATTCCAGATGGCCACAATAATTCTTTGTGCGTTTTCTCCTTTCTTATTTGGGTTACTGGGGTAATTTGGGAATAAAAGGTGCATGCTGCAAAGTGAAAATTGACATACAGTTACTGCCCTGTGCTGCTCAGACAACGATGATGAATAATTAAGAAACTAAAAGGGTTAAAATATACATATACTGACTGGAAGGGGGAAGGGGAGGAAGGCTGGAGGGATGTTTCTGAAGCGGTGATTTTTGCTGCTTGCTAAGTGAGGGGACTCTGGCTGTGTTGGAAGCACTAGCTGTTGCTTCATGACTGCTTGAAGAGAGTGCAGAGGAATTGCTAACCATCCTCTCTCCTTCAGTCAACATACCATCACCTTGGTCTTTCAATTGGGTGACCATAAAACTGGGATAATTTTGAAAGTGAAAGGAGGTGCTAGGTACAATTACACTGCGGTTATGGGCCTAACTCACAGCGACTCTATAAGACAGAGTAGAACTGCCCCATAGGGTTTTCTAGGCTGTAAATCTTTATGGAAACAGATTGCCAAGTCTTTCTCTCCCAGAGTGGCTGGTGGGTTCGAACTGCTGACCTTTAGGTTAGCAGCCAAGCGCTTAACCAGTGAGCCACCAGAGTTGCTATGAGTTGGAATCGACTCAACAGCAAAAGGTTTGTTTTGTTTTTCTGTTAATGGGCCTAACCACTACGCATCTCTCAGTTTGTCATACTGTGTTGGCTTGCATGTTGCTATGATGCTGAAAGCTATGCTACCAGTATTTCAAATACCATCATGGTTACCCATGGTGGACGGTTTTAGTGGAGCTTCCAGACTAAGACAAACTAGTGATCTACTTCCAAAAATAACCCAGTGAAAACCCTATGGATCACAACAGAATATTGTCCAATATAGTGCTGGGAGATGAGTCTTCTAGGCTGGAAGTCACTCAAAAAACACAGTGGCTGCAACAATGGACTCGAGCACACCAACGATTGTGAAGATGACACAGGACCGTTTCATTCTGTTGTATGTGGGTTCGCCATGAGTGGAAGCCAACTCGACAACAGCTAGCAACAATAGGACGAAGCCAAAATTGTCCCAGGCGAATCAGGACATAGTTCACCCAATCTCAAAGAGTAAGTCTCCAGGAGGAAGTTGAGCTGTGTAAACACCAGTTATATTGAACTCAGCACTTGCTCAGTGTGAAGAGGCTGCCAAGTGGCTGTTGACCCTCGTACCTGTGGTGACTGGACTTTCTGGGTCCCCACACAAAGTCAACACTTGCAGTTAATAGGCAAAAGGCGTTTGGTCACCAGACGGGTGGCTTTGCCTTGCCTGCAGAGCCCTCACCCGGGTCTGCCTGCCCTGAGCTGATTTATGTGGCATCCCAGGGCTGGGACTGAGAGTGTCTCTGGGCTGCTCCATTGTTCCTATTCAGACTGCGAGAGGAATCTGTGAATGAAGTGAAATAATGGCAAGTAACCCTTTCTCCAAAAGGTGAGCATCTTTTTTTAAAAAAGATTTTTAAAGCTGCATTTAAATATCTCTACTGCAAATGCTGTGTGTGCTGTAATTGTTACTGCTTTTCTACCTATATTTCTCTTCCTCAGCAATTCTTAGACATTGGTACGCATCAGAATCATCTATAAATCTTGTTTTAAATATAGATGTCCTGTTCCCGGAGATCCTGATTAAATAGGTCTCATGAATCTAGAAGGTCTAAGAATCTAGAAGAGCTAAAAATCCTGTAGAAATCAAGTTCCCTACCGTTGTAGTTCTCATAAAATTCTTCTCCCTGTTGATGAAGCCATCCTTGTGGAAACCTAGGCCAGTTTTCTTCTTTCAGCGTAAGGAATGATTCTCTCCAAATCATCTGAGAGCAGCGACTCTCATCTGGTGAAGAAAGATGGATTTTATTTTCTGAGACACCAAACAAACTATCGCAAGCGTTTTGCTGTTTTTCCAAGCCTTTCTCATTTTCTGGCCCTTGTGTGAGACATATGCACACAAGGGCGGTTTTTTTTGCAATGAGGCAGGAAGTTGGGGAGTGTCTTCTCCCGGGGGACCTTCAGCTTGCGTGTCACAGACGCAAAACTTCCCAGATTTGGAGGCGGCAACTGGAATTCTGGACGTGGAGCCAAACTCCCAAATATTCGAGCGCTGCACAACAGGAAAACCATGTATATTTGTGTCTGTGTTTTCTTGCCTGATCAAAGACAGGGATAGATAAATCTTACAGATTTTATTTTTCTAGAACACTCTGGAAAATCAGCCTTGGTTTATTTGCACAAAGGTGGTTGTGAGATTCAGACGCAGACTCAGTTCATGAGTACTCTTGGCCATGTAAAACCTAGGCTCTTATGAGTAAATATTCTTTTTCTTTTTTCTGACTCTAACAATATTAAGTGTTTATTTTCAAACACATGGGGAAACAAACGAACAAACAGAAAAAGGATGAAAAGAAAAGCAAACCACACCAAACCATACCTTTCAGAGACAACAAGTGTTAATATTTTAGAGTATTGCCTTCCAACTTTCATATCTTCATAGTAAATGTGTCATAAAATGCAAATCTTATTTAATATACTGCTTGATAACCAGGTTTTCACTTAATATATTTTGAGAATTTTTCCATGTTCTTAAATGCTATTTGAGCAGAAGATTTTTAGAATGTCATTTTTTGGTTGCACTAGAAAGATTGAAAAAAAAAAAAACCCTCTGCTGTCTGATGTTTAGGTTGTTTGCAATATTGAAATATTTATGTATTGTCACAATAAATTTCTATTAAAATTTTCTGTTTAACATAACTGATGCATGTATCAAAGGTCTTGATGTATATGGCCAACTTAGTACTTAACTTTTAAGATGGCCCCCATAAGGGCTAACATTTAGAATGATAAGTTTGGATTCTGTAGGTGAAAGGCATAAAACTCCACCCAATTTCCCTGGAAGTGTAAAATGCCTCATTTGACATCTCACTAATCCATGTCCACATTTTGGACCTACCCTTTCTGACCTGTGGCGATGCCTTTTGAGATTTGATATAATGACTGTTATTGTTGTTGTTAGCTGCTGTGGAGTTGGCCCTGACTCATGGTGACCTCATGCATAATGGAATCAAACTGCCTGGTCCTTCACCATCCCCATGATAGGCATGATTGGCTGCAGATCAGATCTTTGGGATCCTTAGGGTTTTCATTGGCTGATTTTCAAAAGTAGATCACCAGGCCTTTCTTCCTAGTCTGTCTTAGTCTGAGAGCTCTGCTGAAACCTCTTCAGCATCATAGCAACACACAAGCCTCCACTGACTATGGGTGGTGGCTGCGAATGAGGTGCATTGGGAATCAAACCTTGATCTCACCCATGGAAAGGGAGAATTCTACCCCTAAACCACCACTGCCCTCTGCTATAATAGCAGGTGCTGTGAATTCTGGGATTTGAAGAATGCAGCTTGGGGTTGATGGGATATTTCTTGGTCTCTCAATGACTGTTGCCATCACTGTCTATGTTCCCTTCTGGGGAGTAGCAGAGAGAGCAGGGGTCACATTAGAATTAGAACCTCGACAGAGGAAGAACTTTTTCCCATTGATATGACCAATTGGTCTTAATCTCCTAGGGCTGTCCTAACAAAATACCACAAAGTGGGTGGCTTTAAAGGACAAAAACTTATTTTCTCACAGTTCTAGAGGTTGGAAATCTAAATCAGGCTATCGACCGTGTCAATTCCTTCTGAGAGCTTTGAGAGAGGAACTGTTCCATGCCTCTCCTAGCTTCTGGCGGTTGCCAGGAATCCTTGCTGTTCCTTTGCTGTTTATAGATGCATCTGCTTCCATCGTCACATGGTGTCTGTCTTCCTCCTGTATGTTAATGTTTCCCTGCCCGCTGTCCCCTTTTTATATGAGGGAGACACACCCACATCCTGCTCCTCCACAACTTACAGTGGAGGCAATGAGTCTGACAAAAAGAAAGGACAGCTTAGTTTTTTCCTAGAGGCATTATGAGACCCTTCTTGGTCTGAATTTACTGCTTATCTCTTAAAAATTTTTCTTTTTTAATTGTGGTAAAGTATATGTCTTCATTATCTAGTGTCGCTATAACAGAAATATCACAAGTGGATGGCTTTAACAAACAAATTTATTCTCTCACAGACTGGGAGGCTAGAAGTTCGAACTCAGGGTGCCAGCTCCCAGGGAAGGCTTTCTTTCTTGGTTGGCTGTACGGGAATGTCCTTGTTATCAATCTTCCCCTGGTCTAGGAGTTTCTCAGTGCAGGGACCCTGGGTCTAAAGGACACGCTCCCCTCCTGGTTCTTCATTCTTGGTGGCAAGAAGTACCCCCCTCTCTGCTCGCTTCTCTCTTTTATATCTCAAAGAGATTGACTCAAAATACAACACAATCTTGTAGATTGAGTCCTGCCTCGTTAACATAACTGACTCTAATCCTGCCTTACTAACGTCATAAAGGTAGGATTTACAACACATAGGAAAATCATATCAGATGACAAAATGATGGACAATCACACAATACTGAGAATCATGGCCTAGCCAAGTTGACAAACATTTTCGGGGAGGGGACATAATTCAACCCATAACAGTATGTATAACATAAAGTTTGCCATTTTAACCATTTTAAGTGTACAATTCAATGGCGTTAATTACATTCACCTGTTGTGCAATCATCACTGCTATTTCCAAAATGTTTTCACCACTCCAAACAGAAACTCTGTACCCACTGAGCAATAACTTCCCATTCCCACCGCCAGTCCCTTCTTACCTCTCCAACCAATCTCCTCATCACTTTCCATCAGCGGTCACCCTCCTGCCTCTCACCCCAGTCCCTGTGCTTTAGCTATAACCAGTTGCCGCTGAGTCACTTCCGACACATGGTGACCTCATGTGTGTCAGCGCAGGACTGTCCTCTATAGGGTTTTCAATGGTTAATTTTTTGGAAGTAGATTCCCAGACCTTTCTTTTGAAGTCCCTCTGGGTGGACTTGAACCTTTAACCTTTCAGTTAGCAGCCGAGTGAGTTAATCTCCCAGGTACTCCATGCTTCAACTATAAAAAACCTGTTTCCATCAAGTTGATTCTGACTCATAGCCACCCTATAAGACAGAGTAGAACTGCCCTGTAGGGTTTCCAAGGAGCAGTTGGTGGATTCAAACTAATGCTCTTTTGGCTAGCAGCCTGAGCTCTTAACCACTGCACCACCAGGTCTCCTGCTTCAGCTGTACTGACCTGCTATTGAGCTCTTCCACCATCTGGCCAACACACAAGCTATTTTCTCTGCCAGGACCACTCTTCTCCATTTGCTCCATGCTCCCCTCCCCCTCCTGGGTGAACTTCTGCTTGTCCTTCACGTCTCAGCTTAAGCAAGGTTAAAGCCAAGTCAGGGCAAGCAGCTGGAGCCTTGGTCTGTGAAGAAGCCACTCCACTCCAGCAACATCAGGGCTATCAAGTACCTTAAATTTTTGCAAACCCAGTGAGTTGAAATTGAAGACAATCTTTTATTACAAGTTGCAAGCATTGTTAATCTGGCAGAAGATAGAGACTTGAATACTTCTTGGCTGTAGACTGAGTTTTTGTCCAACTAAAACCACCCCGAGAGGACACTTGGCAGATGTGTGTAGAACCAGGATGAGCTCATGCTATGGAGATGTGGTTCTAAGCAGCTAGAACTGCTTTGTGAGTGAGGGGTGAAAGGTATTTCTATGAAGGAGGCAGGGAAGCGTCTTTGTATATGAGCTGTTTTTATTTTTAGGTGGCTTTTGGAGAGGCTAGCAGGACTGGCAAGATGTTACACCCCACCTCGACTTTCGGGATGTATTAGGGTCTCGGTAGTTAGGGGAGTAAGACAAGAAAGTGAAAGAACAGCTTTCATGGGAGACTTTGTGAGATCCTGGGCACAATCAGAATTCTTAGGGGTCCAAAGGGTAGGACGGGTGCTTAGGACAGGGCTACTTTCCATGTGCCTGCACAACACCCAGCACCTCTTTGAGATCCCAGAGATGGGTGGCTTTGGTTCTCCATGATATATTCTGCCTGGTTATTGCACGCAGATAGGGAAACAACTGCTCCTTGGATGTTTATTTGGTATCCAGTAATTTTGTCAAATTTTCTTTTTAGTTCCAGTGATGTTTTAGCTAGTTCTCTTGGGTTCCAAGGTAAACAATCATATCATCTGAAATCAGCGATAATTTTCCTTCTCTTTCTTACGGTTATAGTTTTTACTTCTATTTCACACCTTATCACAATGAAATAACCCATATTACAGACAAATTGGTTGGAATTGCTGAAATGCTTTGAGCTTCTCAGCAGCTATGAGGAGATGGATTTGATAGCTGAGAGAAGAGATGCTAGAGACAGCAGGAGCAGCTAAGAAACCATTGAAGCATTTTAGGAGTAAAGTGATATCTTGAATTAAGATAATGGATAAGGATTTGGAAGGAAAAAAATGCATACAGATAGATACATACATACATATATGCATTTATATGTGTATATCAGATGCCCACCACCTGTCTATCAGTTTGTTGCACTGTGGTGGCTTGCATATTGCTATGACACTGGAAATTATGCCACCAGTATTTCAAATATCAGCAGTGCCACCCGTGGTGGACAGGTTTCAGTGGAACTTCCAGACTAAGACAGGCTAGGAGGAAATGCCTAGTTATCTACTTCTGAAAATTAGCCAGTGAAAACCCTATGGATCACAAGGGTCAACAAAAGCAATAGCAACCCTCAGTGAGGTGGAACGACTCAATAGCTGCAACAATGGACTCAAACATACAATTGATCATGAAGATGGCAGAGGCCCGGGCTACGTATCGTTCTGTTATACGTAAGGTTGCTGTGAGTCAGAGCTGAGTTGAGGACCATGAACAACAGCAACATTTCAGATGCTGTACTGAGTGGTTTAGTGACATGTTAAGTCAACAGTAATGACTCAGGCTTCCAGCCTAAAGCATGGTGATCAGTAATGACTCAGGCTTCCAGCCTAAAGCATGGTGATCAAGTTAATTGTGACCAATACCTGTAAAAAGGTGATAGGAAGGACATTAATTTAAATATCAGCTTACAAACACATGTAATACTGTGGATTTAAGAGGAATCAGCTGTTATTTCAATGTTTACTATCCTTTGTGGTATGGAACTTAAACTAGCCATAGCTCCAACTCAGTCAACTAACTTGTGTAGGATGCTTTTCCAGTCTTCCGAGCTCCTTTACGGGCATGATCTCATTTGGTTCTCCCAACGACTCTGTGATATGTGGAATAATAGAAAACAGTTTCTGTAGAGAACTTTACATATCCCTTGATGTGTCCTTTGAAATTTTGCTAATAATTTACAATCCAGCAAAACTGCACCCCGTTCGTGAGTTCTCTGGGCACAACATGATGCTTCAAGCCTCCATGCCTTTGCACCTCTGGTTCCCTCTGCTGAAATGTCCTTCCCTGCCTTGTCCAGCTGCTGGGCCCTTGTGCCCCTTCAGGAAGGCACTTCCCCCTCTTCCCCAGGGAGCATGAGGGTGGGGGTGGTGAGGAGGAGGCACTCACAGGCAGCCCGGTCCTGGGGGGGAGGGTCTTGGCCAGGTCATCACTGCAGGGCTGGTGGAGGAGCCCCAGTCTGGGTAAGGTGGCACGAGGTCTCCTACAGCTGCTTTGCACGGAGGTGCTGATGGCATAGCAATGATGCAAAACGCACACACCCTTTAGCTCTGATGCACCGTCTTTCTGTTTATCTGCTCTTTGCTCAGCTCATTGCCACCTCCAGAGGAAAATACTGGACACGGATCCTATTACCTGCCCACCCACCACCCTGCAGAGCCCATTGACTTATTTATTTATTTATTTGCAAAACTTACTTGTTGAAGGAGAAAGAGAAAGAGAGTTTTCTTTTTTTTTTTTTTAATTGTGCTTTAGGTGAAGGTTTACAGAGCAAATTAGTTTCTCATTAAACAATTAATACACATATTGTTTTGTGACATTGGTTGCCAATCCTGCGACATGTCAACATTCTTCCCTTCTTGATCTTGGGCTCCCCATTTCCATTCATCCAGCTTTCCTGTCCCCTTGTACTTTCTTGTCCTTGCCTCTGGGCTGGTGTGCCCATTTAGTCAGGTATACGTGGTTGAACTACCTGTACTATTGTTTGTTTTATAGGCCTGTCTAATCTTTGGCTGAAGGATAAATCTCAGGAGTGACTTCAGTACTGAGTTAAAAGTGTGCCTGTGGGCCATACTCTCAGGGTTTCTCCAGTCTCTTCCAGGCCAGTAAGTCTGGTCTTTTTTTGTGAGTTAGAATTTTGTTCCACATTTTTTTCCAGCTCCGTCTGGGACCCTCTATTGTGATTCTTGTCAGAGCAGTCAGTGGTGGTAGCCAGGCATCATCTAGTTGTGCTGGACTCAGTATGATGGAGGCTGTGGAAGTTGTGGTCCATTAGTCCTTTGGACTAATCTTTCCATTGTGTCTTTGGTTTTCTTCATTCTCCCTTGCTCCCAAAGAGGTGAGACCAGTGGAGTACCTTAGATGCCCGCTAGCACGCTTTTAAGACCCCAGATGCTTCTCACCAAAGTAACATGTAGAACATTTTCTTTATAAACTGTGTTATGCCAATTGAGCTAGATGTCCCCCATGATTATGGTCCCCAGCCCTCAGTCCAGTAACTCAGTTGTAAATAGAAATAAAGCAATGAAGTTGGGGGAACTCAGGTACCCATCTTCATTACTTGTGTAACCTATAGAAGTGACAGCTACCAGGAAACCTCCCTTGTGCCCCAGGTCGATTCTGACCATGGCAGCTCCATGTGAATCAGGGCAGAACTGTGCTCCACTGGCTTTCAATGACTGATTTTGTGGAAGTAGATCGCCAGGACTTTCTTCCAAGTCACCTCTGAGTGGACTCAAACTTACCACCTTTCAGTTAGAAGAGGAACATGTTAATGGTTTGCACCATCCAGGGTCTTCCCATATCCCCTATACTTACCCATATTTTGGTAGATGTATTAAGCAACACTCTTTGGGTGACAAGTGACAGAGTCCCTATGCAAGTTAGCTTAAGCAAAGGAAATAAAAGGAGGAGGGGGATTTATTGAATCAAATACTCAAACCACAGAAAGGGCAGGGGCGGAGCTGGCCTGAGCTCAGGCCAGTGACCCAGGCACTCCGCGTTTTGTAGTAAGGTACCTTCGAAAACACTTGTGGAACCCTGAAGTTTCAAACAAATCTTCCAAATCCTTGCTGTGTAGCTCATCCCTCCTAACACTGACCTGCAAAGGCAAAGGCAAAGGCAAAGCCACTGAATTTGTCCAGAAGTCTCCAAACCTCTCAGCTAATATAAAACATCTTACGTTATGGTTGGCTTAACTAAGAGAATATTTTTCCTTCATAGCCTTCCTGAGTGCCTACGTGGTAACATCACTGTCGAAAAATGCTTAAGCACTTTGTATTTTAATCACCCTGTTTGCAAATAACAAATTAGGTTGACATGACTTTCTCTCCGAGCTTTGTTTACATTGCACTTCGCCCATGAGGAATGTTTTGAATTGGAGCAAATTAAGCGCTCTCCAAACGTGGTGTTTAAAATAATAAAGAACTCTCCGGTACATTTAAGCAGGACTGGAGGCTTTCCTGGCCGGCACCTGTGATTCACCAGCTGTTGCCATGGAATTTGGCCACGGAGCTTCAGTGTGCTTTTCCTAACAGTCTCTAGGCAGATGTCACCATATTAAGTAATACAGTTAGAGTCCCAAAGGGAATGGTTTCTCTCCCTTATGACTTGCTGGAGAGGGAATGAAGTTATCTGAGCATCTAGTAGACAGACGCTTAAGCATTAAACAAAAATGTGACATGATCCCTTAAAATATGGGGCTAACACTGCCCGCAGAGCTGCTAAGGCTTCCTAATTCATCTTGTTGTTTTTAGTTGCCAGCAAGTCGGCTCTGACTCATGGCGACCCCAAGTACAACAGAATGAAAAGCTGTCTAGTCCTCCGACATCTTCACAATCGTTGGTATGCTCAAGTTCATTGTTGTGGCTACTGTGTATTTTGAATGCCTTCCAACCTAGGGGGCTCATCTTCTAGCACTATATTGGACAATATTCTATTGTGATCCATAGGATTTTCACTGGGTAGTCTTCAGAATTCGATCACCAGGCCTTTTTTCCTAGTTTGTCTTAGTTTGGAAGCTCCGCTGAAACCTGTCCGCCATAGGTGACCCTACTGGTATTTGAAATACCGGTGGCATAGCTTCCAGAATCACAGGAACATGCAAGTCACCACAGTAGGACAAACTGACAGGAGGGTGGTGGCCCTAATTTATAGGAAACATTATTTTGGAATTTTATTGAGGAGTTGCTCTTAAAAAAGAGGGAGAGGGAAGAAGAACTGTCACCTGAAAGTTTAGTAGGGTGCCTTTGCTTTGCTGGAGAGCTGTTTACCTCCAAAGTGAACTGGGACTATTTTGGGAGCTGTCTTACTACTACTTGGAAGGTTTTATGAGGAAATGTGTCGAGGTGGTAATGGAATTACCATTGCCCTGGGCGTGCTATTTCACAAAGTACTGGGACTTTTTACAGTGTCAAGGATCATTTTAAACATTGGTTAGGGATGAGAAATCCCCTAAAACTTAAGCTACTTCTATGCTCTTTTCTAAACACACTTTAAAAAAACTATTACTTCTTCTAAAAATTAAGGATAGACTCATTTACAATCTTAGATTTAATGGGTTTAAGAATTCAAAATTGTACAAATGCTAAATTCTCCCCAAATTAGTTTATATATTAAATGCAGTTCCAAGAAAAATTTCAGAGATTGCTTTCTTTTTAACTTGGGAAATTGATTATAAAGTTATTCTGGAAGAATAAGTTTATGAAACTAGTTGAGATAATTTTGGGAAAAAAAGAATAATGAGGGGATATTTACATTATGAGATATCAACAAATATTATGCAGCTATGGTATTTTGAAAAGCATGGTGCTGGTACAAGATAGACCACTTACTTGAAAAGAAAATGGTCAGAAGCAGTTTCTGACAGCTATAGGTGTTTAACCAAAAACCCATTGCCGTCCAGCGGATTCCGAGTATAACTGCCCCGTAGGGTTTCCAAGGAGCGGCTGGGTGGATTGGAACTGTTGACCTTTTGGTTAGCAGGTGAGCTCTTTTGGTTAGCACCAGGGCTCCACAGACATTTAGTATATGGCAAAGTTGGCATCTCAGACCAGTGAAAGATGGACAGATGAATCAACGAATGGTATTGCCATAATCGTTAACCAATTGTTAGTAATTGGTTAAGTATTCGATAGAAAAGCAAATCTACTTGAAGCTACTTAAAGCATAAACAATTATAAATTCTTGGGAGATTGAAAATTTAAGTATTGGAAAGAAAGTAAAGGAAGAAAACTAAGAAAAGATAGATAAATGTTTCCATAACATTCCCGACGTGGGTTGTGTGTGTGCGTGTGTGCTTGGATGCCTGTGTGTGTTCTCTATCCTAGGCTCCTTACTGCTCTGAGAATGAGCTAAGACCCAAATATAAACCTGTCACTCCCTGACTTAAAACCCTGTACTGGATCCATATCCCATGCTTTAATACGATTAAATTGTGAGACCTGGACAATCTCTGTAGTCTTGACTCTTATAATTTTCTCACATACCCCCCATGACTCAGCTATACCAGATTTTCAGTTTGGAACAAGCAACCATCTCCCTTGCCTCTGTGTCTTTCACATGCAATTCCCTCTGTCTGAAATGCTCCTTCCTTCCTCCTTCATCTAAATAACTCCCATTCATCCTTTAAGACTCAACAAAACACCAACTCTGCTGGGAATCCTTGGGCTATCACCCCAGGCAAGGTGGGACTCAGCTCTGTGATGTTGCAGCATTAGGCACATCTTGGTTGAGCACTTATTCAACTAGATTATAATTACTGATTTTGAAAGCAATATGGAGCCTGGGCGGCTCAGTGGTTCAGAGCTTGGCTGCTAACCAAAAGGTTGACAGATCAAATCCACCAGCTGCTCCTTGGAAACCTTACGGCGCAGTTCTACTCTATCCAATAGGGTCACTATGAGTCAGAATCGACTGAATGGCAATGGGTTATTTTGGGGGTTTTATCTTAATATATGACAAAATTTTCTCATAGGAAACAAATCCAATAGGACAGAAGAGTATAAAGGACACAGTAAAAGTTTCCCTCTTCCCCTCCCCAACCTCCTTCCAGTTCCACTTCCCAAAGTTAATCTCTGTTAACAGTTTCTTGTGTCTCCTGACACAGATTATCTGTAGGTATAAATATAGATATACATATCTTGCCATTATTTTTCTTATGCTGATGGGATCATAGAGTACATACTGTCCAACAGCTTGTTTGTTATATCATTATTATTTTTTACTCATTTGTCTCCCTGAACTGTCACATGGACAGTGCCATAAAAGACAACCCCCAGAATTGTTCAGTGCACAACCTAAGTAACTGTACACAGCAGTCCAGCTGTCTTCCTTGCTAACCTGGGAGCTCCTTAAAGACAAGGACCGTGTCTATCTTCTATTTCTAAATCCTTGAAGCCTACTACAATTCCTGGTTTGTAGCACTTACTGAATGAATGGCTGAAAATCTCTAAATATAATACCCCATTTTCCTTGGGTTACTAACATTCATGGTCACATAAAATCCTCAGCTCTGTAATATTAACATGGCAATGCATGCCTCCAAGCCATCAGTCAAATGGGTGAATAGTAAAAGCAGTCTTCCTTTTGTGATATACTTGAATTTATGTCAAGTAGAAAGAAGTTTGGGGATCAATTACTCTAACCACTTATGTCTATGGCCTAATTTTACAGATGAAGGCGTTGAAGTTCAGAGAGGTAAAGTGACCTGCCCTTGGTCACAGGATAAGTTAGTGATGTTTGGACTCTGACACATACATCCTATTTTAGGTCCTATGAAGATGGAAGAGTAGACAGAGGAGAAGATGCTTGGGTAAAACTTTGGAAAAGACTTGGAATTCCTTGGATGACATGGTATTTTACAACTACATGGTTATACCAGAAAGCTTGCTTTATCATTTAGTATGCTTTGGGCTGCAAGTAAAAGAAAGCCTAACCCAAACTGGTTTAAACAAGAGGAAATTTATGCTCCACCCCTGGAGCTTCCACCAAAACAGAGATCACATGGGCTTGGTAGAGGAGGGGTGGATGCAATATGAGATTCTGAGTACTGATAGTAAGGGGAGGGTGGAAACAGATGCCGGGATACCAACAAAGCCCATTCAGAACGCTTCACTGACTGTTATCTTTGCCTATTAATGCAGCATCCAATCCGGTGGAGTTGCCTTCTCCTTAAGGATTTCTGAGCCTCCCCGGAAGGACACTCACATGTGTTCACGAACCAATGTAATCAGCCCAACTCAGATGCCTCGGATTTTTACCATTTCCTTTCTTTTCTCTCACCCATTCTACCTCCACTGGATGCTGCCATACTGACCAAGCATTGCAAATACTTAGATCAGGCATCACTAGCCCGCTGTCTTCATCTGGTACTTCAGCCTTCTCCCATGAGGGCTGCACTTGAGCCGTGAAGTCCTTCTGCCCCAAAGAGGAGAGTCTGCATTTGTCCTGCAATCTGTCAGAGAGGTCTCAAAGTGTACTTCTTTGTGCTCCAATGTCTCAAGGAATTTTTAAGAAAATAATTCTTTTAATTTTGTTCTTTATGAAAAGATTTGAGGAACATATCTGAGGTCAGATGCCTCACTAGTCAGAACTGACAGTCCTCTCCAATGCTGGAGTCTTTGTTCCCAAGACAAACGTGGCTCCTTGCGTTCACCCTCCTTAGGACAGAGGCTCGTGAGAGAGGAGCCCATGAACTTAACAGGGAAGAAAGATATATCTCTATTTTTCAACCTCTAACTGAAATTCAGCATTTCCTTCAATTATGAATGTCAGTAGCAGCCACAATTATAAGAGCACTACTTGTGACTCTGTCACCAATAGAAATGTCAGGAATTTTCATATGACATACAATTGTTGCAGATATCTGGAAATACTGTTTGTGCTCATCACCACTTCAGAATCTCAGTAGTTACTAAACTCACCATTTACTGTTGTCAGCTGCCATCAATTAAGCCTCCACACAAAGCACAATAAAACCAAATGCTGCCTGGTCCTGTGCCATCCACATGATCAGTTGCGGATCGGACTGTTGTGATCCATAGGGTTTTCATTGGTTGATTTTCAGAAATAGATTACCAGGCTTTTCTTCCTAGTCCATCTTAGTCTGGAAGCACACTGAAATCAACTCAACATCATAGCAACACACAAGCATCCGCTGGCAAACAGGTGGTGGTTGGGCATGAGGTGCATTGGCTGGGAATTTAACCCAGGTCTCCCATATGGAAGGTGAGAATTTCACCAATGAACCACCAACGCCTCGTAAACTCACCACCAGGTATTATTATTTAAAGAATAAAATAGAGAAGTACATATATGCATTAATATGTTAACAACTGTTTTAAAAGTATTTTGATAAATGCATTTTGATAGAAATGATTTTCTTAGTAATCCTTTTATTTTACTCAACACATTTAAAAATGTTATCCTGAGAAATTAGCCATAGGCCAGTGGTGTCACTAGGGTTGGTGTTACCCAGTTCTCACAGTGTCACTCCCCCACAGGTAACTCATGGTGTCACTCCCCCGCAGGTAACTCACGGTGTCACTCCCCCACAGGTAATTCAAGGTGTCACTCCCCCACGGGTAACTTATGGTGTCACTCCCCCATGCTAATTACCACAATAAAAAACCAAAACAAAACAAAAACCCATTGCCACCCAGTTGATTCCGACTCACAGTGACCCTAAAGGACAAAGTAGAACTGCCCCATAGGGTTTCCAAGGAGTGGCTGGTGGATTTGAACTGCTGACTTTTTGGTTAGTAGACGAGCTCTTAACCACTAATGTAGCTAAAACACAACCACTAATGTAGCTAAAACACCAGAAAATGTGACAAAATCAACAACTATAAAAACACGGGCAGCAATGAAAACAACAGTGCATGCTTGTAGTGCATGCAGATGAAACCAAGTTATCACTGTAATTAGATAATAATGACAACTCTGACCGGGGTGTATTAGAAGGTTCAAAAAGTAAATTAGCATAAAGTCTAGCCTTGTAGATATATTAATATATGTAAGCTGGGCTTACAAAAAAAGTTGTTGTTGTTATAATTAACTATAGGGATTTTTTTTAAATTAAAAATAATACATTTCTACTGAAACACTGCACAAAAATGTCATAGAGAGTCATTTTGGTGTCACCCCCTCTGACAGTGTCACCAGGTGCTGCTTGCACTCCCTGTGCCCCCCTAGATGCAACACTGCCATAGTCTTCAGCAGACTGCCAAAAAGATCCCAGGCTGAGAAAAGATCATGAGTCCTGCCTTAGGATGAGCTGTTTCCCTGGAGATATCACAGAATTGACGTTTTAGTTGCTGAGTTAATTTTTCTTTCCATCCGCCAATATCATAACATCTCCGGAGCTGTAACTTTCCACCACCACCAGCAGTTGCCATCAAATTGACTCAGACTCACGGCAACACCACGTGTGTCAGAGTAGAACTGGGCACCATAGAATTTTTAGTGGCTCTTTTATTGGAAGTGGATCATCAGGTCTTTCTTTCCAGGCCCTTCTGGGTGGACTCAAACCTCCAACCTTTCATTTAGCAACCGGGCTCATAAAAACCATTTGCACCACCTAGAGACTTTGCTATAAACTTAGAATTTGAGCATCCTCCCTCTGTGCCCCTATAATTCACTTCCCTGCTCCCCCATAAGAAAAGAGCAGACAGGGCTATTTCATGGGGCTTTTCTTACATTAATTGGGCCACAGTCATCAGGGCTCCACAGGACTTCAGGAGGTCCCAGGAACTGCCCTTCTCCTTTCCAACAAAAGATTCATAAAAATACGAATATGCAAAAGCCCCAAATGCCTCCGTTTCTTTACGGTTGCAAATTTGTTTTGAAAGATGCATTTCTTTACTTTTCAACAACATCGACATTTCCCCTTTTCCTACGATTTCCTTCTTAGAGTCAAGAACACAATTTTAAAAAGTCTTCTAAATGTAAATCTCACATTATTGATGATCTAATTCCTTCTTGCCCCAATATTTCCAGGGCTCCCATCTTTTCCCATTTCCAGGGAAAAAGAGATTTTCTCTCTTGCTTACTTTTCTGTTGCAGATTTTCGGGTCTGTCTCTGAAACCTCCCTTGCCTCACTCTGCCTCTCAGCCCTTCCACTGCGTGTTAAAGAGAATTTCAGAGTTTAAATCAGAAAAAAATCACCCAGTCCACATGTCCAAATGCTTATCCCTGTCACCAGCAGCACTTTTGTCTAACAATCCACGCTACGGCCTCCGTTTCGACCTCGAATCATTTATAAGGCAGGTTTCTCCCGACTCTGCCACCGGCAGAGAATAGGCTGCCTGCGTGGGTGGTCTGGGGCTTGGGAGCCGCAACTGTGAAGGAACAGATGACATCATGGATTCACATGGCAAGTTTATGAATCCACAGTTCAACCTCCTGAGCGGTGGGCCGGAGTCGAGTGCATTATCTCTGCTGGAACATTCAGTGCCAGAGAGACTCGGGACGGGGGTCCTCGGACCTCGTATTTTTAAACTTGACAATCAAAAAGATGTAAAGGTTTATCTGCATTAAAGGGATTCTTGTGAAACTCTAAACGACAAATTCTGGGTGGAAAAATCATCGCCCCTGAATGATTTTGCAAATACGCCTGCCAGTCTCTGCCCGCTGGAATCGCTAATTTGATTTTTTTTTTTCTCTCTCTCTCTCAAAAGGGCTGTTATTGGTCTTTCCTCAAACTTCTGAATTCTGGGCTGGCACAGAGGGGAACCAGACGGGACTTCCAGCTCCATCAGGCCCTGCAGGAATTTCAGTCTGGGATGAGAGCACCTGCTGCTCACAAGAGTCCCAGCCCAAAGACCTACCAAACTTTCTGGTAACGGGGGACTCTGCCCAAGTTGAAGAGTCTGAGGTTAGCTGCCTTAGACAGCATCTTTCTCCCTGAAGCACGTCAGCTATGATACACGGGTGCTATTCTCTCTGCATATCTAACCTATTACAAGGAATTTCTCTTCCTTCCCTAGTTAGGTAGCATCATTTTAATAACTAATATATTTATTATGTTTGGATAGTTCCCCTGGGAATAGTTACTGTCCCCCTAAACTAAATAATTAGTTTCTAGCTATAATCATTTCAGATTATCCTAGTGGTTAAATGCTTAGTGGATACAGTGAATGCTGGATCTGTCTCTTAATAGCTTTGTGATCTTTGGCACATGATTTAACCTCCTTGTGTCTCAGTTTCCTCATATGAAAAATGGGATCATAATAATTAAGATCTAACTTATAGTAAAAACTACAGCCTTCAGTATGGATTACACTTCAACATAAAGAAAACAAAAATCGTCACAAGTGGACCAGTAAACAACACCATGATAAACAGAGAAAATAACAGAAGTTGTCAAGGATTTCATTTTACTTGGATGGACAATCAATGCCCATGGAAGCAGCAGTCGAGAAATCAAATGACTTATTGCAGTGGGCAAATCTGCTTCAAAAGATCTCTGTCAAGAGTTAGAAAGCAAAGATACCACTTAGAGGACTAAGGTGCACCTGACCCAAGTCACGGTATTTTCAATAGTCTCATATGCATGCGAAAGCTGGACAAGGACCAAGGAAGACCGAAGAAGAATTGATGCCTTTGAATTATGGTGTTGGCAAAGAACACTGAATGGACTGCCAGAAGAATGAACAAATCTGTCTTGGAAGAAGTATAGCCAGAATGCTCCTTAGAAGGGTGGAAAATAAGACTTCATCTCACCTATTTTGGACATGTTATCAGGAGGGACCAGTCCCTGGAGAAGGACGTCATGCTTGGTAAACTAGAGGGTCAGTGAAAAAGGGGAAGAGCCCCAACAAGACGGTTTGACACAGTGGCTGCAACAATGGACTCAAACATAGCAATGATTGTGAGGATGGCACAGGACTGTGCAGTGCTTTGTTCTGTTGTACGTAGGGTCACTATGAGTCAGAACCAACTTGACAGCACCTAACAACAATAACTCATAGTATTGTTTTGACAACAGTTAATTCATGGTGTGACATGCTTAGATCAGCAATTAAAACCAGTTGTTGGGGAGTCAATTTCGACTCATGGTGACCCCATATGTGTCAGAGCAGAACTGTGTCCAGAGGGTTTTTAATGACTGAATTTTCCAAAGTTGATTGCCAGGCCTTTTTTCGAGGCACCTATGGGTGTACTTGAAGCTCCAACTTCCATTTATCGGTTAAACTCATTGCCGTTGAGTCAGTTTAGGACATGGTAAATGTTGAATGAATGTTAGCTATAATTACTACTATTGATATTGTTTTTCTTTTTGTGGTTCACCTTTTCTGAAGCCTTGCCCAAGCCACTTCCATAGAGTCATCTTTCCCTCACTCGAAGGGCCTTGTCTTGATGAAGAACATGAGAGCTTTGAGTGCAAAAGTCAAAACTCACATGGCTCATTCCCAACCAAAATTGGACACTGTCCTCACATTCAAAATAGCGGGGAGCCTTTGGAATCTCTTAAGGAGATTTAATCCTATTTAAAAGGGAGCAGAAAAAGCATCATCAGCAAAGAGAATCCTGGAGTTTATGCTTCTTTTTGGCCACATTTTTTTTTTTCTCCCTCTTAGTGATTCTTAAAGTCCCTCTTAGTGGTTCTTAAAGTTGCATCTTACAATCTTTAGTGAGTCATTTGTGATTTAGTTTAGGTGTTTTTTTTTTTTTTTTAAGTTTTGCTGTGGTAAAATATTTTCCAGAAAAATTTCCCATTTTAATTATTTTTAAGTAAACAATTTAGTGACATTAATTACATTTACAATGTTGTGCAACCATCACCACTATCTCTCTCCAAAATTTTTTCTTCCCTGCAAACAGAAACTCAGTACCCATTAAGCAATAAATTGCCACCCGCACTCCCTCCCCAAGCCCTACTAAGTCAAAGAAAGAGCATTTATTATCACGAATAACTTTTAAAATAAAAGTAGTGACTTATTTCATGACAAGGCTAAGTCACTTAAAAACAGAAAACTCACTTTAGGGCCAATACAGAAGGAGTATCAGAGCTTAGCTATGGGGATTAAATTTACCGTAACTGTTCAACTTCTGTAGCACTAACCTGGTAGATGGTAGCTATCCCTTCACTCTTCCAGTACCCGCATTAAACAATTAAACAGGAATTAAGTAAAATGTCATGTCTTTCATTGTACAACAGACCCATATTCTCATGCCTACTTCTTAAAAACCCATTGCTGTTGAGTCGATTCTGACTCACAGTGACCCTATAGGACAGAGTAGAGCTGCCCCATAGAGTTACCTAGGAGCGGCTGGTGGATTCGAACTGCTGACCTTTTGGTTAGAAGCTGAGCTTTTAACTACTGTGCCACCAGGGCTCCAATGTCTTAAGGCACCCAGAAATTGGGCTGTAGTGTAGAAGACAGGAGGAGAATGTAGATCTATTCCATCTTAACTCAGCATTGCCCAAGTTCTGAATCAGTGGTTCTCAACCCTCACTGCATGTCAGAGTCCCCTCGGGAGCTTGAAGGACTCACAAGTGCCTGAGGCCCCTATTCCTAAGGAACTTTATCTAATTGGTCTAAGAGTGAACCCAGAGGTTAGTATTTTTAAAAGCTTCCTCAGTGATTCTAATGCGTAGTCAGGGTTGAGAATCACTGTTTGTGAGAGAACATATTCTAAGGTGTAACAACTTTGATTATCCTTTCTTTTGGATTTTAAGAAAATAATAAGTTTTAACTTCCTAATCAGGTAAAGCAAAATGACTAGTGCAAATCTCTTATAGTGTAGTTGTCATAGAGTCCCTGGGCGGTGCAAACAGTTAATGTGCTTGGCTGTTAACGGAAAGGATGGAGGTGCCTTCAAAGAAAGACCTGGCTATCTACTGCCAAAAAATCAGCCATTGAAAACCCTATGAAGCACAAGTCTACTCTGACACACATGGGGCCACCCTGATACAGAGTTAACTCCACAGCAACCAGTAGACATCTTAAGTGGGACAGGCCTGGATTTAGACATGAAAGAAATACATACCACACAATTTGCCCATGCTGGATGAGGGGGATGCCTGGAGCAAAGGGGAAGAAGCCGAGAATGAGCATAGTCAGGGGCTGAGGAAGCAGCACTGCTAGAAGTCCCCAAGGGGTGACCAGCATACCTGATCGATGGTGAGGAGCCTCACCCCTGCTGTGGGTAACGTTGCCATCCCATGGGACTCAATCACAAAAGGATTCCCTAACAAAGGGAAGTTCTCAAGTCAAGAGGGAGATGATCATCGTGTTCTGGCTCATCCTGTTTGTGTTTTTCATTTTATTTCACTGATGGTTAAGAGGCATTGTGTTTTACATACCACTTAGAAAGGAAAAAAGATCCCTATTAAGTATTAAATTTATTATATGCTTGAGATAAAAATACTTAAAATAGGTTACTTAGATGTTCTTCTAAACTTATTTAGAAAGAGATTATTATCTTATATTGTTCTTGGCCTTATGTAAAAAAGGAAATAAGAACATATTAGTTAAGAAAATCATCAACCTTCTTCACATACAGAATGTGGTCATTTGAGTATTTTTCAACTCAAAGTTGTCAATATCCATGCTTTTTTTTAACAGGATTATCCTTTGCGTCATTGTGATGGTTAAGGTTATGTGTCAACTTGGCTGGGCCATGATTCTCAGTGATTTGGCAGTTATGCAATGATGTAATTTGGCAGACATCAGACTGATTGCTCTTCCATAACGTAATCACCTCCATGATGCCATCTGCTATGAGCAGTCAGTCAGTTGTAAGGCAAGTTTCCTTGGGGGTGTGGCCTAAATCCAATATATATGGACGTCTGGCAAAGCTTGCTGGCTTTTGTTCACTCTGGATCCCGCATCTGGCACGTCATCATCTGACCTTCAGTTCTGGGGACTTGCGCCAGCATCCTGCTGTATTGCCTGCCCATCTTGGATTCATCAGCCCCTGAAGCTATGTGAGTCAGGAGAAACCCCCAGCCTGACGCCTGATCCATGGACTTGGGGCTTGCCTGCCTCTACAACTATGTGAGCCATTTCCTTGAGATAAATCTCTCTCTCTCTCCATATATATATATATATATATGTACACACACGCTTTGCTGGTTTTGCTTCTCTAGAGAACCCAGCCCAAGACAGTCATCAAGAGTGCTGGTGGTGTCACGCTTTGTAGAGGGTGCTCTAGTGTTGTCTCTAGGGCTTTCTTTCAATCCTTTGACACCCACTCAGGACTGATGCTGCTGCTTTCCTCTCCTCCCCTGAAGGTGTCAATGAAAGCTATGCAGACTATAACCAGGACTCATATTCCTTCCTCCAATGGCCCTTAAATGTTTGGTTGACTGGAAGATCAAGCTCACATCACACCACCAGGAAAACCATCAAGTATGCACGAGCAACAATATCTACCATTAATTAAATGCCTACTGTGAGTCAGGCCTGGTGGTGCAGTGGTTAAGAGCTCGGCTGCTAACCAAAATATCAGCAGTTTGAATCCACCAGCCACTACTTGGAAGCCCTATGGAACAGTTCCTGTCTGTCCTATAGGGTCACTGTGAGTCAGAATCAACTCAATGGCAACAGGTTTGGTACAGGTTTTGGTGGGTCAGGCATTGTGTTAAAATTATAGATGTGATATAATTAACTACTCATAACAACCTCAAAGGTATATATTATTATAACATTTTATATAAGGGTAAAATTTTACATTAGGGTAAAGCATTTGAGAGCTGGACGATGAATAAGGAAGACTGAAGAAGAATTGACGCCTTTAAATTGTGGTGTTGGAGAAGAATATTGAATATACCATGCACGGCCAAAAGAATGAACAAATCTGTCTTGGAAGACGTACAAGCAGAATACTCTTTAGAAGTAAGTATGGCGAGATTACATCTCACATACATTGGCCATGTTATCAGGAGGGATTGGACCCTGGAGAAGGACATCATGCTTGATAGGGGTTCAGCAAAAAAAGAGGAAGAGTCTCAACGAGACGGATTGACACAGTGGCTGCAACAGTGGGCTTAAGCATAACAACGATTGTGAGGATGGCGCAGGACCGGGCAGTGAGTGTTCAGCTCTGTTGTGTATAGGGTCGCTGTGAGGTAGAACTGACCTGAAGGCACTTAACAACAACAACCACAATATCTAGCTATGTGGCAGAGATCTGGTGCCCTGAATTTGGACTTGTAGCCTCCTAAACTGTGAGAGAATAAATTTCTATTTGTTAAAGCCATCCACTTGTGGTATTTCTATTATAGCAGCACTAGATAGCTAAGACACTATATAATTATTTACATTACAGCTTTTTTCTGGCAATTTATATTTTTATAACATTTTAAGCCATTTTAAAAATCAATTTTATTTATTATAAGTTTGGTGAGTTTTTATAAATATATATCTACCTGTGTAATCACCATGACAATCAAATTATCAAACATTGCCATTGCTCCAAAAAGTGCCCTTATATACTTTAATGTCAGTCCCAACCCACCCAGCCCTAATCTGCTTTCTTTCATTATAAGTAAGTGCAGAATTTTCTAGAGTTTTACATAAATGGAAATCATACAGTATATATTCTTTGTATCTGGCTTTTTTAATTCATGTTGCTTAGCATGGAATTCACCCATGTTGCTGTGTATAAGTAGTTTGTACCTTTTTATTGCTGCGTAGTATTCCAATGGAGCCCTGCTGATGCAATGGTTAAGAGCTCAGCTGCTAACCAAAAGGTTGACAGTTCAAATCCACCAGCCACTCCTTGGAAGCCCTACGGGGAAGTTCTACTCTGACCTATAGGGTCACTATGAGTCAGAATTGACTTGATAGCAATGGGTAGTATTCCAATGTATGGATATATCATAATTACTTATATGTTTAGCTGTTGATAAATGTTTGGGTTATATACACTTTCTAGCTATTATGAATGAAGTTGCTATGAACTTTCGGCATAAGTCTTTGTATGGATATGTTTTCATTTCTTTAGGGTAAATACCTGGGAGTGGGATTGCTGGTGTATGTTTAATTTTACAAGAAACTACTGAATTGTTTTCCAAAGTGGTTGCCCCATTTTATGTTCCTACCAGCCGTGTATGAGGGTTCCAATTTCTCCACATCTTCATCAACACTTAGTATTTTAATTTTAGCCATTTTGATTGATGTGTAATGGTATCTCATTGTGGTTTTAATTTGCATTTTCCTAATAACTAATGATGCTGAACACATATTCTTATGTTTATTGGGCCATTTGTTTGTCTTTTATGAAGTGTCTGTTCTAATCATTTGCTCCTTTCACTTTTAAAAAAAAAAAAGTTGTTTGTCTTCTTATTTTTGAGTCATATATTGTCCCTGGGTGGTGCAGTTAAGTGTTGGAGGTTCACACGTACCCAAAGGCACCTCAAAAGAAAGGTCCACTTATCTGTTTCTGAAAGGTCACAGCTTTGAAAACCCTATGGAGCCCTGTTCTAGTCTAACACACTTGGGGTCACCATGAAAGGAATTAACTCGAGGGCAACTGGTTTACAAGTTCCTTACATATTCTGGATTCAAATCTTTTGTCAGATAATATGTATTATGAATAATTTCACTCTGTGGCTTGTCTTTTCATTTTCTTAATGGCGAATTTTAAGAAGCAGAGATTTTAAATTTTAATAAAGTCCAATTTATCAAATTTTTTCATTTGTGTCTCTATTTCCTTTCCCTGTTCCAAGGTTGCAAAGATTTTTTCCTAGGTTTAATTCTAGAAATTTTATAGCTTTATGTTTTACATTTAGGCTTATGATCTATTTTGAGTTAATTTTTATAGATGATACTGCAAGGTGTGGGTCCATGCTCATTTTTTTGCACATGGATGTTCAATTGTTCCAGCACCGTTTGTAAAAAACACAATCATTTTCTTTTTGTGGTAAATATATATGTAACCAAACATTTGACATTTCAACATTCTTCACGTGTACAATTCAGTGATTTATCATGTTCTTCTATCATCATGGCTATCTATTCCAAATTTTTCATTTACCCTTAACATAATAAACTCAAGGTCCGCTAAGCATTGAGTACTCCTTTCTCTCTCATCCCCACCTGCCTGTGGGAACCACTAATAGATTTTGGTTTCTATACATCTGCCTCTCTTAGATATTTCATGTAAGTGAGATCATATAATGTTTGTCTTTTTGTGACAGACTTATTTCACTCAGCATAATGTTTTCAAGGAAAAGCACAATCTTGTCAACACTGAATTACCTTGGCATCTTGGTCAAAAGCCAGTTGCCAATACATGTGTGGACTTATGTCTGTACTCTCTCTCTGTCCCACTGGATCTATTTGTCTGCCTTTATGCCAACACCATACCGTCTGGATTACTACAGTGTTATCAGAAATGATACATTTGTGCTGTTTATAAAATGCCTTTTGTAGGTAACAGTTGTGTCCCACTCTCTCAATTTTCTCATAAAATAGTGATGACGAATGATTTACCCCAGGTCACACAACTGGGCAGTGGCAGTCAGAAGCCCATTCCTGGTATTGGACTCTAAATTCAGGACCCTTTTCCTCAGCAGATCCGTCTCCCAGAACCAGAGGGGAATTCTACCGGAAACCACAGCACTAGAGTAAACTCTGGCAGCTGAAGCCCTGGGATTCTGGTTAACAGTACTCAAAAAACTTCAATCAGCACGAAAGTGGAAATCATGCACTAATTTGAGTTCAGTGATGCAGATAATATGGAATGGAGCACACAGGCTGACAGAAAGCTCCCCAGCAGCTGAGGCACTTTCTCCACATTTCAGCACCAGTAGTTGTTTCCAGAACAAAAGAGAAAAGAGCGGGCAGCGTTGGGAAAATGGTGTACCATGTATCTGGATATTTCTTGTCTACCTGCAATCCTTTCTTTAAGCCCTCTTTGGAAAGCCCAGACCATTGCAGAACTCATTGTTAATGGTCTTCATCACAGCTAAGTCTTGCAAAGATTGTTACTGTGCTCCTGGGGAAGGGAGAGAGTTGGACCAGCAACCATTCCTAACAAGTGTCCATGAATGTGTCTCCAGCTTTGGGAAGAAAGTTGTCACATTCATTGCCCTTGATCTAGTTACGTTTGACGAAATGGTCTCAAAAGAGGTGTAACACATTGTTTTCTTCAATGTTTAATTTTGAAAAGGAACGACTAAAACATGACCAACGTTTTGTTAACATGGTAGAGTTGGGATTGATTCCAATTCCTGAAAAAATTTCCTTATATCATGGTTATATTTTATACAACTAAAACAAAACAAAAAACTCACCTATTCACCCATGAATGATCAAGTTTCTGCATAAACATCTCATCAATGCTGGTAGCTATTAACTTCAAAATTAACCCAGTATTAATCATTCAGTTTAGTTCTGGTTTCGAGTAACTAAGTCCTTTGTAACACCTTAGAAGAAGAAAACACAAAAAACAATTCCTTGTTTTTTTTCAGGAGAATTTGATATTTTGACTGTTCATGATTCACAGTGCTGCTAAAATTCGAGAGTAAACTGTATAATGAATTATGCAATTGAAAGAATGATTTCAAATGATTCAATTCATGAAATTGAAGACAATTTTGAGAAAATTGTTTTAGAGAAAACTAAAGAAAAATAAAATAGGAGAAATTTCAAAATCAAAATACAATGCAGAGATTTTTTTTCTTTTTTAAACGTGTCAGGTTTTGACTGCTTCATTATTGTATCCCATGAGTTTAGGGGTTAAATCTTGGTGAGAAAGATGCTACAAGAGGTATCAGCAGAGAAGGTTCTGAGCAAACATTGTGAGACCATTAGTCCTGGAAGGATACAACTTATCTGAACCTCTCATTTTACAGATGACAAAGCTGAGGTCTGGACTGATGAAGTGAGGACAACGTGGATGGTTGCATGTTGAGTGTGCAGAGGGGAAATTCAGGTGAAAATATCGTGAATAGGAGGTGGGAAAGTCATCACGTTTGGTAAGTAGAAATAAAAGGAGTTAAGTTTGCAAATTTAGGAAAAGTGTACCTCAGAGCGCTCTTATGAAGAGACAAGCAAAACAAGAAGAAACTGCAGACTGTTTCATATTTTTGCAACTGAAAAAATGAGGTGATTTGAGAGCACAGTGGGAGTTCATCCCAGTAGGGTTAAGTTTCTAGTAATAGCCATACTGAGTATACCCCACTTTTATAGTTACAGCAATGAGTTATATTAAAATGACGGAGAAAAAGCACATGTAAAGTGAAGTTAGGAGTCCCTGGGTGGTGCAAAAAGTTAAGTGCTTGACAACTAACCAAAAGTTTGGTGGTTTGAACCCACCCAGAGACACCTCAGAAGAAAGACCTGGTGAACTACTTCCAAAAGATCACAGCCTTGATAGTCTTATGGAGCAGTTCTACTCTGCAACACATGGGGTGCCATGAATGGAAATTGACTTGATGGCAACTGGTTTGGTTTTTGTGTTTGTTTTTTAAAGTGAAGTTAAAGGTCAGTGAGATGGAGCAACTTAGCTCGCTCTGCTTTGGGGGGAAATCTGGAAGGATTTTGAGAGGGCTTTGTGCCAGTCATATAATGAGACCACAAAGCGAAGCACTTTTTCTCTCTCTTTTTGATGAACATATACACAGCAAAATATACATCCATTCAACGATTTCTACGTGTGCAATTCAGTGATACTAATTACATTCTGCAAGTTGTGCAACCATTCTCACTATCCTTTTCCAAATTATTCTACCACCATCAATATAAACTCACTGCCCCCCTAAGCTTCTCGTGTAACCTTTCGAGTTGCTGTCGTCAATTCCAACACACATACATAATTCTTTAAAGTAGCACAATGCTCAAGGCAAACATTCTTTGCTAATTAAGCTAAACTATGGTTTGAAGTTTACTTCAGGGGATAGTTTCAGTTTAAGGTTTAAAGATTACCTCAGGGCAATAGTTTGGGGGTGGGGGTCATCAAGCCTCAATGGCTACAAACGGATGCACTTTATTGACGTACAAAAGGGTGAATTTGAGCCTATGATCCAAGAATACTCTAGGTATTGTGCACGCGTAGCTTTTTCTTTTGACTTGAGTCATTGCAGTAGACAACAGCAGTACTCAACAATGCCCACTTCCCCACTCTTTCCTGCGTACCCAGGAGCCCTGCCTACAAGTCATGGGACTTGTTCTGGCCAATGAACTGAGCGGCAGAGTCATGTTGAAGTAGTGAAGATCCCTTGTGCGACTTCCCAGCCATCTCTTTCCCTTCATATGGAGATGTGAGAGGCGTAAGAGGAGACATGGAATTAAAGAAGTCTGGGTCATTCTATCTCTACTTCAAGGTGAATGGTCCTCCAGAGTGACCAGAACTACACTGGACTTGGTATGAGCAAAAAATAAACACTATACAGTTAATCCTCATTATCAGGGACTTCCATATTAGCAAACTTGCCTATTCACTGAGCATACTTGCTGCGTTTTTGTGATCATTCACAGATATGTGTATGCACAGAGCAGCAAAAAATTCTCAGCAGAGGTTGAACAAGACTGGTTAGTTATTTGCTATTTCAGTGTTTGTAGGTACTTTATAGAGCACAACTGCTGTAAATCATAAGAATCATCTGTGTATTCAGTCACTGAGATCTGGGGCTTGTATTTTAGGGCAACATGTCTAGCCTAACCTAATACAATAATCTACTGTAGTTTGAATATTCACATTGTCTTATCCATTCTATCTTGTAGCATCATTGCTTAAAAGGAATCTTGGCCTGGGAAATTGCAGTTCATTCTCCTTTTGATCCATATAAGCTAGGATTGAGGAGTTATAGCAGCTAGAAAGGTTGGGCCTGCAAAGAGTTTGGCTATGGGCATATAATTATCCCACATTTCACCTTGTGAACCCAATCAGTTGCTGTCGAGTTGGCTTTAACTCATAGAGACCCCATGTGTGTCAGAGTAGGACTGTGCTCCACAGGGTGTTTAATGGCTGTGACTTTTCAGAAGCAGATTGGCAGGCATTTCTTTGGAAGTACCTCTGGGTGGACTCCAACCATCAACCTTTCAGTTAGTAGCCAACTGCATTAACCATTTGCACCACCCAGGGAGGCCTCACCTTGTAAAGTCAGAAGAAAGGGCCATGCTTTGTTTAAAACAGGGAAGTTTATAATGACTTGTGTGAAAGAAAAGACGTTTTGACAACAGGAGTCTGGTGTTTATGCAGTTCATGCACTGAAGGGAAGCAGAACTGGGGTAGGGGAAACCTAGGTGGAACCAAGTTTGGTGAGGTCTCTCAGACTTCCTTCCAAAGTGTACAGTATGGAAGGACGGGGAGTAATTTACAGTGGAGAAACCAACCTAACAAACACTACCTCAGCCAGGTGATCATGGCTGCCATCAACAGTGATAAATCATGTTGATAGTAAGTACCCTTGATATGATGTGATGAGAATGGTACTTCGCCTCTGTAATCTTCCTCCTGATGACCCACAAACCTAGTCTAACCACGAGAAAAACATAGACAAATTCAAGTAGTGGGGCATCCAACAAAACACCTGACCAGTGCCCCTCAAAACTGTCAAGGTCATGAAAAAGGAAAGTCTAAGAAACTGCCACAGCCAAGAAGAGCCTAAGGCGACATGATGACTAAATATAATGTGGTGTCCTAGATGGGATGCGGGAACAGAAAAGGGACATGAGGGGAAAACTGAGGAAATCTGAATGAACTATGGACTTTAATAAATAATAATGCACCAATATTGGTCCATTAATTGTAACAAATATATCATACTAACGTAAGATGTTGATAATAGGGGAACTCGAGTGCCCACACTTCGGGAAGGAACAAGACTCACTGAGGGTGTAGAAGACTGACATCTCCCACCTCATTCTCAACAGGGAGCTGTCTCAGTGGGTGGAATGGTAGGTGGAAGCGTCTGCTCTCTTTAAATAATTTTCTCACTTCCCTCTTCCTCCTGTTACTTCCTCCCTCCCTTTCTCCCCTTCCCTCCCTTCCATCTCTTCATTTCTCCCTCTTCTCCCCCCGTCCTTCCTCCACCATTCCACCCTTTCTCTTGGGCTTATGGCTGACTGTGAGTAGTTGAATTCACGATGCTACCCCATCAATTTAGGGGTGTGATGGCAGTTGTGGTTCAGTAGTAGAATTCTTGTTTTCCATGCAGGAGACCCATGTTCGATTCCTAGCCAATGCATCTTAAACAGAGCCACCACCCGTCTATTAGTTGAGGCTTGCGTGTTGTTGTGATGCTGAACAGCTTTCACCAGAGCTTCCAGACTAAGATGGACTAGGAAGAAAGACCTGGTGGTCTACTTCTGAAAATCAGCCAATAAAAACTCTATGGATCCCAATGGTCCAATCCACAAGGGATCATGGGGATAGCAGAGGACAGGGCAGGTTTTGCATGGGGTCATCATGAGTCAGACCAACTCTAGGGCAGCTAACAACAACCCCAAGTACTTCCTCTAGATTAAACCTTCTCCCCAGTCATTCACGATGTGAACTTTACATTTCTCATTTTTATAAGAAAAATTAAACGAAGCACCCCACGTTTCATTAGCTTCACCTTCCTTCCTGACTTCCTTGTTTCTCTCTGTGTTACAACATCTGTCACCAGTTCTTCCCCTCCGTTTTCTCTGGATTGTCATCGTTATTGTGGATCCAGACTACTGAGTGCCCATCAGGAACTCTTTTGGAAATGAGACTTCCACTCTTGGAGAAGTGGACTCTTCTCCTTGGACACTGGTAAAGCCCATTCTTTGGGGCACCCCACAGGCTTTCCTTTAATGCAGGAGAGGTTGAATATTGTTCCCCATACCCTCTGGAAGAAAGCTCAGGGGAATGCAAGATCTAAAGGCTCAGGCTTAAGACCCCATTTTCCACTTACATCCTCCTACCGCCCCCACACACAAAAAACAAACTCGTTGCTGTCGAGCCAATTCCGACTCATGGTGACCCCATGTGTTACAGTGTAGAACTGCTCCATAGGATTTTCTTGGCTATAATCTTTATGGAAACAGATTGCCAGGCCTTTCTTCTGTGGCGCTGCTGGGTGGGTTCAAACCACTAAGCTGTAGGTTAGTAGTCTAGTGCAAACTGTTTGCACTACCCAGGGAATTTCCTACCCCTCAGGCTCCATAATATCTGTCAGACTGAGGCTAGGAGATAATTCATATCCTGAAGTGCTGCATTTGCTTCTGTTTCCATTGACATTAGGGACCCTTGTCCTGTGTTAGGTATTGTTAGCGGACGGGAAAAACTACAGAAAGGGCAAAACTGCAGAAATCAACCAACAGTGCAATTAATTAAATGGTAATAAATAATGATTTGAGAAATCGGACATTTAGTGGTTGATTTTTATGACTTTTACAATAATATAAGTGGTGGCAAAAGAAACCTCCAACAGCCCAAACCACAAATCACATTTTGGTTGTGGTTTTTTTGTTCCCTACAAAATACAAAACCCTTAGAAAAGATCATTTGAATTATTTTTCCCTCCACAGAGGTTGAAATTCTCCTATTTTAAATGACCCCTGGACAATTTACACGTCTTTTAAGTTAGAATCCACATTTCTGCTTGAAAAGTTGCCTTGATAATATTAGCATTAATTTATAAAATACACTTTACGGTTTTCAGAGCAATTTCACGGTCATCTCATTTCATCCTCATCGCTGGTTGGTGTGCTCTCTGACTTCAGTTCCTTGAATGTGAATAGCTTATCCAAAGTCCCTCATCTAGAACGTTCCAGGCCATCCTAGATCAGGGGTCAGGAAACTACAGCCATGGTCCAAATCCTGCCTGCCATTTGTCTCTGTACAGCCCAAGAGATAAGAGTGATTTTCATATTCTTAAGTGATTGGAACAAGAAGAAAAAGACTTTGTGACATGGAAAAATTATATAAAATTCAAATTTCAGTGTTCATAAACACAATTTCCTTGTAAGTCAGCCACACCCACCATTTACATATTGTCTATGACTGCTTTCCTACTATAAAGGAGAATTGAATAATTGGGACGGAGACCATATGGCCCACAAGGCCTGAAATATTTACATTCTGGCTCTTTATAGAAAAAGTTTGCTGACCCCTGTCATGGATCAAAGACTAGGATTTATTCCATTACACAAGAGCTGTCTTTCCAGAATCTTAGCAGACCCATGCACAAAGTCGGAGCCCGCAGGGGCCTGGTTTTTAAGTCCAATAAAAGAGACTGAGAAATTGGTCTGCAATAAAAGGCTAGTCCTTTAAATCTCGAGGAGTCCCTGGGTGTTGTGCCTGGTTAACATGCTTGGCTGCTAACTGAACAGTTGGAGGTTCAAATCTACTCAGGGGCATCTTGGAAGAAAGTTCTAGGCATCTGCTTCCAAAAAGTCAGCCACTGAAAACGCTATGGAGAACGAGTTCTACTCTGACACGCATGGGGTTGCCTTGAGTCAGTCACCTCAACGATAACTTTTTTTTTTTAAGTCTCAAGAGCTTCACCATCTGTCCTCCTTATTGGTGAGCTGGGGAGTAGGATCAGGGACTGGTGGGCAGCTCCCTCCTCCAGTGGGGCTTCAGAGGTGTGTCCTAATAAAAACTTCATAGAAGGAAAAGGCAGTACCCCCTCCCAAACCCTCCAACCTCCCCCCCGCCAAAAAAAGTTGTCCAACCCACAAGACAGGGTCTCAGAATTATTTGTTCAGTTGTCAGGAAATGTCTACAGTAACCAAACCTTGGAAAGATGCCTTGAGAGGCAGCAAAATAGCCAGAACTAGAGCATGGCCTCTGGCCTGACTGCCTGGATTCAGATTGTTGCTGCACACCTGGCCTGAACAAGTGAGCTAAAATATAAAAGCCTCATTTTCCTCAGCTGTAATACGGGAATATCTAACTCATAGGCAAGAATAAAATGAATTATGTTTAACATGCTTAGAAGGATGCTTGTCACAGGGTAAACACTATTTAAGTCTTGTTGCTAACCGTAATTTTCTATTGTTTTTATTATTTGTTCATTATTGTTATTACAGGGGTTCTTGAATTACCTAGCCCCTCAAGAATCAAGAGGTTATTATAAAACGTCTCTCTTCAACCCAGACTTCTGGAGCCATTAAAGCAAGATGATCCCCACCCCCAAACTATTGCCTTGAGGTAATCTTTAAACCAAACATAGTTTAACTTAATTAGCAAAGGATGTTTGCCTTGAGCATTGTGCTCTTTTAAAGAATTATCTACACGCGATCTAATTGATAATAGCAAACTAGAAAATTTAGCTGAGAAGTTTAGGGAGCAGAGAGTTTATGTTAACGGTGGTGGAATAATCTGGAAAAGGATAGTGAGAATGATTGCACAACTTGAAGAATGTAATCAGTGTCACTGAATTGTACCTGTAGAAATCGTCAAATTGGTGTATGTTTTGCAGTGTATATTTTCACATAAATAAACAAACAAGCTTCGCTCTCCATATTTTCCAATTTTTTTCGTTCTGCACATCCGCTCTTCTCTCTGTTTCATTTATATGCATGTATTATGCTCGTGGCCCATAATGGATGCCTTCAATGGAAGCCCGACCCCAAGCCCACAGACAGCTGACTTGGTTTCTGTGGCCCATGTGGATCAGGGCCCCACCACCCTGATCCCGGGACCCATATGAGAGATGGCATCTTCTGCTCCATAAAGCTGCCTCTTCCGTGTCTCCACAAAGGGGGTGTGTTCAGCAGGGTGCAAATGACAGGCAAGTCTGGTGCTGTGTCCAAAGCTAAGTTCATCTTCGAGCGTCGACACCGGGTCCAGACAGCAGACACTGACTAAGCCCTGAGTCATTAGTGGAGAGGGGATTTTTCCATCTCCCCACCCCCCGCCACCCATCCCACTGTCTAGGTTCCCATTACTCAGAACCTGGGCAAGACTCAGCCACAGGGAGCAGGATTTTACGGCTGACCTATGGGTGGGCCTGGGGTGGGGGGCAAATGGCAACGTGTACAAAAATAACTGAAATACAGGAAAGAATGTGCTTCTTTCCATTCACTTGCTCACTGGTTTAACAAACATTTATTGAGTGATTTCTGAGTGGCATTATATTCCATGCTGGGAAGTTTTGATTTTTTAAATTTAATTAATAGACTAAATAGACATTTATTAAAGAGATGAGGAATATTTTTATAATCTCAAAAGTGATGCTCTCAATCCAGTCCTCTATGTGCACAATTCACTTATTTTGGAGATTCCCAGATGGTAATAACACCCCTTATTGACTGTCTTATTGACTTGCCTAAAAAATTATTAGTCAATGAACTTACTGTGGTCTTTGTACAGAAGTCACTAGAAATTGACCATGACACAACAAAATGTTTCATGCATATATTGAGAAAATAATGTATGCACTGCATATAAGTATAAAACCATAAGACAAAGACCCATATATGCACCACTAAGCTTCAGAAATAGCATAATATTGATTCCTTTCAAGTCCCTGTGGACCCCTCCTGGGTTGGATCCACATCCTTCCCCCAAGAGTAGAACACTATCCTGGAACTGATGTAATTCTCTTGTCTTTCTTCATAGGTTTACTGTATGTGAGTATATCCCTAAACAATATATCAAGATATCATTCAGTTTTGTTTGTTCTGGAATTTCATATAAGTGGCATCACATTGTATGTGATGTATACGTCAATATATATTTATATTTACAATGTCATATGTATATTTATATACCACACACATACACATATATATTTATATATATTGGCTCAACATGATACTGTTAAAGTCCATTCAGATGTATACAAATAGCTGGAGTTTAATTATTTTCATTGCTGTATAGTATTCTGTTGTATGACTCTACCATGATTGATTTATTCATTCTCCTATGCCTATTTTTTTTGTGTTTGTTTGTTTATTCATTTTTTATTGTGCTTTAAGTAAAAGTTTACACTCAAGTTAGTTTCTCATACAAAAATTTGTACACACATTGCCAGGCGACCCTAGCTGCTCTCCCTATACTGTGACAGCACACTCTTCCTGTTCACCCCTGATTTCCCATGTCCATTCAACCGGTTCCTGACCCTCTCTGCCTTCTCATCTTGCCTCCGGACAGGAGCTGCCCGTTTAGTCTCATGTATCTACTTGAACTAAGAAGCACAGTCTTAAGGAGTATCATTTTATGCCTTATAGTCCAGCCTAATCTTCGTCTGAAGAGTTGGCTTTGGAAATGGTTTTAGTTCTGGGTTAACAGAGAGTCTGGGGGTCCTGTCTTCTGGGGTTCCTCCAGTCTCAGTCAGACCATTAAGTCTGGTCTTTTTAGTAGAATTTGAGTTCTGCACCCTACTTTTCTCCTGCTCCATCAGGGACTCTCTGTTGTGTTCCCTGTCAGGGTGGTCATAGGTGGTAGCCAGGCACCATCTAGTTCTGGCCTCAGGCTGATGGAGTCTCTGGTTTATGTGGCCCTGTCTGTCTCTTAGGCTAATATATTCCTGTGTCATTGGTGTTCTTCATTCTCGTTTGCTCCAGGTGGATTGGGACCAATTGATGCATCTTACATGGCTGCTTGCTAGCTTTTAAGACCCCAGACGCCACTCAACAAAGTGGAATGCAGAGCATATTCGTAATAAACTTTGTTATGCCAATTGACCTAGATGTCCCCTGAAACCATGGTTCCCAGACCCCTGCCCCTGCTACTCTGTCCCTTGAGGTGTTTGCTTGTGTTCAGGACACTTCTTACCTTTTGGTTTAGTCCAGTGGTGCTGACTTCCCTTGTATTGTGTGTTGCTCCTCCCTTTACCTAAGCCTTGTCTTCTATCTAGTTATTGATTATTCCTTTCCCCTCTCTCCATACCCTCGTAACCATCAAAGAATGTTTTCTTCTGTGTTTAAACCTTCTCTTGAGTTCTTGTAATAGCGATCTCATACAATATTTGTCCTTTTGCGACTGACTAATTTCACTTGGCATAATGCCTTCCAGATTCATCTATGTTATGAGATGTTTTACGGATTCATCATTGTTCTTTATCATTGTGTAATATTCCATTGTGTGAATATACCATAAATTGTTTATCCATTTGTCCATCGATGGACACCTAAGTTGTTTACATCTTTTTGCTATTGTGAACAGTGCTGCAATGAATGTGGGTGTGCATATATCTACTCCTGTGATGGCTCTTAATTCTCTAGGATATATACCAAGGAGTGGGATTGCTGGATGGTATGGTACTTCTAGCATTTTAAGGAAGCACCAAATCGATTTCCAAAGTGGTTGTACCATTTTACATTCCCACCAGCAGTGTATAAGTGTTCCAGTCTCTCCACAACCTCTCCAACATTTATTATTTTGTAATTTTTGGATTAATGCTAGGTTTGTTGGGGTGAGATGATATCTCATTGTAGTTTTGATTTGCAATTCTCTAATGGCTAATGATCATGAGCATTTTCTCATGTATCTGTTAGCTGCCTGAATGTCTTCTTTGGTGAAGTGCCTGTTCATATCCTTTGCCCATTTTTAATTGAGTTATTTGTCTTTTTGTTGTCGAGGTTTTGCAGTATCTTGTAGATTTTAGAGATTAGACCCTGACTGGATATGTCATAGCCAAAATTTTTTTTCCCAGTCTGTAGGTTGCCTTTTTACTCTTTTGGTGAACTCTTCTGAAGAACATTTTAAGTATTTGATTTTTAGGAGCTCTCAGTTATCTAGTTTCTCTTCTGGTGTTTGTGCATTGTTAGTTGTCTTTTGTAGTCTGTTTATGCCATGTATTAGGACTCCTAGTGTTGTCCTTACTTTTTCTTCCATGATCTTTATCATTTTAGAATTTATATTTAGGTCTTTAATCCTTTTTCAGTTAGTTTTTCTGCATGGTGTGATGTATGGGTCTTGTTTCAGTTTTTTGCAGATGGATGTCCAGTTATGCCAGCACCATTTTTTAAAGAGACTGTCTTGTCCCCATTTAATGGACTTTGGGCCTTGTCAAATATCAACTACTTATAGGCAGATGAATTTATGTCTGGATTCTCAATTCTGTTCCATTGATCTATGTATCTGTTGTTGTACCAGTACTAGGCTGTTTTGACTACTGTGGCAGTATAATAGGTTCTAAAATCAGATAGTGTGAGGCCTCCCACTTTGTTCTTCAGCAATGCTTTACTTATCTGGGGCCTCTTCCCTTTCCATATGAAGTTGCTGATTTTTTCTCCATCTCATTAAAAATTTTGATTGGGATTGCATTGTATCTGTAGAAAGATTTGGGTAGAATAGACATGTTCACAATGTTGAGTCTTCCTATCCATGAGGAATGTTTGTTTTTCCACTTATGTAGGTCTCCTTTGGTTTCTTGCAGTAGTGTCTTATAGTTTTCTTTGTATAGGCCTTCTATGTTTATGGTTAGATTTATTCCTAAGTATTTTATCTTCTTGGGAGCTGTTGTACATGGTATTGATTTGGTGATTTCCTGTTCGAAGTTCTCTTTGTTGGTGTAGAGGAATCCAACTGATTTTTGTACATTTGTCTTATACCCTGATACTTTGCTGAAATCTACTATTAGTTCCAGTAGTTTTCTTGTGGATTCTTTGGGGTTTTCTCTGTATAAGATCATATTATCTGCAAATACAGATACTTTGACTTCTTCCCTACCAATCTGGATGCCTTTTATTTCTTTTTCTAGCCTAATTGCTCTGGCCAGGACCTCCAGCACAATATTGACTAAGAGTGGTGAGAAAAAGCATCCTTCTCTGGTTCCCATTCTCAAAAGGAATGCTTTCAGACTCTCACCATTTAGGATGATGTTGGCTTTGCCTAAGTGCTCTTAATTATATTGAGGAATTTCCCTTCTATTCCTATTTTGCTAAGAGATTTTTTTTTTAATCATGAATGTGTGTTGGATTTTGTCAAATGCCTTTTCTTCATCAATTGATAAGATCATGTGGTTCTTGCTTTTGTTTTATTTATGTGATGGATTACATTGATTGTTTTTCTAATGTTGAACCATCCCTGCATACTTGGTATGAATCCCACTTGGTCATGGTATATTATTTTTTGATATTTGTTGTTGAATTCTATTGGCTAGAATTTTGTTGAGGATTTTTGCGTCAATGTTCATGAGGGATATTGGTCTATAATTTTCTTTTTTTGTGGTGTCTTTACCTGGTTTTGGTATCAGGGTTATGCTGGCTTCATTGAATGAGTTTGGGAGTATGCCATCTTTTTCTATACTCTGAAATACCTTTAATATTACTGGTGTTAACTCTTCTCTGAAACTTTGGTATAATTCTCCAGTGAAACCATCAGGGCCAGGGCTTTTTTTTTTTTTTTATTGGAAGTTTTTAAATTACCTTTTCAATCTCTTCTTTTGTTATAGGTTTATTTACTTGTTCTACCTCTGTTTGTGTTAGTTTAGGTAGGTAGTGTGTTTCTAGAAATTTGTCCATTTTGTCTAGGTATTCTGTTAAACGTTTCTTTAAATTTCAGTTGGGTCTGTTGTGATATCGCCCATCTCATTTCTTATTCAGGTTATTTGCCTCCTCTTCTGTTTTTCTTTTGTCAGTTTGGCCAGTGTTTTATCGATTTTGTTGATGTTTTCAAAGAACCAGCTTTTGGTCATGTTAACTCTTTCAGTTGTTTTTCTATTCTCTATTTCATTTAATTCTGCTCTAATTTTTATTATTTGTTTTCTTCTGGTGCCCGGGGGCTTCTTTTGCTATTCTCTTTCTACTTGTTTGAGTTGTAGGGTTAAAGTTTTGATTTTGGCCCTTTCTTCTTTTTGGATGTGTGCATTTATTGCTATAGATTGACTTCTGAACACTGCTTTTGCTGTGTCCCAAAGGTTCTGGTAGGATGTATTCTGTTTCTCTTTTGATTCTGTGAATTTCTTTATTCTGTCCCTAATTTCTTCTATAACTGTGTAGTTTTTGAGCAAGGTGTTGTTCAGCTTGCATGTGTTAGATTTTTTTTCCTTGCTTTTTCTGTGATTGATTTCTACTTTTATGGCTTTATGGTCAGAAAAGATGCTTTGTAAATTTCAGTGCTTTGAATTCTGTTAAGGCTTGCTTTATGGCCTAATATGTGGTCTATTCTGGAGAATGTTCCATGTGTGTTGGAAAAGAAAGTATACCTGGATGCTGTTGGGTTGAGTGTTCAGTATATGTCTATGAGATCAAGTTGGTTGATTGTGGCATTTAGATCTTCTGTGTCTTTATTGAGCTTCTTTCTGGATGTTCTGTCCTTCACCAAAAGTGGTGTGTTAAAGTCTACTATTATTGTGGAGCTGTCTATTTCTCTTTTCAATGCTGTTTGAGTTTGTTTTATGTATTTTGGAGCCTGTCATTGAGTGTGTAAATATTTATTATGGATACATCCTTCTGGTGTATTGACCCTTTAATCATTATGAGTACATTTTTTAAGACCCTCTTTTTTGTTTTACTGTTGTCATCTTTTACATATTAATGTCTCTGTCTCTCTATTTTCAGTGTTTTAGCTTTGATTTATTTGCGACTTCTCTATCTAGGTTGATATCTGGTTGCTCTGTCCTGTGTTCTAGTCTAGGGTTGTTAACTGATGTTTCTGATTTTCTAACCAGAGGACTCCCTTCAGTATTTCTTGTAATTTTGATTTGGTTTTTACAAATTCCGTAAACTTTTGTTTATCTGGAAATGCCCTAATTTCACCATCATTTGCCATCTGAGAGACAGTTTCTTTGGATATATATTGACTCTCCTTTGTAGATGACTTTTTGTTTATCCCTAGCCACTCTTAAAATTCTCTCTTTATCTTTGGTTTTGACCAGTTTGATTATAATATGTCTTAGTGAATTTCTTTTTGAATCTACCTTGTGTGGGGTTTGATGAGTATCTTGGATAGATATCTTCTCATCTTTCACGATATCAGGGAAGTTTTCTGCCAACAAATCTTCTACAGTTCTGTCTGTATTTTCTGTTATTCCCCCGTCACAGTATTCCTAGCACGCATAGGTTATTCCCCTTGATAGAGTTCCACATAATTCTTAGGCTTTCTTCATGTTTTTAAATTCTTTTATCTGATTTTTCCTCAAATAAGTTGGTGTCAAGTGCTTTATCTTCAGTTTCACTAGTTCTGACTTCCATTGCCCCAATTCTGCTCCTGTGACTTTCTATTGAGTTGTCTAATTCTGAAATTTTATTGTTACTATTTTGGATTTCAGTTTGCTCTCTCTCTCTATGGAGTCTTGCAGCCTGTTAAATTTATCATTTTGCTCTTGTATAACCTTCTTAAATTTCTCCTTTGCTTTGTCTCTGTGTTTCTTGGCTTGTTCTGCATTTTGCCTGATCTCCTGAAGAGCTCAGTATGTTAATCTTTTGAATTCTTCCTCCTGTAATTCCAAGAAGTTCTCTTCCCCCAGAAGGTTTCTTGAGTCTTATTTTTGAGTGCTTGCTGAAGTCATTATGATCTGCCTCTTTATGTGATTTGATATTGATTGTTGTCTCTGAGCCATCAATATATTTATTTGTTATATGTTTGCTTACTGTATCCTACCTTCTTGTTTTGTTTTATTTTGATATGCCCAAATAGGCTGGTTGTGAGCTAGTTTGATTATTGGAGACTTGAAGCTTTCACATCCTGTTACCAGGTGGTTAGAGCTGTTACCAGGTATGTGAGCCCTGGAGTCCATTTATTTTTCTTATATGGATTCTGCTCAGGTGTCCAGGTAGTCGATCATCAAGTGTGTTGTAGAGGCTCTCACCTACAGTCTTAGACAGGCAGGGGTGATTGGAGTAGGCTCAGGTTTCTGGCTGCAGTAGGGGGTCATGCACGGAGCAAGGCAGGGGACTGCCTGCTGCCCCTGAGTGTCTGAGAAGAAAGCGTGTCCCCGTTGCCTACAGTGCATAGGTGGATGGGTTTTGCAGCTGGACTATGGGCACCCAATGCTGTTGGCTCTCACCCATTTTTATTTTTGCTACTAAAAACAGTAAAGCGAGGTGGGGCCAAGATGGAGAAGTAGTTAGATACTTCTGGTGGTCCGTCTTACAACAAAGACCTGAAAAAACAAGTGAATCGATTATATGTGACAATCTAGGAGCCCTGAACATCAAAGGCAAAGTTGAGGAATCGGACCAAGTGGCAGGGGGAGGGAGAGATGGTTCAGAAGTACTGAGGAGTTGCCAGACCTGACCCAGTGGGAGCCGGAGCCCTTCAACCCAGATCAGCTTGGGGGTGAGCAGTGAGGCAGGCAAGCAGCAGTGCTAGGGAGGCGTTTTCCACAGTGGGAGAGACCCAGCAGCACAGAGTCTACTCGGCCATCCAGAACCAGAGAGAAGCAGCCCTCAATCAGCGAAAGATAAGTATTTGCTTCTGGCCTACCATGCAGATCAAAAACATTCCCCTTAGGGAGAAACCTCTCTCCCATTTACCTTCCTGCTCCCTGCTCTGCACTGGGTTCAGGATGGCTTCAGGGATTGCTGAGTCCCCTGGGCTGGAAGTAGGACCTGTCACGCTCCCTGAGCCATTCTCCTGGCCTTAGAAAGGGAACAAATTAACAAACGGGGAAAAATAATCTGCTAGCTCCCCTAAACCAGGAACTCAGGGTAGGCATAGCTCCTTTGCCTAGGCACAGGCATAAGGGATCCATGGATCCATGCCTTTCCCCTGCAGAGACTTGCATGGGCCCATTTCAACAGCGTAGGCCCTCGTTACTGCAGTAAAACAGGGTATATACATGAAGTCTAACTTCAACGGTTTCAGCTGTGAAGTGGCAGGTTTGTGACATTTGACACTGCTCTGCCCATTAAGCAGGGTTTTCTTCTACTCACATCAGGGGCTGAGGACTGGTGGCTCCACCCACACCACCTAGCTACCTGCTACAGGGGACCAAGAATAAGAGGTGCCCCAGCAGTCCTTACAGCCAACAGCATTGGGTGCTCATAGTCTGGCTGCAAAACCCACCCACCAATGCACTCTAAGAAACAGGGACACGCTTTCCTCCTGGATACTTGGAGGTGGCTGTCAGCCCCCTGCCTTGCTCAGCTTGTGTCCCCCTGCTACAGCCAGATGCCTGTGCTTACACCAATCACCCATGCCTGTCTAAGACTGTAGGTGAGAGCCTGCACCACACATTTGGTGGCCGACTACCTGGACACCTGAGCTGAATCTATACAGGATGAGTGGGTGGACACCTGGGCTCACATACTTAGTGGCAGTTCTGGCCACCTGGTGGCAGGTCATTGGAGCCTCAGGGGCACTGGTGATTGAGCTAGCTCACACAAGCAGCCTATCTGGGCATACCAAAATAAAACAGTATAAGAAGCTAGGACACAGTAAGCAAACATAAAATAAATAAATATAATAACTTATTGATCCCTTGGAGACAACAGTCAATATCAAATCACATAAAGAGGTAGACTATGATGGCTTCAGCAAGCTCCCAAAATAAAGAATCTAGAAATTTTCCAGAGGAAGAAAATTTCTTGGAATTACTGGAGGCAGAATGCAAAAGATTAATACACAGAACTCTTCAAGACATCAGGAAGGAAATTATGCAAAATGCAGAACATGCAATAGAGGAAATTAAAAATATTAGAGAAGAGCATAATGACAAATTTAACAGGCTGCAAGAATCCATAGAGAGACAGAAATCAGAAATCCAGAAGATTAACAATAAAATTTCAGAATTAGACAACTCAATAGAAAGTCATAGGAGCAGAAATGAGGCAATGGAAGTCAGAATTAGTGAGATTGAAGATAAAGCACTTGACACCAACTTATTTGAGGAAAAATCAGATAAAAAGACTTTTAAAAAATGAAGAAACCCTAAGAATTATGTGGGATTCTATCGAGAGGAATAACCTACGAGTGATTGGAGTACCAGAACAGGGGGGCATAACAGAGAATTGTTCAAGTTTTTTTGGCAGAAAACTTCCCTGATATTGTGAAAGATGACAAGATATCTATCCAAGATGCTCACCGAACCCCACACAACATAGATACCAAAAGAAAGGCACCAAGACATATTATAATCAAACTTGCCAAAACCAAAGATAAAGAGAGAATTTTAAAAGCGGCTAGGGATAAACGAAAAGTCATCTACAAAGGAGAGTCAATAAGAATAAGCTCGGACTACTCAGCAGAAACCATGCAGGCAAGAAGGCAATGGGATGACATATACAAAGCCTTGAAGGAAAAATCTTGCCAGCCAAGAATTATATATCCAACAAAACTGTCTCTCAAATATGATGGCGAAATTAGGGCATTTCCAGATAAACAGAAGTTTCCGGAATTTGCAAAAACCAAACCAAAATTACAAGAAATACTAAAGGGAGTCCGCCAGTTAGAAAATCAGTAACATCAGATAACAACCCAAGACTAGAACACAGGACAGAGCCAACAGATATCAACCCAGATAGGGAAGTCACAAAAATAAATCAAAGCTAAAAACAATAAAGCTGTGAACATTCTTAGTCACATCTCCTTCTGGGAGACGTGTGAGCAGTTCTCTTGCACCTGCGAATTAAAGTACTGCATCTATAGGTGTGTGCATCTCCAAATTTACCAGATAATGGCACTAATTATTCATTAAAGTAATTGTACCAGCCTACTCTGTAAATAGGAAGTATCAAAGGTTCCGTGGTAGAATTCTCAGCCTCCCTGCAGGAGACCCAGGTTCAATTCTCAGCCTCTGAACTTAATACACAGCCTCCAGCCATATGTCATTGGAGGCCTGTGTTGCTATGATGCTGAACAGTTTTCAGTGGAGCTTCCAGACTAAGACAAACTAGGAAGAAAGTCCCAGCAATCTGCTCTTGAAAATCAGGCAATGAAATCTCAGTGGGTCACAATGGATCATGCGGATGGCACAGGACCGCGCAGTATTTCATTCTGTTGTGCACTGAGTAGCCATGAGTTGGAGGCCAATTGGATAGCAGCTAATAACTTTGTCAGTACTACAGAGTCCCAATTTCGGCACATCATCACCTACATGGAACATTACAACTTTAATGTTTTGGTTGATTTGGTGAGTATGAAATGTTATTTTTTGGGTTTCCTTTGGATTTTTCTGATTACTAATGAGGTTTAGCATCTTTTTACACGTGTGTTGATCATTTGAATTTCCTTTTGTGTGAATTGCCTGCCCTTGTTTTTTGTCACTTCTCTGTTTTATATTTTGTGTTTTATTTTTAATCTCTATTTTTTTGATATATATAACAGATATTTTTATAAAATAGATACAAATATATGTATATATTCTTTGTTGTGTACATATAATGCAAATAGCATCTCGTAGTTTGTGATTTTTCTTTATACTTTTTAATTTTTTTATTGTGTTCTTTGATGAACGTTTATATTTTAGTGTAGTCTCATCTTTTCTCCCTTTTCCTTTGTTACCTGACCTTCTTTGCCTTGCTTAAGAAACCCTTCCCTACTATAAGATTAAACAGCAAATATTCTCCTATATTGTCTTTTTAAAGTTTTAAAGTTCTGGTTTTCACATTTAATCCTTTAATCCACCTGTGCAGTTCATCATGTGACGTCAGTATCTAGCTACGTTTTATTTTCCACAAAGATAAGCAATTAAATCTGTACCACGTACTTCTTATTCATCCTTCCCTCATGATCTGCAGTGCTGCCTGCCTGTATAAATGTCCTGTTTATGCATGGGTCTATTCCCAGGCTCTCTCTTCTGCTTTCACTGCTATATTTGCCTGTCTTGTTCATTTATTTATTTTACCTTTTTAATAAGTCTGGATACTGGTGGTGCAATGCTCCCACATTTTTCTTCTTCCAAGCATCTTGGCTATTTCTGGCGCTTTGCTTTTCTATCTACATATTAGAATCAGCTTGTTAAGTCCCAAGAGTAACTTGGTTTGCACCTATAGATAGATTTGAGAACTGGTATATTTATCTCTGGAGTCCCTGAGTGGGGCAAACTGTTAACATGCTTGGCTGCTAATTGAAAGGAGGTTCAAGTCCACCCAGAGGCACCTTGGAAGAAAGGGCTGGTGATCTACTTCTGAAAAACCATCCATTGAAAACCTTCTGGAGCACAGTTCTACTTTGACCCACACGGATCACCCTGAGTCAGAGTCAACTCTTTGACAACTGCTTTTTTTGTGTGTGTGTGTGTGTGGTATATTTATTAGATTGAGTCTTTTTATCCATCTGTATAATATACCTCATTCAATCTCCTTTTATTGGATATTTGGGTTATGTCCAGATTTTTTGCTGTTAAAACATTGAATTTATTTAGGTTTTCTTTTATGTCCTTTAGCATTATTTTATAATTTTCTCCTTTTAAGTCTTGTGCATCTTCTGTTACATTCTCCCTTAGGTGGCTTACACTTTTTGCTGCTGTTTTATGTGGTAACATTTTTAAAATTATGGAACATAAACAGAGAGAACAGGATACATGGAAAAGATTAGTTTGAAGGACTAATGGACCACAGCTACCAAGGCCTCCACCAGACTGAGTCCAGTACAGCTAGATGGTGCCTGGCTACCACCACTGACTGCTCTGACCAGGATCACAACAGAGGGTTCTGGACAGAGCTGGAGAAGGATGTAGAACAAAATTCTAAGTCACAAAAAAAAAGACCAGATTTACTGGCCTAAAGGAGACTTGAGAAACCCCAAGAGTATGGCCCCCAGACACCCTTTTAGCTCGGTGGTGAAGTCTTTTCTGAGGTTCACCATTCAGCCTGGGAGTGGACAGCCCCATGAAACCAAACGGGACTACTGAGGCACAGCAGTCCAGGGACAAGGGCCGGAAGGCAGAAGGGGACAGGAAAGCTGGTGATAGGGAATCCAAGGTTGAGTAAGGATAGTGTTGATGTGTTGTGAGGTTGTTAACCATTGTCGTAGGGCAACAGGTATACTAACTGTTTAATGAGAAACTATTTTGTTCTGTAAACCTTCATCTAAAGTGAGAATAGCAGCACAATCAGAAGAGCATAGTCGATGTCACTGAACTGTGCATGTAGAAATTTTTGAAATGGTGTATCTTTGGCTATATATATTTTCAACAACAACCAAAAAAAGGTCGAGAAGGGAGAGGGTTGACATGCTGTGGGGTTGTTAACCAATGTCATAAAACAATATGTGTACTACTGTTTCATGAGAAACTATTTGTTCTGTAAGCCTTCACCTGAAGTGCAATAAAAAAAAAAATTATGGAACACAACTGTCACCTCAGAGCTTCATCATCAACCTCTTCTTAGTGTGCTGTGCGCCCTTCAGAGATGTTGAGGTGGATAGCAGCATGTTTCCCTCGCCAAATAGCTCTTCAGATCCTTGGGTTTGCTTTTTATACATTTTTGTGTTCTTCATTGCTGTTATGTCATGAGGTAGAGATTCAATTTCAGTCCCCATTTTAATGTGCTCCTGAGTAACCTGAGGAAGCTTGTTAGACTGACAGGAAAAGTACCAGTAAATATGGAGTTCCTGGGTCGTGCAAATGCTTAACGCAATTGGCTATTAACCGAAAGGTTGGTGGTTTGAGTCCACCCAGAAGTGACTAAGAAGAAAGGTCTGGTGATCTACTTCTGAAAAATTAGCCATTGAAAACTCTACGGAGCATAGTTCTACTCTGACACACCTTGGGTTGTCATGAGTCAAATTGATTTGAAGGCCACTGAAAATGATTTGCTGAAGACTTACTATGTGCTAAGAACTACAGTGAATACTTTAAATTCTCATGGAAATCCCACAAGTGTGTATCTCCATTTTACTAATGAGGAAACAACCTTTAGAGAGAATGAGGTCGCCCAAAGTTCACATTTGTGAGTGGCAGAACAGGGCCTGAGTCCTAGGCCTGTCCCACCTCAAATCCCAGGTTTTTTATGGCTGTGCTCAGAGCCTTCCGAATGATGTACCTGTCAGACTCAGGGTTCTATGACCCATTTGCATCATTCTGATTCTGAGACTTCATGTGGCTTTTAGATGAACTTAACATACTTGATTTGGGTAATTTTGAAATTTTTTTTTTTTTCTTGACACCAAAACACAGGAGTAGAACTCAGGACCTCTGGATTTTATTCCTGCATTTCCCATTGATCCATGGCTCTCTTACCTGCCCTCTGATGACAAAATATAGGTCATGATCACCAGATCATCACTGAGGAAGGGGAAGTCCTGCTCAGGGAAAGGTGCTCCTCACCTGTGGTGTGGCCTTGGCCGTGTCCTGGCATCTCTGCCAGCCCGTTTCCTCATGTCAACTGAAGAGCTTATGGCACTGCAGCTATCCCAGGGGTCCTTTCCAGATGTGAATTTGGTGGCGCCATACTCTGAGTGCCTGGCTTTTATGGGGTCTCATATCTGAATTCAGAGCAAACTCTGCTTCCCCGCAAGCACCTTTCCCTGGCTCAGAAAGCACCAAAAACATTTAGAGAAAATTACACACCAATGTTCATTGCAGCACTGTCCACCATAGTCACAAGATGGAAACAACCCAAGTGTCCATCAACAGATGAATGGATGCGCGAAATGTGGTGCTTACATGCAATGGAATATTATTCAGCCATAAAGAGGAATGAAGTCCTGATACACGCTACACCAGGGATAAACATTGGAAACATTATGCTGAGTGAAATAAGTCAGCCACAAAGGGACGAATATTGTATGATCCCACTTAAATGAAATAGGTCAATGTTCACATTTGTAAATGGCGGAACGGAGCCTCAGTGTATTAGGACCAAAGTCTATTATTAGTGATTACCAGGAGTGGGAGGGGAGGGGACAGGGGGAGTCATTGCTTAGGGGACACTGATTCTCTGTTAATGGTGGTGGAATAATTTGGAACAATTTTTGCAAAAACAACATTTAGAGCATTTAAGAGGGGAGTCCTGCGCAAAGACCGGAGTCCGTTACTTTCCACGGCGGGGAAGCTTTGTTCACATGTGTAGCTTTCGCTCCAGTAGAAGCCAGTACATCCCCGGAACTCTCCTCTTCCCTTCTCCCCCTAGCCTGAAGCTATGAGAGCTAGTAAATTAAGACCTTTGCCTTTGACATTTGGGCTGGGAAAAAGCGAAAACTGATCTCATAATAATTAGTTATGGTTTAATATGCGAGATTAGAGGGTTCTCATTTTTCATTCTGGAGCCTGGTGAGAAGGAGCCAAGCGGAACAGGAGATTGATGGGCGAGCCTAAGACCCTGAAATGTTCCCATGCCAGGAGAAGTAAATGATCCTCCAGCACCTCCTTCTATCATGTTAAGAGCCCATGACAGCACTCAAAGACTTGGAGAAACGCACCGAAGGTGGGGGATAAAAGGGCTTTCTTGTATTGTTCTCTTAGACCAGGCACCTTGGCACGTGAATTGTTGCCTATTCACTTCGTAAAGACTGTGGCTCCTGACAGCCTCCCTCTTCAGCTCCAAGAGAGAGGGTTTGGGTTCAGGTAACCAGTTCTGGGTAAATTGCAGCCCGTTCTTGTAACACTAGAGATGTATTTACTTTTCACTTGATGAAGGGCAGTATTGCCTCAGATAAGAGATGGCCTGGCACAAACTATAAACATTAAGTCCTGACATTATAGGGTGAGCCTTTTCTAGAAATTTCCAGTTTGTTACTATGTTAGATCAGTGCCAGTGATTTTAGTTGATGTAGGGACACTGTATTAACTTTTCAAAGGGAAAACACTGTGCATGAGAACACAAACCTACAGAAGTTCTCTGTGTGTGTATGTAGTGGTGTGTGTGTGTCTCTGTGTGTGTGGTATGTGTGTGGTGTGGTATGGGTATATGTGTGTGTGGTGTGTGTGTGGTGTGGTGTGGGTATATGTGTGTGTGCTGTGTGAGTGGTGTGGTGTGGGTATATGTGTGTGTGGTGTGTGAGTGGTGTGGTGTGGGTATATGTGTGTGTGGTGTGTGAGTGGTGTGGTGTGGGTATATGTGTGTGTGGTGTGTGAGTGGTGTGGTGTGTGTCTGTGTGAGTGTGTGGGTATGTGTGTGTGGTGTGTATGTTGTGTGTGTGGTATCATGTGGTGTGTGTCTGAGTGTGTGGGTATGTGTGTGTGTGGTGTGGTGTTTGTGTGCATGAGTGTGGGTATATGTGTGTGGTGTGTATGTGTGAGTGTGTGTGTGTTGTATACAGCACAGCTGTCATTTGACATAATCTAGTAAGATTAGCCTGTTTCTCACCGGTAGGAAATTCAGTATCACCCAGAAATTTGCAGAAGGTGAGGGGGAAATCTATGAATTGGTTGAATAAACAATTGTTCAATAATTCCTGGAAGTACTACTCTGCCCAGGAAAAAAAAGGGGGGTGATTAGCAGAGGAAAGAGAGCTGGAACAGGAGAGAAAAACCTGATGCTTGGCACGGAATGGTCCTGCAGTGTTCTTTTTTTTCCCAGTAGGGCTATGAATGCAGAGTCCAGGCTGAGCCAGGAGATGAGCGCCCACTGAGGCCAGCAGCTACGGCCAATGACCTGGGCATGCAGGAAGCCTGGAGGCTGATGCCAGCGATGTGCTGGGGAGTCAGAGGCTGCCGACTTGGGGAACTTGCAGCAGAGGCCAGCAGGGTGACGGACCAAGTGCCTGCAATGGGTGAGATGGCAAGACCCCAGAGATGGGACTGGGCAGAATAGATACCTGTAAGGGAATGGTGCTATAATAAGATGAGAAGCTAGGGCTTACCACTGAAAAAACCAGTTGCTGTCAAGTCAACTTCTACTTGTGATGATCCCATTTGTGTCAGAGTAGAACTGTGCTTCAGAAAGCTTTCAGTGGCTGATTTTTCAGAGGTAGATCGACAGGCCTTTCTTCTGAGTCACCTCTGGGTGGACTCAAACTTCCAACCTTTCAGTTAGCAGCCAAGGGCATTAACCATGTGCACCACCCAGAGACTCCATTGGCGAACTTAGTGGTAGATGAAAGATTTCTAGCTGCTGAAGAGAAGGCAATCTATATGCAGTATTGGAGGTCCTATATAAGTAGGTAGGGACAAGAACAGCAATTTAGTTTGCTTGTTTACTTTTTTTTAATGTTAATATGATGTTATGGGAACACCCAGTGGTAAGGCCTCCTGCAAAGGCTCTCAACTTTGATTGTGCATCAGCATCATCTGGAGGGCTGTGAAAATACAGATTGCTGGGCTCCGAACCCAGAGCTTCTGATTCAGTGGGTCTGGGGTACGTCCTGAGAACATGCATTTCTAACCAGTATTGATGCTGCAGGTCTGGAGACTGCACTTTGAGAACCACTGGCCTAGTGCATTTAGGATAAAAGCACATCTGCAAAATACATTTATATTTATCCAAGTCCACACCTGTATTCTGGCAGGAACTATAATAAACTTTAATAAGGCCAAACACTTGTTAGATACCTTACTTGTCCAAGGTCTGTGGTTTCAGCAGATGATCAGCAGGGGATAGGGAGAGAAGTTGAGCTGAGCAGAAATCACTGCTGGAGGTGCAAACCCAGGTGTTTCAGACCCCTGGGATGTACTGCTGCTGCAATGAATTTGGGGACTGAAGAAAGGGGCATGAATATTAGAATTTTAGAGTTGGAAGGGAGCTGGGAGAAAGCATAGTGATTACAGTATAGACACCGAGTCAGAGAGATTTGAATTCCAATTCCAGCTGTGACACTTACTAGCTCTGAAAATGTAGTGAGTTACTTAACCTCTGTGAACCTCAATTTCCTCTTCTGTAAAATTGGGAACACTAAAAGGCTTGTGTTTTGGTCACAATTCTTAGTTGCAATCAACTCAGGTCCACAGTGGGTAATTTATGTAGCAAAGACATTTATTACAAAGATATTGGGTTCTACAGAAAAAAATGGACTTGTATCTCCAACAAATCAGTGGTACAGAGACAATGAGAGAGACTGTTGTAGAATAAAAGAGGCTTAAGGGACTTACCAACCAAAGGCAATTGGTAGGTTTACTTGGATCCAGATTCAAGCAAGCCCACTGTGAAAGACAACGGGAGAAACCGAATACGGCTGGGTGTTAGATGACATTGAGGAATCACTGTGAACTGTGTTAGGTGTAATATTGTCACAGAGGTTATAATTCTTGCAGAGGCCCTAACACAGAGTCATGCTAAGGTATTTATAGGTGACAATGTCACATTGTCTGAGATTTGCATTAAAAAGCTCCATAGAAAGAAGTTTTGGGGGGAGCGGAGGAAGTATAGAGGAAACAAGATTGGCAAAATGTTGATGATTACTGCAGATTGGTTATGAAAACATGTCGTGTGTGTGTGTGTGTGTGTGTGTGTGTGGTGTGTTGGTGTGTAGAGTGTGACGTGTGTGTGACATGTATATTGTGCATATGTGGTGTGTGTGTGGTGTGTGTGTGGTGGGTGGTTTGGTATGTATGGTGTATGTTGTGTGTATGGCGTGTGCGGCATGTGCATATGTGTTGTGTGTATAGACACACATGGTGTGTGAGTGTGTGGTGTGCATCTGGTGTGTACTGTGTGTGGTGAGTGGAGTGTGTGGTGTGTGTGTGCAGTGTATATGGTATATGCGTTTGTGTTATGGGCATGTGTGTGTGTTGTGCTGTGGGTGTGCGTGTGTGCTTGAAATTCTCCACAATAAAAATGTTAAAATAACTCACAAAGCAGACTTTTCAAGGGGTTGGCGTGCAGGGCTCACACCACTCAGTATAGAATGAGCCTCGGCACCACAGAGGAAAGCTGGTTTGGATGGGACACTGCCGTCATTGTCATCAAGCCTGGATGCTAGAGTTTGCACTCCTGATGCTGCTGGCAAGGGAGGTTGGGAGAGTGACTATCTGGCATTTTCAAATTTTGCAGTAAGAGGTGTCACTGACGTCGAGACTTATAAGGTAGGATAATTCCTCAAATCCAAAAAAGGAATTTAGGTGGTGGGTGGCCAAAAAGACTGATAAATGTCCACCACAGGCACATAGTAGGTGCTCAGCATACGTTAGTGTGTTCCCTCCCTGCTTCCTGTCTCCAAGATAGCTGGGTCTCTACTGCAAATAACTTGCCACCAAAGGTCGGTAGTTGGAATCCACCAACTGCTCCTTGGAAACTGAATGGGGCAGTTCTGCTTTGTCCTATAAGGTCGCTATGAGTTGGAATTGACTCAATGGCAACAGGTTTGGTTTGGTTTTATCTCCTTTTAAATGATCAAAATCTTCCAAGTATCAGGAAGTTCACTCACTACCTGAAGATGAGAATTATTCTATTATGGAGCATTTTCAACAATTGGAACACATTTCTTTATGCTGATATAAACACCATCATTTCCAGCCATTGTTCTGGACTCAGCACCCACAGATGTTGAATCCATCTTCTTCCTGGAGACTTTTCGCAAACTTGAAGATTCTTATACTGTTCACCAACCCCCAGCCTGGTCCCCAGGCACTAGCTCTCATTCAATTCCCCTTCTCATCAGATTAAACATATATAAAACAGGTGAAAATCTTAGCCTATAACTTCAGGTGAAAGAGAAACTTAATTTTTTTCTCTAAAATTCAGATTAGTTCCTCTTTGGAGCCCCTTTTCTACCAGAATGGTAGAAACTTTATCATCATTTTGCAGCTCCCCATAAATTTCTAAGATTGCTCTAAACCTCAAGGGCCCATATAATGCTAAGGCATTTATGAGGAAGGGGTGTTTGTTCCTCAAAGTCTTCTGTTCTGATAGGCATTCATGCCTTCACTCACCCATCCAAGCCAACCACTTTTTTATACCATCGCCCAGTAACCAAATGCTTTAGGCTACTTCTGAGCAACTCTTTTCCACAAAGACTTACCCACTTTCAAAGATACTTTCCCTCTGTACGCTGAGCTCTCCCTAGTCACAGGTTGGGGATCCCCTACCTGTTATTGATGGCCAAGTAATGTATTTGCCAAAAGTTGCTTCACACTCTGGCTCCAAGGGAGATTTCAAAATAAACATGGAAATTTCAAAAGAAACTCTTGAGGCTTGTGATTTTCCTGCTTGAGCCACTTTCTCTACCCCTTACCCACTTTGTTCACTGCCTTGCATCATAGCTGGCCCCTTCCTAAGAGCTAGAAAGCCAAGCATGTGAGCATCCCCACTGTGCTAAGTGATTCAGTCTGGGTTATAACCAACATTCCACCCCCCTGGGCCAACCAATTGGGGCAGAAGATACATTAGAGAAAGCTTGCATCATACTATGTTATTTTGTTCCCCTCCAGCTTCCCTTTTCTATTCTATTTCCCCCTAAAACTCACAGGTGCACCACAGCCAATATCCCATCTACTTATGTCGAGGTTGGTTACATGATATTCTGTGCTGCTCCATTTGGCATCTTAGTTTTGTTCCAGATTCCTTTGTTGTTGTTAGGTGCCGTCAAGTTGGTTCTGACTCATAGCAATCCTAGGTACAACAGAATGAAACACTGCCCAGTCCTGTGCCATCCTCACAATCATTATGTTTGAGCCCATTGTTGCAGCCACCATGTCAATCCATTTCACTGAGGGTCTTCCTCTTTTTTGCTGACCCTCTATTTTACCAAGCATGACGTCTTCCTCCATGGACTGATCCTTCCTGATAACATGTCCAAGCATGTGAGACAAAATCTCACCATCCTTGCTTCCAAGGAGCACTCTGGCTGTACTTCTTCCAAGACAGACTTGTTTGTTCTTCTGGCAGTCCATAGTATATTCAATATTCTTTGTCAACACCATAATTCAAAGGCATCAATTCTTCTTTGGTCTTCCTTACTCATTGTCCAGCTTTTGCATGCATATGAGGTGATGGAAAATATCATGGCTTGGGAAAGGCACACCTTACTCCTCAAAGTGACATCTTTGTTTTTCAACACTTTAAAGAGGTCATTTGCAGCAGATTTGTCCAATGCAATATGGCGTTTGATTTCTTGACTGCTGCTTCCACGGGCGTTGATTGTGGATCCAAGTAAAATGAAACCCTTGACAACTTCAATATTTTCTCCATTTATTGTGATGTTGCTTATTGGTCCAGTTGTGAGTATTTTTGTTTTCTTTCTGTTGAGGTGTAATCCATACTGAAGACTGTAGTTTTTTTGATCTTCATTAGTAAGTGCTTCAAGTTGTCTTTGCTTTCAGCAAGCAAGGTTTTGTCATCTGCATATTGCAGGTTGCTAATGAGTCTTCTTCCAAAACTGATGCTGTGTTCTTCTTCGTATAGTCCAGATTCTTCAATTATTTGCTCAGCATACAGATCAAATAAGTATGGTGAAAAGATACAACCCTGATTCACACCTTTCCTGATTTCACACCACGCAGTATCCCCTTGTTCTGTCTGAACAACTGCCTTTCAGTTTTTGTACAGGTTCTGCATGAGCACAATTAAGTGTTCTGGAGTTCCCATTCTTTGCAATGTTATTCATAATTTGTTATGATCCACACAGTCGAATGCTTTTGCATAGTCAATAAAACATAGGTAAACATCTTTCTGGATCCCTTAGTTGTCTGTAACTTTGCTGTTGTTATTTGTTGCTGTTGAGTTGGCTCTGACTCACGGTGACTCCATGTACAACAGAATGAAACATTGCCTAGTCCTGTGCCATCTTCATGATAATTGGTATGTTCAAGTCCACTGTTGTAACCATTGTATGTTTTGAGTGCCTTCCAACCTGGAAGGCTCATCTTCCAGCACTATATTGGACAATATTCTGTTGTGATCCACAGAGTTTTCATTGGTTAATTTTTTGAAGTAGACCGCCAGGTTTTTCTTCCTTGTCTTTCTTAGTCTGGAAGCTCTGCTGAAATCTGTCCATCCTGGGTGACCCTGCTGGTATTTGAAATGCTGGTGGCATAACATCTAGCATCATAGCAACACACAAGCCACCAGAGTAAGGCAAAATGACAGCTGTGTCTGTAGCTTTGCATCATGGTTATATAGTCTCATGGCACCTCAGGTTTTCTTCTGTGATCCAAGTGGCTAGGGGAAAGGAAAGAGTCCCCTAACTATTGGGTTAGGGATCCAAGTTTCTTGGAGTAGGAGCTGGATGTATATCAGTCCCTTCATTTAATTGCGGAAAAGTAGAGGAGATCATCTTGCTATGTTCCATAGCAACTAGTGAAAAATAGGTGCTTAAAAAAATAGTTAAATAATTTTAAAGGTAAGTTTCATCCAAATGAAAGTCTCAAAGGGAGGAAACTTTAGGCAGCTGTGGGTGGAGGAAGAGATATTTTTGACAAGAGTCCTCTGAATTATTTCACAAAAATTAGTTCTGTCTTCCTTGGGCTGACTCTGGGAAGTGAAACATGCATGATGATCCTGAGAAAAATATTTGTCATGAAAGCTGAAAACTCCTCTACAGTCATGTGTGTGTGTGTGTGTGTGTGTGTGTGTGTGTGTTTAATTGAATGGATTTAAAATGTGGCTCTGAGCAACAGCCTTATAATAGCTTTGAAAATCAGTCATGGGCTGAAAGAAATCAGGATAACTTAATGAAAAACTATAAATCAAGTCTAAGAGAAATGTGATATTTCAGCCTTTCCCATCTATGTCAATTTAGAGAAAATGTGTATTAACTACAAATTCCACCAAACTAATCTCCATGAATTTAGGGACTGGTGCTCTCTGTTCATTGTTCTCTCCCCAGTGCCTGGCACAGGGCTTGATGGAAAAGGATGAGTAGGTTTGTGGAGTGAGGCCAGAGGGGAGGATAGAATGCATCTCAAGCAGATGAAAGCGGATGATTAAAATCAAGACATTCTGATGCAGCTGTTAGTTTCAGCCCTCTCAGAACAACTATTTTAAAATTTAAACATAATATTTTATTTAACAATTAATGTGTGCAACAAGAACCCATTATGCTTACCCCACTCCTGACTCTTGTGACTTTTCTCAGGAAGGATGAGATCAATATATTTAATATAATAAGAGCACCTACAAATCAATAAGAAAAGTATGAAAGGATTAGTATGATGGATAGTTCACAGAAATAATCAACAGGATTGGGTAACATAAACAGGTAAGTTTAGGTGAGATTGTGAAGTGACTTCTTATATTCAACTGGTAAATCCCAAAGTGTAATCAAATGGAGGAAAATTATTTTATAGCTTTTATTATTCTCCCCTCAAAATACAAATGCTAAAAACAACATAATCAAAAAATATGGCCAAAAACAAACAAACAAAGAAAAAAAAGCTATGGCCAAAAAATAAAACTGAGAGTTTGCAACGTGAGTCAATATCCCTTAAGTCACATTGGTTTAGTTTGTATTATCCCAATCTTGCTCAGATAAGTTGAAAAACAAAACACTGGCATAAAAAAATTCTTTATCACTGAAGATCATATGCTGGTTTAGATGCTTCTCTTTTTTTTTCCTTGTAGATGTATTCATTAATAAAAACCAGGCATTGTGAAGATTAATAACCAGTTTCAGTCAATGTGTCAATGTTGAACATTGATAGTTCCAGGCAACTTTGACTTCGATCACTTCTTGGACAAGAACACTAATTATATTTTCCTGGTTTATTTTAACTAATACAATTGGGTGGTGGGTAAGCAAAAGAATTATTTTTTATCCATATTTGAAGTGTATACCTTGCTCCTTATTGATGCTGCCGTTGCGTTTGTCACAGGAGCAGGATTAAGCCCTGACCTGGTTCCAGGTGTATCTCAGGCTGGTTCTGTTTGCCTCCAGACACAGGAGAGGCGTCATTACTTTCACCACCACCATGCCATCACACAACACACACACACACACACACACACACACACATGCATACCAGGTGTCCAGGGCCCCACCCTCTCCCTCTGGTTACTCAGAAAGCTTGCTTGCTGCACACAGTAGAGGTGGTAGATTTGTTCATTTCCCCTCCCGAGGTTACACCACTCAAACCAGGTTTAGTCACATGTGAAGAAGAGTTACATGCATCACTTCCATAAAGGAGCTTTATAAGTTATTTCATGCTTTGCTGCAATTTTTTTCCTTTTCCACTGGGTCCAGATAGTGGCTGCTGTGTTATCATGGGTTCTCATGAGAAAGAACAATAACAGTAATGGAGCAGAGTCCCCAGCCAACCCACAAAGTATGTGTATCATGATTAAGACATAAACCTTCAGTGAGATTTTGGGCTGCTTGTTATTGCAGCGTAACTAAACCTATTCTGACTAGTATGTTGGACAGGGAAAATAGAAAATTTGGGGGTTCAAACGGGTTTTACTCCTGCTAGGTGGTCATACTGGGTAAAACTCTGCCATAACAACCGGTGTCATCTCCAGCTGGTTACTTGGTCTCTCAGTCCCACGCATTAGCTGAACACTTAAACCGTGTCTTTCTTGGTGAACTTTTGTTCAGATAGCCCTTGTCCCTTGCCACTCAGTCCCCATCAAGTCTAGCTTGTCCTCTCCCGGCCCCCACCCACCTCTCTGCTCTCAACACCTTCCCCTCCATCTTTCTCCATGTGCCTTCCCCTACCTCAAGCCTGGGGAAACCTTTGAAGTCCTAGACAAGGCAAGAATCTCTGCTCACAGTCATGATATTTTCTTCAAACATTTGCTGTCTGGTGGAGTCCTTGATATTTCCCCAAGAGATCAGGATATTGGAAGCTCAGGCCAGGAAAATAACATTGTTTTCTCTGCTTTAGCCCTGTCACATCTCTCCCCAGAGACGCTGAGCATAGAGCAACAACTTAGCTATGTGAACAGAGGACAAACAACACATTGCTTAATATTTCAAAATCAGTATGTCGCCACTGATTTTCCAAACTTCTTGTCTGGAATAAGGCCTATCACACATTATTTAAAATAGCCTTAGTTGCAACATACCTTTGTTCTTTGACATGGGTTTTTGTTGAAAAATCCTTGTAATGCTTACCTTGCAGGCTAAGACAGATGAAAAAAAGGGACTGATCATGCTGAGATGTAAATCTACTGGTCAAAAAAAAAAAAAAATGGATCAGCATGGAGTAAGTCATGTTTCTTCAAAGCCCTCTAAATTCTTTTTGAAGCATTTCATTAAAAAAAAGAAATTAAAAAATTAAACTTACTTTAGTTGAACACTCCTGCCCTCCAGAAATTTGTAATGTTATTGTTGTTATGTTGTTAGTTGCCTTTGAATTGGCTCCAACTCATAGTGACCTTATGTCTTAGGAGATGAAACATTGGCCAGTACCACACCATCTTTATGATCGTTGGTACGTTTGAGTTCATTGTTGTGGCCAATTTGTCAGTTCATCTCATTGAGGGTTCCTCTCACCTTCGCTGGCCCTCAACTTTACTAAACATGGTGTCCTTCTTCAGCCATCAGGCCCTCTTGATGAGGTGTCCAAAGTAAGTGAGTAGAAGTCTTGGACAATATTCTGTGATTCATAGGGTTTCTGCTGGCTAATTTTTAGAAGTAGATTGCCAGGCCTTTCTTCCTAGTCTGTCTTAGCCTAGAAGCTCCACTGAAACCTATCCACCATGGGTAACCCTGCTGGTGTTTGAAATACCAGTGGCATAGCTTCCAGCATCATAACAACACACAAGCCACGATGGTATGACAAATTGATAGATGGGTGGTGGTAAATATGGAACTACAGAAGTGAAAATATGACTATATGAGAAAACATACATGAGCCGAAGAAACACCTCAGAAAAAATGCAAGTGCCATGTGGGCAATATCACACCTATTGGCCTACCACTGTAAGTCATGCCCAGTGGTCGACACAATACGCACTCAGTAAACTGTTGTTGAATGAACAAATGGATACAAACTTTAGGAAGTGAGTCGAAGGGAAAGTCAAGGTTTCCTACAAGATTCTGGATTCCAGCTGATCTTTGGTGGAAAGCATAAGAAAATGAACTAAAGTCAACTCCATCTTTTCCTCACTCTTTACAGTTGATTAAACATGACAGTGTTCATACATTTCAGCTCTATTAGCACACATGTGTCTGTGGTCCAAATACAAGCTTGATTCAGTCAGATTTCTAAAGATGATTCAGCATGAATTTAGCTATGCACATGCCAGCTCTGTCCCTTGCTCTGTTAGAGTTTCCACCACGTAAAGCCATTTAGGGACGGCTTGATTAAAGTACTGAATTCACTTTGTGTCTTTAATTTCGGGTCAGCTCACTGAAAACAATTTCAGTAAGTTTCTTTTATGCCCAATGAGGTGCTTTGTTTAGATAAATCATATACATGTAAAAGTTTTATAAAATGAACGTGTTTAGAAATCTTGTAATGAAATTTAACAACATTTTAGAGATAACAAAAGCATAATACACATAACGTGCACACACACACCTCTGAGACTATAAAACCTAATTGTTTTAGAAAAAAATTGTTTTAATTTGCTTTCCAAAGTGATTAGCCAGGCTAGAATTTCAATTTCTTCCCTTTTGCAATGCTTTACAATAAGAACCATCAATTTTCACTTATTTATTTATTATGTTCTGGTGCCACCTCTTTGAACTCAATTTTGTTTAAAGTCAGATATTCAAAAATTTAGAAAATGCGATCATGAATTATCAGTGGGCAGGACTCAAAGCAACTACAGTTCTATATTTTCTTCCAGAAGTGATAGAAATTTCACTGACCCTTTTAGGAACACTGAGAATTTGACCTTACACTGTGGCACTTGTCACATGATACTTTAAATAATCTTCCAAATGTCAGCTGCAATGTTATCTCTCCCTGCTAAGACAATGGATTGGCCTAAAATTAGCTAGGAAAAGACAGCTGGCTGTATCATGGGTTCTTTAAGGAAGATGCCACAGAATCTTGATTAATGCCATCGCTCCCTCTGGAATTAATTTTCAGTTCTCTCATCAGGTGTGTTGATGGAAAGTGGTCCTACGGCTCTGTAATTGCCTTGGATTCCTTTGCTGTCCTTCATCAGGGCCGATAATGAAGTCTAAGTTGTAGCCCGGGGTTGATGCCAGGCTGGAATGCAGGGAGGCTGAAAGCTGACACCAGTTCTATGGAGCAAAGGGCCTGGTGCTAAGGTTGTCTCCATGGCAACCTGGGTATTTTCCTGGTGATGCATTTACACAGCAGGGTTAAAGTTCCGTGAAAGCAACAGCTGTTGTAAAAACAGTATATTAAATATGCTTAGAACTGTGAATTGTGCATTCTTCTCTGCAGCAAATTATTTGGGAAAATTCTGAGAATGCGAAAAGTATTTATAACAGAACTATGAAATGGTGAGATACGTCTTTGGACCAATCTTTTTTTTTATTATTGTTTTTGAAAGGAATAGTGAGGAGATTTGTGATGATCCTTTTTTCCCTGGTGTTTCCTCCTCTTTTAATTGTCTTTGCATACTAAAATGTCTAGGCTACAACCCTGATCACTTTGTACTCACCAGTATGTCCTCAATAAGTCACTTGGCAAATCATTTGGGGGAAGAAAAGCCATATGCGAACCTCTGTAACCGAAATCATTTGTCATGCTTCTTATTTGATTTTGTTCCTTTCTATTCACCATCTATTAGTCTTTCTTGCTAACTGATTATTCTGACGGGTATTTGAAATAAGAAACAAAGCATTTTTCAAACAGTCCAAGAAATACATTTCTTTTTGTTTTTTTAAAAGAAAACTTTTTGTTTATTGTTTGCAAACCTTGTAACCTACAGGTTGATGAGATTTATGACTGACATTTCGAAAGGCTGCACAAATTTGCAAAAGGTAAACTGAGCTTAATTCAGAATTCTGCAAGTCGGCGAACATCACTGTGGCATTCTGAATGGAGTGAGCAACCATCCTGGTTTGCCCTGAACAGAGAGTTTTCTTGGGACATGGGAATTTCAGGTCTAAAACTGAGAAAATCCCTGGCAAACAAGGACAACCAGCATTCAACAAACATTGACCAGTGTCTTTTAATGTGCCAGGCTCTGTACAAAGCCAGGGGGGATTCAAAGTCAATGTGTTCTTGACTGAGTCCCATCTCCCTCAGTAATTTAGTGGAAAAGCTGCAGCAAATCCATTTTGGCTCTCTACTGCAGTGTGCTCAACTCTATAATAAACCTGTTGCTGTCAAGTTGATTCTGACTTATGGTGACTTCATGTGCTTCATAGAAGAATTTCTCCATAGTTTTCTTGGCTATAATCTTACAGAAGCAGATCATCAGGCCTTTCTTCCACAGCACTGTTGAGTGGATTCCAACTGCCTACCTTTTGGTTAGTAACCAAGAGCAAACCATTTGTGCAAACCAGGAAACTCAACTCTCTAATAAGAGATGATAAAAGATGCATCTTCGTTCATGGGGTATTGTGAGCCTAAAGTATGGTGGGAACCCCTTTTTTCTTGGGCTACCATCTTGGTTGGAATGAAGTGAGCATCTGCAGTGGCATCCTAATTTCATTTGCCTCTGTACCAGTAGATGGGGCAGTGGTGGTTCAGTGGTAGAATTCTTTCCTTTCATGCAGGAGACCCAGGTTCAATTCCCAGCCGATGCACCTCATGAGCAGCCACCACTTGTCCATCAGTGGAGGCTTGTGTGTTGCTATGATGCTTGTCTTAGTCATCTAGTGCTGCTCTAACAGAAATACCACAAGTGGATGGCTTTAACAAAGGGAAATTTATTCTCTCACAGTCCAGTAGGCTACAAGTCCAAATTCAGGGCATCAGCTCCAGGAGAAGTCTTTCTCTCTCTGTCGGCTCTGGAGGAAGGTCTTTGTGATGCATCAGTCTTCCCTTGGTCTGGGAGTGTCTCAGCACAGGAACCTCAGGTCCAAAAAATGTGCTCTGATCCCAGTGCTGCTTTCTTGGTGGTATGAGGTTCCCATGTGTTTCTGTTCACTTCTCTCTTTTACATCTCAAAAAAGATTGGATTAAGACACTATACAATCTTGCATACGTCATCAGTATAACCTCATCATAGTGATAGAGTTTACAACACATGAGGAGATCACATATAACCTCATCATAGTGATAGAGTTTACAACACATAAGGAAATCACATCAGATTACAGCACCATACAATACTGGGAATCATGAACTAGCCAAGTTGACAGATATTTTTGGGGAACACAATTCAATCCATGACAATACTGAACAGGTTTCAGCAGAGCTTTAAGACTAAGATGGACTAGGAAGAAAGACTTGACAATCTGCTTCTAAAAATCAGCCAGTGAAAATCCTATGGATCATAAAGATCCAATTCCAGCCGATCATGGGGATGGTGCAAGATGGGGCAGAATTTCATCCCATTGCACACGGGGTCACCATGACTAAGGGGCAAACTCGACAGCAGCTAACAGCAACCACCACCATACCAGTAGAAACCAGCATTGGTGAAGGAAGTCTGTTCACGTGGTCGTCCTCCTGGGGGCTTGGGGATGGAGAATACAAGGGTCTGTCTCTCACGGTCAAATCAAGACAGACCCAGTCAAGCTGATCTTGTGGCATTCCACCCTTGCTTCCTTCCATTCTGGGCATTGAGCAAAAGGAATGAAAAAAATCTGTGAACTCTCTGGTCTATTGCTGGGAATATTTTTCTAAAGCAAGTGAACCAAGCTATGTTGGTTGCTTAGCTACTCTGTCTGATGTAGGTGACACTGGGAAATTCAAGGACAAAGGATGTATACCTCCTTTCCCTGGAAAGCAAGAGGCAAGTGTATTTTTTTCAATGATCAGGGCCTAATAACTGGTAGAGTATCAAAGCTGTCAGTGACAAGAGGTCATATAGGAGCATCCTTCCTCCAGACCAGAGCTGGAGGTAAAGGAAAGACAGTTGAGAAATGTTTGCAGTATAATTTAGTAACAAGCCTAACTGTGGAACAACGTCAAAGACACTGGACAGAGATGTGAAAGGAAGGATTGAGGCACACTGCAGAATCTGTTTATTTCCCTTCTTTCTAGTCACTCTGCTCTGATCCTCTCCTTCAGCTAAGGAAGGTTTTTTATTCCTAGTCATATATTTGGATGTGAAATCCCATAAAATTGGCCTTCCTCTGTTTATGAGTAGGGCGAAAGGAAGACCTAGCGAAGCTTTCAGAGACATATCTCAGAAATAAAAGCTGTAAACGAGGGGATACATTCAGCACGGTAACATAAACCAGTCACTATCAAGTCCATTCCAACTCATGTGTCTCAGAGTGGAACTGTGCTCCATAAGGTTTTCAGTGGCTGAATTTTTAGAATTAGACCTCCAGGTCTTTCTTTCGAGATGCTTCTGAGTGGACTTCAACTGCCAACCTTTCGTTTGCCCTACCCAGGGACTTCTGCACCCACTGGAATTTTCAGGAAGAAAATCTCCTTGCCTGGCTGACTTCCCCAGCAAGGTGTCCCAAAAGTGGGAGTAGAATCCCCTAGTTAATACCACAGAGTGGAAACTCTATGCTGGAGTATTCATTCATTCATTTGCAGTACATTTATTGAGTGCCTACTGTATGCCAAGCACTGTTCTAGGTTCTTAAGAAAGATCAGTGAGAGGAAAAACAAAACAAAATAAAATAAAAAATAAAAAAAACAAGATGAGCCTTGCTCTCATGAAGCTTACGCTGTAGCAAAGGACAGTAAATTAAAACTCCATCAACACATGCATTCATAAATATTCTCTTGCAAATAAACTTTTTAGGGTGGAATTACTGCTATAATTGTCTCATTTCAAACAAAGTCCTTCAGGTAAATTTGGAGATCAGTTTCCCCTCAAATTCTAAAATATTATATCTTGACTAATACTCTAGATAGGTTTTTTCTCCCAGAAAGTCATAGCATGCATAATATGAGAATAAGGCTAGAAAGTAAGTATTAAGAACAGGCCTATTAAAAATTGTCTACACTAAAGTTAATATGCATGTTAGCACAATGTGAAGATTATTACAGTCAAAGCCCTTATAGAAGAGGTTAAAACTCACCTGATCTCTTAGCTGACTGCACTAATGTTGACAGGTTGATGGGCTTAGCAACTGAGGTGCATTGTTGTAGTCTAGAACAGATATTGTGCAGGTAGTTTGAACTTGATCTATTGACTTATTCTTGAAGATGGCTGAGATGGACTACTTTTACGCAACTAGTGCTACCCACTGGTCTGTAGCTGAAATGACCATATGCCACCTGAGGGTCACAGAACTGGATGGTTTTGGTGACCTGTAGTTCTTAATGGAGATAATATTCCCAACCAAGAAGAATTTAGTCAAACTTGAACTTCATGGTTGTGCTCAGGACAAACTTCTCATGGTAGATGTGTTTTTCTTTAAGGTTCCCATACTTTTAACCCAGATATTACAAATTGACCAATAATATCTTATTTACCACTCAAATAATTTTTTTTGAATTTTTAAAAATTTCTAAGGGGTTGACCAGAAATTGGAGTTCATGGAAAAAGCATTAATTGACAGGAACAAACCCATGGATCATGAGGATAAATGACTGTATATTTAATGCCAGATTCTCTGAAGAAATCTACTATAAACTTCTGTTCATGACAAATGTTGTCTCTTAGAAAATGTATATGAACAAAGATAAGGTATAATTTTAATGACTGCTAGGTTCCACATTCAATACAGCCAAGTATTTTTAAAGAATCTTCGCTGTTCGCAGCATGGGTAGGTGATAAGATTTTTCTTACTTTAAAACAAAGCTCCGTTGTCAAGAGAATTGCATTTTGATTTATTTCCTAGATGAGAAAGAAAGTTTGTTTTATTTTTCATGCAATAGAAGAAAGCTGTGTGGAAAAAAGATGAGCTACATCTACTATATTCCCAGCAAGAATATGGCATAAAATTTGACTCTGTTTAAAAATAAAACTATCTTGGGGAGGCAGGGCCAAGATGGCGGAGTAGTCAGATGCTTCCGGTGGACCCTTTTACAACAAAGACCCTAAAAAACAAGTGATTCGATTATATATGGCAATCTGAGAGCCCTGAACATCAAAGACAGAGTTGAGCAACCAGACTGAGTGGCAGGGGGAGGGAGAGATGGTTCGGAAGCAGCAAGCTGTTGCCAGACCTGACCTGGTAAGAGCCTGAGCACTTCAAGACTGAGAAGCTCGTAGGTGAGAGGTGAGGCAGGCAAGTGGCTGTGGTCAGGAGGTGCGTTTTCCACCCCGGGAGAGACCCAGCACCAGAGAGTCTACACAGCCACCCAGAATCAGTGAGAAGGAGCCCTCATCAGGGAAAGATAAGTACTTGTGTATGGCTTACCGCACAGATCAAAAACACTCCCCTTCGGGAAAAACCGCTCTCCCATTTACCTCCCTGCTCCCTGCCCTGCACTGAGTCCTGGACCGGCTTCAGCAGTTGTCAAGTCCCCTGGGCTGAAAGTAGGATCTGTCACATGCCCGGAGCCATTCTCCCTGCCTTGGAGAGTGAACAAATTAACAAACGGGAAAAAATAAACTGCCGGCTTCCCTAAGCCACAAACCCAGGATAAGCACAGCTTCTTTGCCTAGGCACAGGCGTAAGGGATCCACGGACTTTGAGTGCCTTTCCCCCTGCATAGACTTGTGTGGGCCCATCTCAACAGCGTACGCCCTCATTACCACAGTACAGCAGGGTATATATTGGAACTCTAACTTCAACTGTTTCATTTGTGAAGTGGCTGGTTCTTGACATTTGACACTGCTCAGCCCATTAAGCAGGGTCTTCACATACCCACATCAGGTGCCTAAGGACTGGTGGCTCCATCCACGCCACCTAGCCACCTGCGATAGGAGCCCATGAATAAGAGATGCCCCCTAGTCCTTACAGCCAACAGCATTAGTTGTTCATAGTCCAGCTGCAAAACCCACCCACCTATGTGTTCTAGGGAACAGGGACACACCTTCCTCCTGGACACTCGGGGGTGGCCATTAGCCCCCTGCCTTGAGAGTATGTCCCTCTGCTGCAGCCAGATGCCTGTGCCTGCACAAATCACCCTTGCCTGTCTACGACTGTAAGTGAGAGCCTACACCACATACTTGGTGGCTCTCTACCTGGGCAACTGAGCTGAATCCATACAGGAGGACGGGGTGGACTCCTGAGCTCATATACCTAGTAACAGATCTAACCACCTGGTGACAAGACATTAGAGCTTCAAAGGTGCCAATGATCAAACTAGTGCATATGAGCAGCCTATTTGGGCATATCAAAACAAGAAGCTAGGACACAGTAAGCAAACATAAAATAAATACATATAATAATTTATTGATGGCTTAGAGACAACAGTCAATATCAAATCACACAAAGAAGTAATCCATGATGGCTTCAGCAAGCTCCCAAAATAAAGAATCAAGAAATTTTCCAAAGGAGGAAAATTTCTTGGAATTACCGGAGGCAGAATACAAAAGATTAATATACAGAACTCTTCAAGAAATTAGGAAGGAAATTAAGCAAAACACAGAACACGCAATAGAGGAAATTAAAAAGATTAAAGAAGAGAATAATGACAAATTTAACAGGCTGCAAGAATCCATAG
>NW_004444018.1:7509671-7533219 GCF_000243295.1 Trichechus manatus latirostris
AGATCCCAAAAGAAAGTCACCAAGACATATTATAATCAAACTTGCCAAAACCAAAGATAAAGAGAGAATTTTAAGAGCAACTAGGAATAAACAAAAAGTCATTTATAAAGGAGAGTCAATGAGAATAAGCTCGGACTACTCAGCAGAAAATATTCAGGCAAGAAGGCAATGAGATGACATATATAAAGCCTTGAAGGAAAAAACACCCCAACCAAGAATTATATATCCAGCAAAACTGTCTCTCAAATATGATGGCGAAATTAGGGCATTTCCAGATAAACAAAAGTTTAGGGAATTTGCAAAAACCAAACCAGAATTACAAGAAATACTAAAGGGAATCCTCCGGTTAGAAAATCAGTAACATCAGATAACAGCCCAAGATTAGAACACAAGACAGAGTAGCCAGGTATCAACCCAAATAGGGAAGTCACAAAACTAAATCAAAGCTAAAACACTGAAAATAGGAAAACAGATGTCAATATGTAAAAGATGACAACATTAAAACAAAAAAGAGGGATTAAAAAAATGTAGACATAGAGTTTTCATATGGAGAGGACGTCAAGGAGCTATAAAGAAATAAAAGACTGGTATAAACTTAGAAAAATAAGGGTAAATATTAAGGTAACCACAAAGGAAACTAACAATCCTACAAGTCAAAATAAAAATACTAAAAAAATGTAAAGACTCAGCAAACACAAAATCAACAACAATGAAAAAAATACATACAGAAATACGACTCAGCACAGAAAATTAAGTGGAACAAAGAAACTGTGAACAACACATAAAAATAAAACTATCCTGGGAGCAGAGTCATGAAGTTAAATCTTATAGGCATCTGCCATAATATCTTATCCTGGCCCATCTCCTCCTGTGATAGTTAATGTTATGTGTCTACTTGGCTAGGCTATGATTCTCCGTGGTTTGGCAGACACTATGTAATCACCTTCCATTTTGTCATCTGATACGAGCAGCCAATCAGTTGAAAGAGGAGTTTCCTTGAGGTGGGGTCTGCTTCAGTTATATAAATGGTTGTTCTGACAAGGCTTACTGGCTTTCTTGACCCTGCGTTCTCCTCGTCGTCTGACCTTCAATTGTTGGGACAAAAGCCTGCAGAAGTCTCTGGCCTGCCACCTGACTTGCAAATTTTGGGTTTGTCAGCCCCTGCAACCATGTGAGCCAGCAGAGATCTTCAGTCTGTTACCTGACCCACGAATTTATGACTCACCAGTCCCCACAATTGCTTGAGTCATTTTCTCACAATTGCATGTACCATTTCCTTCAAATGCCTCTCTCTATATATCTATATATTCTTCACTGGTTTTGTTCCTCTGGAGAACCTAGACTAAAATATCTCCTAATTATGCCATGGTTCTTTAAGGATCTGAAAAACCTAAATAATTTCCACCTATAGACAATTTTCAACCATCCGTCTGTCATTTTGTTGTACTGTGGCGGCTGTGTGTTGCTATGATGCTGGAAGCTATGCCACCGGTATTTCAAATGCCAGCAGGGTCACCTATGGTGGTCAGGTTTCAGAGTTTCAGAGGAGTTTCCAGACCACAACAGACTAGGAAGAAAGGCCTGGTGATCTACTACTTCCAAAAATCAGCCAATGGATGGGAGCCAGCACCTTTCAGGCCAGATTGGCTCTTGCATGTGGTGAGGCCGGCAGTGGTGCTCTGAAGGCAGTTTTCCATATTGGGAGAGACCCAGCTGCAGAGAGTCTATTTGGGGATCCAGAACCTGTGAAAAGCAGTGCTCAAGTGGCAAAAGATAAGTACTTGCATCTGGCCTACCACAACACCCCTTTTGGGAAGAACCTCTCTCCCATTTTCCTCCCCCCTCCCCACTCTGCACTGGGTCACAGACCAGCTTCAGTGATTGCTGAGCCCCTTGACCGGAAGTAGAACCCGTCATGCACCCTGAGCCATTCTCCTGGCCTTGGAGAGGGAACAAATTAACAAATGGGAAAAAATAATCTACCAACTCCCCTAAGCCAGGAATTCAGGGTAGGCACAGCTCCTTTGCCTAGACATAGGCATAAGGGGTCCACGAACTTTGAATGCCTTTCACTCCTTCATTGACTTGTGTGGGCCCATTTCAACAGCGTAGGCCCTCATTACCACAGTATAGCAGGGTATATACATGAAGTCTGACTTCATCTGTCTCAGCTATATGGTGAAGTGGCAGGTTTGTGATATTTGACACTGTTCTGCTCATTAAGCAGGGTCCTCACCACCCACATCAGGAGCCTGAGGACCGGTGTCTTCACCCATACCACCTACCCACCCATGTCAGGTGTCTAAAAATAAGTGGTGCCTCCCAGTCCTTACAGCCAACAGCATTGGGTGCTCATAGCCCAGCTTCAAAACTCACCCACCTATGTGCTCTAGGGAACAGGGACACACTTTTCTCCAAACACTCAGGGGCAGTCTTCAGCCCCCTGCCTTGCTCAGCACGTGACCCCCTACTGCAGCTAAATACCTGTGCCTACACCAATCACCTCTGCCTGTCTAGGACTATAGGTGAGAGCCTACACCACACACTTGGTGACCAACTACCTGGACACTTAGCTAAATTCTCACAAGAAAAGAAAACAGACTCCTGGGCTCACATACCTAGCAACAGCTCTAACCACCTGGTGACAGGATGTTAGAGCTTCAGAGGCGCCAATAATCAAACTAGCTCACACGAGCAGCCTATTGGGGCATGTCGAAACAAAACAAAACAAGAAGCTAGGACACAGTAAGCAAACATAAAATAAATAAATAACTTATTGATGGTTCAGAGACAACATGCAATGTCAAATCACATAAAGAGGCAGCCCATGATGGCTTCAGCAAGCTCCCAAAATAAAGAATCAAGAAATTTTCTGGAGGAAGAGAATTTCTTGGAATTACTGGAGGTAGAATACAAAAGATTAATATACAGAACTCTTCAAGATATCAGGAAGGAGATCATGCAAAACACAGAACAAGCCAAGGAACGTACAGACAAAGCAATAGAGGATCTTAAGAAGGTTATTCAAGAGTATAATGACAAATTTATAGGCTGCAAGAATCCATAGAGAGACAGTAATCAGAAATCCAGAAGATTAACAATAAACTTTCAGAATTAGAAAACTCAATAGAAAGTCATAGGAGCAGAATTGAGGCAATAGAAGTCAGAATTAGTGAGATTGAAGATAAAGCACTTGACACCAACTTATGTGAGGAAAATTATATAAAAGATTTAAAAAAGAAGAAACTCTAAGAATTATGTGGGACTCTATCAAGAGAAATAACCTGTAAGTGATTGTAATACCAGAACAGAGGGGGATAACGGAAAACACAAAGAGAATTGTTGAAGATTTGTTAGCAAAAAACTTCCTTGATATCATGAAAGATGAGAAGATATCTCTCCAAGATGTTCATCAAATCCCACATAAGGTAGATCCCAAAAGAAACTCATCAAGACATTATAATCAAACTAGGGATAAATGAAAAGTCATCTACAAAGGAAAGTCAATAAGACTAAGCTCGGACTACTCAGCAGAAACCATGCTGGCAAGAAGGCAATGGGATGACTTATATAACGCCTTGAAGGAAAGAAATTGCCAGCCAAGAATTATATATCCAGCAAAACTGTCTCTCAAATATGATGGTGAAATTAGGGCATTTCCAGATAAACAGAAGTTTAGGGAATTTGTAAAAAGCAAATCAAAATTACAAGAAATACTAAAGGGAGTCTTCCTGTTAGAAAATCAATAACATCAATTAACAACCCAAGACTAGAACACAGAACAGAGCAACTAGGTATCAACCCAGATAGGGAAGTCACAAAAATAAATTTAAAAAACAGCCAATGGGAATATTATCTGATATTATCTGATACAGTGCTGGAAGGTGAGCCCCCTAGGTTGGAAGTCACTCGAAATACCTAGTGGCTGCAACAATGGACTCGAGCACACCAACAACCATGAAGACAGTGCACGACTGGGCAACATTTTGTTGTGTTGTACGTGGGATCACCGTGAATCAGGGCCAACTCCGTGGCAACTAAAAATATAGCTAATGTTACCAGAGGTCTAGGGTAAGCGGAGAAGGGCCTTGGTCTGTGGCTGATTTTAGAGATATGGTTCGGGTTTACAGTCCACTCTTAGAAGATAGAAATCAATATTTTAAAAAAACAGCTTCTGGATTTTGGAGGGCAGGGATGGAACATGAAGTCCTGGATGGAAAACTCATGTCCTAAAACAACCCTCTGGATTAGTTTCAGTCTGGAAACGGGCCTCCAGAAGTGGCTTATAGAATTGCATCACTTGGGGATACTGTGTGCATCCAAACAGGCCCGGCCAGGGCAGAGTTGAGATGGCCTTGGGCCAGAAATCAGGGGATGGAAGCTTCTAGAACTGCATTTCTCAATAGCTCATTGGCCACATTTCTTTAAGATAATTATTTAACTTATCTAGGACAGTTTTCTCATTTGAAAAAAAATGAGGATCTTGAACTCTATTCCCTTTTGGGCCTTTACTTCTACACAGGCAGAATAGAGAGGGGAAGAGGGGGCTCCCCCTTCAAGACTGTGTTCCACCTCCAGGTGTTTCCTGGCAGAGAAAGCAGTTTACCAGCTTCCAAGAGAGAAGCTTCTCTGCTCTCAGGGAGCCCTTTCAAAATGCTAAAACATCAGCTCGTGTGGGTGCTATCTAATTCCTTTCTGATGATAGATTTAGTAATTTCTTAGTGGGCAATTTGAAAAAGAACCTGAGAAAGAAAGCCTGAAATAATATATGCTATTGCCCCCAAAAATCTGTTTTCTCCTAAACCGTAAGCCTTTTCTGGATAGATCAGTTCACCTATGTAGCCACTTGTTGATCTGAAACATATACAATTGGCCTTTTAATATCAAATTTGCTCAAGAATTTTTGGGTGCAAGTTTTTCTAAGTTTCCAGGAAGCTACCTTGTAGTACAGCCAGTTTCCCAGAACTTAAAGCAAATTAGATTAATCATGCTAGAAACTAAATAAAAGTGCCTTGTTGTGGACTGTCGGCCAAGCCCAAGACGAAAAGAGCATCTTGGAGGGTTCAGGTGCTGCCCACCCTGCACAAGAATGCCGATTTGACTCTTCCAGAGTCAATGTGGCTCCATTTCAGGGAGCCCCTCAAGTGTTCAGTCAGATGCGAGCTTCCTGTTCTTTTGTGGGAGAAAACAAGCAAACAACAGCATCCATTTCAGTTATTTTTACTTATGGGTCAAGCATAGTTTTCTAACAGTTGAGCTCGGGGCTACCAAAGCTTTGTTTTCTATTATGATCAATCGACAGTCTAGCAGAGCTGTTTCTGCTCTTCTACATGGTTTGCTCTGCATCTCTTCCCTCCCGCCCTATTGTACTTGCTCTTCTGTAATCTATCGGCATCCCTGCATTTATAGGGGTATTTACAAGCCTTCGAGAACGCCTGGACTTGACATCACCTGACACTTGATTTGTTATTGCTGATTCCTTCTCAAGAGCTTCATAAACTTTTCTCACATGTTGCAGAGACGGTGGCACAACTCAGCCCCAGAGGTGTTACTAATTGGCCGGGTTCCGCCTAATAATGCACGGAGCCCAGCCTGCTGCTGCATGGGGGGCGAGCGTGCTCAGAGGCTTTGTCACCTGATATCTCCCGGCTATCCGCCTGCCCCCCCCCGCATTGGGTAACTGAAAATATTTACTTTGTGTTAGCGTGACAAAACCCAGTAAGTTGCAGGGCCCAGAACGCACGCCAAAGAAGGGAGGTGGGTCCTAGTAATCCCTGTTCTGCTTGCAAGTGAGGATTGTCTGAGCTGGGATGCAAAGCCCACGGGCAGTTAAGTCTCAGGTTTCTTAGCCTCTGAAGCCAGTATTTACTGACCAGGACTTTGGAACTGAATAAAAGCAAGGCAGGCCACCCATTTTCATTGCTAAATCTCTTTCTTGGAAATGTAGTTGGAAAAGGTTTTCTGATTGTTTTCACTATCTCTATTACAAAATTGCTCATTTACTCAGGAAGTCCTTTACAAATTTTTTCTGAGCTACCACCGTTTTCCAGGCTCCAGCTGGGATCAGTGGTGGTTCAGTGGTAGAATCCTTGCCTTTTTTGCCGGAGACCCTGGTGTCAATAGAGGGTTGTGTGGTGCTATGATGCTGAACAGGTTTCAACAGAGCTTCTAGACTATGACAGTAGGAAGAAAGGCCTGGAAATCTACTTCTAAAAATCAGCCAATGAAAACCCTGTGTATCACAATGGTCCAATCTGCTACCCATCATGGGGATGATGCAGAACTGGGCAGAGTTTCGTTCCATTGTGCATGAGGTTGCCATGAGTCAGGGCCTGACTTGATGGCCGCTAACAATAACAATTCTAGGTGCTGGAGAGTCAACAATGAATAAGAAATATCTCCAATCTCAAGAAAATAAATCAATAAAATAATTTCAGATTTAGATAATGATATAAAAGAAACAAACCAGGCAATATGAAAGAAGATAACCATGGAGCCGCATTAACAATAAAAAATATTGTCATTGTTGTAGTTAGTTGCCTTCAAGTCAGCTCCAATTCATGGTGACCTTATACACGACAGAACAAAATGTTACCTGGTCCTGCACCATCTTCATGATTATTGGTATGTTTGAGTCCATCGTTGCAGCTATTGTGTCAATCCATCTCATGGAGGTTTGCCTCATTTTCATCGGCCCTCTACTTTACCAAACATGATGTCCTTTTCTAGAGATTGGTCTTTCCTGATGACATGTCCAAAGTAAGTGAGCCAGAGTTTCACCATCCTCATTTCTAAAGAACATTCTTGTTGTATTTCTTCTAAGATTTATAGGGTGATTAAAAAACAGAACAACCAATTGCTGCTGAGTAGTTTCCAACTCATGGCAACCCCATATGTATCAGAGTAGAACTGTCCTCCATAGGGTTTTCATCAGGTGATTTTTTTTGGAAACAGATAGCCAGGTCTTTCTTCCAAGGCACCTCTGGGTGGACTTGAACTTCCAACTTTTCATGTAACAGTCAATGGCATTAATCATTTGCACCACTCAATAGGGTAATTAGGCAGGCTTTTCCAACATGCTAATATTCAACTCAAGACCTAAAGGATGAGAGGTAAGCATGTAAAAACTGATAGACCGGGCATTAAGGCAGAGGGAACAGCAAGTGTAAAGACCTTGCTGGGGCTGGGCGGAGCTTCATAAGATCAAGGAATGGAAAAGATACCAGAGTACCAGGGGCCAAGTGAATGAAAAGAATGTGGTAGAATTTACGTATATCACTTCCTCACTACTACATGTTTTCAAGGTGCTGATCCTTACTACCATTGCATCAATTACCTACTCTTGTACATGACACTGCATCAGTGTAATCACCAGGAACATACAGCTCATGCTTGATGTAAGCCTATGAAATGTTTGAAGTTAAGTGTAAGCAAAATGAAGTGCTACTAAGATTCTCCCAAAATCCATTGCCATAGAGTTGATTCCAACTCATAGCAGCCCTACAGGACAGAGAACGGCTCTATAGGGTTTCCAAGGAGCAAGTTGTGGATTTGGTTCTCCAAAGACATGGTGAAATGATTCAGCCAAGGGGGCTTGGCAATCCTTGGGTACATAGCCACAGACCAGCCTACTCTAAGTTCTAGATAATTACATCCTGTACTTCTTTGGAATCCCAGTCTTATGGAATCCCAACTCATCAATGTGCTGCAACTCTCCAATTGAGCCCAGAGTTAAGGGAAGTTGAAGTGAAGTTGGCATCACACAAGATGGCAAGTGTAGGGTTGGAGTCTGTTAGATCTGGCCTCTTGAGCAAATTATGTATCTCCTGTGCCTCAGCTTCCTCATCCGTTAAAGGAGATGGTAATGCTAGTTCATAGTATGTTTGTTGTTGGGTGCCATCAAGTTGATTCTGCCTCATAGATACCCCATGTGACAAAGCAGAACCGCCCCATAGGGTTTTCTGGGCTGAAATCTTTACAGAAGGAGATTGCCTGTGTGGGATTGAACTGCCAACCTTTCAGTTAGCAGCCGAGTGCTTAAACATTGCACCACCACGGCTCTTTAGTATAGTATAACCAAAAAAACCAAACCCATTGCCACTGAGTCAATTCCAACTCATAGCAACCCTATTGGACAGAGTAGAACTGCCCCATACGGTTTCCAAGGAGCAGCGGGTGGATTCAAACCGCCAACTTTTTGGTTAGCAACCATAGCTCTTAATCACTGTGCCACCAGGGCCCCTTAATACAATATAGATACTACAAAATAATATTTGAAAACATATTTTTTTTTTTTAAAAGGAACGATCAAGCTACAAAAAGACATGGAGGAACACTAATTGCATATTGCTAAGTGAAAGAAACCAATCTGAAAAAGCAGCATACTATATGATTCCAACTATATGACACTCAGGAAAAGACAAAACTATAGAGACAAGGAAAAGATCAGTAGTTGCCAGGGCTTTAGGGGGACAGGACGTGAGGGAGGAATGAATCAGTGGAGAACAGGGCATTTTTAGGGCATTGAAACTATTCTGTATGATACAGTAACGGTGGACACATGACATTTTGCATTTGTCAAAACACATAGGACTGTACAACACAAGGAGTAAACTTTAATGTAAACTATGGACTTTAGTTAATAATAATGTATCAGTATTGGTTCATCAATTGTAACAAACCCAAGATGTTAACAATAGGAGGAACAGTGTGCGGAAGGGAGAGGGAGTAAAGGGGAAGGTTCTGTACTCTGCACGATTTCTCTGTAAACCTAAAACTGTTCTTGTTGTTTTTGTTAGGTGCCTTCAAGTTGTTTCCAACTCATAGCGACCCTATGCATGACACAAGTGAACACTGCCTGGTTCTACACCATCCTCACAATTGTTGCTGTGTTTGAGCCCATAGTTGTAGCCACTGTGTCAATTCATCTCATCCAGGGTCTTCCTCTTTTTCGCTTACTCTGTTTTACCAAGCATGATGTCCTCCTCCAGGAACTGGTCCAAAGTACGTGAGATTAAGTCTCACCATTCTTGCTTCCAAGGAGCGCTCTGGCTGCACTTCTTTCAAAACAGACTTGTTTGCTCTGCTGGAAGTCCACGGTATATTCAATATTCTTTGCCAACACCATAACTCAAAGGCATCAATTCTTCTTTGGTCTTCCTTATTCATTGTCCAGCTTTCCCATGCATATGAGACAATTGAAAATATCATGGCTTGGGTCAGGCACATCCTAGTCTTCAAAGTGACATCTTTGCTTTTCAACACTTTAAATAGGCCTTTTATAGTAGATTTGCTCAATGCAATATATCACTGGATTTCTTTTTTATTTTATTATCGTACTTTAAATGAAGGTTTACAGAACAAACCAACTTCTCATTAAACAATTAGTACACATATTGTTTTGTGACATTGGTTACCAACCCATCACTTGATTTCTTGACTGCTGCTTCCACTGGCATTGATTGTGGACCCAAAAAAATGAAATCTTTGACAACTTCAATATTTTCTCCTTTTATCATTATGTTGCTTAGCAGTCCATTGTAAGGATTTTTGTTTTCTTTATGTTGAGACGCAATTTATGTATATGTATATATATATGTGTGTACATACATATGTATGTCTGATAAGCCCTGGTAGTGCAGTGGTTAAGCATTCTGTTGCTAACCAAAGGGTCAGCAGTTCAAAGGTCAGCATGGAAACCCCATGGGGCAGTTCTACTCTGTCCTATAGGGTCACTATGAGTCGGAATCGACTAGACAGCAATGCGTTTGGTTTTTATGTATCTGATACATATATTAGATATATACTGAGATATGCATATATGTATGAAGGCTATAGACGTTGATCTTTATCAGTAAGTGCTTTAAGTCCTCTTCACTTGCAGTAAGCAAGGTTGTGTCATCTGTGTAATGGAGGTAGACAATGAATCTTCCTCCAATCCTAGTGGCATGTTCTTCTTCGTATGGTCCAGGTTCTTGGATTAGTTGATCAGCATACAGATTGAATAAGTGTGGTGAAAGGATACAACCCTGACGCACACCTTTCCTGAATTTAAACCACACAATATCCCCTTGTTCTGTTCGAAAGACTGCCTCTTGGTCTATGCATAGGTTCCTCATGAGCACAATTAAGTGTTCTGGAATTCCCATTCTTTGCAATGTTATCCGTAATTTGTTATGATCCACATAGTTGAATGCCTTTGCATAGTCAATAAAAAGCAAGTAAACATCTTCCTGGTGTTCTCTGCTTTCAGCCAAGATCCATCTGACATCCTCAATGATATCCATTGTTCCACATCCTCTTCTGAATCTAGCTTGAAATCCTGGCAGTTCGCTGTCGATATACTGCTGCAAGTGCTTCTGAATGATCTTTAGCAAAAAGTATGTGATATTAATGATATTGTTTGATAATTTCCACATTGTTTTATCACCTTTTTTGGAATGGGCACAAATATGGATCTCTTTCAGTCAATTGATCAGGAAGCTGTCTTCCAAATTTCTTGACATAGATGAGTGAGCACCTCCAGGTCTACATCTGTTTGTTGAAACATATTCTGTCAATTCCTGGAGGCTTGTTTTCTGCCAATGTTTTCAGTGCAGCTTGAACTTCTTCCTTCAGTCCATTGGTTCTTGATCATATGCTATCTCCTGAAATGGTTGAACATCCATCAGTTTTTTTTGGTACAGTGACTCTGTGTATTCCTTCCATCTTCTTTTGAAGCTTTCTGCATCATTCAATAATTTGAATCTTCCAATATTGCAGCTCAAGGTTTGAATTTTTTCTTCAGTTCTTTCAGCTTGTGAAATGCCATGCACGTTCTTCCCTTTGGGTTTCTAATTCCAGGTCTTTCCACATTCCACATCATAGTCCTTTACTTTGTCTTCTCAAGGCACCCTTCTAAATCTTTTGTGCAGCTCTTTTAGTTCATCCTTTCTTCCATTTGCTTTAGCTACTCTATGTTCAAGAGCAAGCATCAGAGTCTCTCCTAACATCTATTTTGGTCTTTTATTTCTTCTCTGTCTTTTTAATGATCTTTTGCTTTCTTAATGTATGGTGTCCTTGATGTCATTTCACAACTTGTCTGGTCTTCGATCTTTAGTTTTCAATGCATCAAATCTATTCTTGAGATGGTCTTTAAGTTGAGGTGGAATACATATGTAGTAAAAGTATAGAAACATAGACTGGAAGAGAAACATACAAAATTCATGGCAGCACAGCATGACTCTGATACCAAAACTAGGCAGAGACACCACAAAAAAGGAAATTTACAGACCAATATGTCTCACGAATATAGATGCAAAAATTCTCAACAAAATTCTAGCTGATAGAATTCAGCATCATATCAAAAAAATAATATGCCACGACCAAGTGGGATTCATACCAGGTATGCAAGGATGGTTCAACATTAGAAAATCAATCAACATAATCAACCACGTAAATAAAACAAAAGAATCACATGATCATCTCAGTCAACACAGAAAAGGCATTCCATAAAGTCCAACACCCATTCCTGATAAAAATTCTCAATAAAATAGGTATAGAGGGGAAATTCCTCAGCATAATAAAAGGCATCTATACAAAACCAACAGCTAGCATCATTCTTAATGGAGAGAGGCTGAAAACATACCCCTTGAGAACAGGAAAAAGACAGGGATGCTGTTTATCACCACTCTTATTTAACATTGTGCTCGAAGTCCTAGCTAGACCAATAAGGCAAGAAGAAGAAATAAAGGGCATCCAGGTAAGGAAGAAGCAAAACTATCCTTACTTTCAGATGATATGATACTACACATAGAGAACCCAAAGGACTCCATAAGAAAACTACTGGAACTAATAGAAAGATTCAGCAGAGTAGCAAGATACAAGATAAACATACAAAAATCAGTTGGACTCATATACATCAGTAAAGAGAACTACGAAAAGTATATCAGGAAAGCAACACCATTTATAATAGCACCTACAGAAATAACATACCTAGGAATAGATCTAACCAGGGATGTAGAAGACCTATACAAAGAAAACTACAAAACACTACTGCAAGAAACCAAAAGATACCTACGTAAATGGAAAAACATATCATGCTCATGGATAGGTAGACTCAACACTGTGAAAATGTCAATTCTACCCAAAGCAATCTACAAATACAATGCAATCCTAATTCAAATACCAACAGCATTCTTTAAACAGATGGAAAAACTTATCATTAACATTATATAGAAAGGAAAGAGGCCCTGGATAAGTAAAGCACTACTGAAGAAAGAGAATAAAGTAGGAGGTCTCCCACTACCTGACCTCAGAATGTACTGTACAGCTACAGTAGTCAAAACAGCCTGGTACTGGTTCAATGACAGACTCATTGACCAATGGAACAGAATCAAGAACCCAGATGTAAATTCATCCACTTGCAGTCACCTGATCTTCAACAAAGGCCCGAAGTCCATTAAATGGGGAAAAGACAGTTTTTTTAACAAATGGTGCTGGCAAAACTGGATGTCCATCTGTAAAAAATGAAACAAGACCCATACCTCACACCATACACAAAACTAATTCAAAATGGATCAGAGATCTAAGTATAAAACCAAAAACTATAAAGATCATAGAAGAAAAAATAGGGTCAACACTAGAGGCCCTAATACATGGCATAGATAACATACAAACCATAACTAACAATACACAAACACCAGAAGATAAGCTAGATAACTGGTATCTTTCAAAAATTAAACATTTATGGTCATCTAAAGAGTTCACCAAAAGAGTAAAAAGAGAACCTACAGATTGGAAAACATTTTGACTATGACAAATCCGACAAAGGTTTAATCTCTAAAATCTATAGGAAAATCCAACACCTCTACAACAAAAAGACATAATCCAGTTAAAAAATGGGCAAAGGATATGAACAGACGCTTCACTGAAGAAGAGATTCAGGCAGCTAACAGACACATGAGGAAATGCTTGGGATCACTAGCCATTAGAGAAATGCAAATCTAAACTAAAATGAAATAGCATCTCACCCTGACATTACTGTCATGAATCAAAAAAACAGAAAATAACTAATGTTAGAGAGGCTGTGGGGAGCTTGGAACTCTTATGCACTGCTGATGGGAATGTAAAATGGTACAAACATTTTGGAAAAGGATATGGCCCTTCCTTAAAAAGCTAGAAATAGATATACCGTACTAAGCAGCAATCCCACTCCTAGGAATATACCCTAGAGAAATAAGAGCCGTCACAAGAATAGACATATGCACATCTATGTTCATTGCAGCATTATTCACGACAGCAAAAAGATGGAAACAACCTAAGTACCAACAACAAAGAACAATGATGAATCTGCGAAACATCTCACAACTTGCATGAATCTGGAGGGCATTATGCTGAGTGTAATAAGTCAATCACAAAAGGACAAATACTGTATGAGACTACCAGTATTAAAACTCATGAAAAGGTTTTCACACAGAAAAAAACAATCTTTGATGGTTACTAGGGAGGGTAGGGGTGAGGAGGGAAAAAACACTAACTAGACAATAGATAAGTGGTAGCTTTGGTGAAGGGTAAGACAGTATACAATTCTGGGGAAGTCAGCACAACTTGACCAAGGCAAGGTAATGGAAGCTTCATAGACATGTCTAAACTTCCTGAGGGACCAAATTACTGCACCAAGGGCTGGGGACCATGGTCTAGGGGACATCTAGCTCAATTGGCACAACATAGTTTATAAAGAATATGTTCTACCTCCTACTTTGGTGAGTAGTGTCTGGGGTCTTAAAAGCTTGTGAGCAGTCACCTAAGATACTCCACTAGTCTCACCCCATCTGGAGCAAGGGAGAATGAAGAAAACCAAAGACACAAGGGAAGTATTAGTTCAAAGGACTAATGGACCACAACTACCACAGCCTCTACCAGACTGAGTCCAGCACAACTAGATGGTGCCCGGATACCACCACCGACTGCTCTGATAGGGATCACAATAAAGAGTCCCAGACAAAGCTGAAGAAAAATGTAGAACAAAATTTTAAGTCACAAAAAAAGACCAGACTTACTGCTCTGACAGAGACTGGAGAAACCCCAAGAGTATGGCCCCCAGACACCCTTTTAACTCAGTACTGAGGTCACTCCTGAGGTTCACCCTTCAGCCAAAGATTAGACAGGCCCATAAAAAAAAGCGAGACTAAATGGGCACACCAGCCCAGGGGCAGGGACGAGAAGGCAGGAAAGGACAGGAAAGCTGGTAACAGGGAACCCAAGGTTGAGAGGGGAGAGTATTGACATATCATGGGGTTGGCAACCATTGTCACAAAACAATATGCGTATTAATTGTTTAATGAGAAACTACTTTGCTCTGTAAATCTTCATCTAAAGTACAATTTAAAAAAATTAAAAAAAAATTTATGGCAGTGATTATCTCCAGCATTGAGGAAAGGATGAAAGGTAGGGAGTTAAAGACAAGACAAAGAAGACTTTAGCTATAATTTTCCTATTTCTTTCACTAAAAATACCTTGAAACAAAAATGATAACATGGTAGCATTTATTGGTTATGAATTTTAGGTAAGCTGATACTTGTTTATTTTACCCTGAACATCTGAATTTCTAGAAAGTTTTTAAGAAGTGTTTATTGGCTTAAGCTAAGTAGCAGCCTGTCCTCTACAGTTGTTGCTATTAGCTGTGGTAGAGTTGGCTCAAACTTATGGTGACCTCATGTACAACAGTACACAATGCTGTTCAGTCCTGTGCCATCTTCCCAGTCGTTGATGTGCTCAAGTCCATTGCTGTGGCCTCTGTATTTTGAGTGCCTTCCAGCACTGTATTGGACAGTGTTCTGTTATGAGCCATAGAATTTTCATTGGCTAATTTTTGGAGGTAGTTCACCTGGCCTTTCTTTCTAGTCTTAGTTTGGAAGCTCTGCTGGAAACTGTCCACCGTGAGTGACCCTGCTGGCATTTGAGATACTGCTGGCAAGCCACCACAGCAGGACAAACTGACAGACGGCTGGTGTTCCTCTATAGTTACCCAAGTTGCCTGACTGTAGATATCTGAGATTCCACTCTCCCTGCTCTATTTCATTGCCCTGTTTACCTCCTACTTTAGGGTCACTATGAGTCAGAATCGATTCAATGGCAGTGGGTTTGGTTTGGTTTTTGATAGCACCTATCACTGTCAGGAAGCGTCTCTTTGCTTACCTTTTAATTATCTGTCTCCCGTACTCCCTACTTTTCTCATTATAATGTAATCTCTCTAAGGGACAAAGACTAGTCTGACTTCACTGTTGTATTATAAACATGGAGGACAGTGTTTGGTACATAGAGGAGACTCATTGTTTGAATAAATTAATGTTGAATTGGAAAGAAAAGAGCAAGCTGCTTCTTTAGTTCCTTTATCCACTCTAAGATACTGCTTACAGTTCAATATAAAGAAAACAAAAATCCTCACAACTGGACCAATAAGCAACATCATGATATATGGAGAAAAGATTGATGTTGCTGAGGATTTCATTTTACTTGGATCCACGATCAACATCCATGGAAGCAGCAGTCAAGAAGTCAAAAGACACATTGGATTGGGCAAATCTGCTGCAAAAGATCTCTTTAAAGTGTTAAAAAGGAGAAATGTCACTTTGGGGACTAAGGTGCATCTGACCCAAGCCATGGTATTGTCAATCGCCTCATATGCATGGGAAAGCTGGACAATGAATAAGGAAGACTGAAGAAGAATTGATGTCTTTGAATTACGGTGTTAGCAAGGAATATTAAATATACCTATGGACTGCCAGAAGAATGAACAAATCTGTCTTGGAAGAAGTATAGCCAGAATGCTCCTTAAAAGCGAGGATGATGAGACCTGGTCTGGCTTACGCTGGACACATTGTCAGGAGGGACTAGTCTCTGGAGAAGGACATCATACTTGGTAAAGTAGAGGGTCAGCGGAAAAAAGGAAGGCCCTCAGTGAGATGGATTGACATAGTTACTGTAACAATGGGCTCAACCAGCAATAATCGTGAGGACGGTGCAGGACCAAGCAGTGTTTTATTCTGTTGTACCTAGGGTCGCAATGAGTCGGGACTGACTAGACGGCACCTAACAAAAACAGCAACAAAGATGTTGCTTCCTGCAGCAGTTCCCAGCTTCCATCCAATATCAAAATGCAATTGTTTCTCTGTTTTCAGAAAGGAACAAAGATGAGCTTATATGATCTTTTTAAATTTTCATATTACTGCATTTTTCCTACTCAGGAAAAGTATCTTCTGAAAATGACACTAGGCCATCCCTCCAATTCTCTTGCTTTTCTTGACCTCTTTTTCCCAGCCAGGGTGTCCCTCACACTGTGAAAGTTTGCTCTGCCCCAAAGGCCCCAAGAGATTCAGTAAGTAGCTCACTCAAGGGCTTTGCTTCTAAAGGTCCCAAGTCCTCCCTTTCTTTGAACATTTAAAAACATTTTAGAATAAACGGGAAACTTTTTACAAAGCTTAACACTGTGATTTTTATCACATAAAATAGAAACCATGTATTTACTAAAAATTAATTTTTTATTTATCTGTTTGACTTTAGATTTTTTGTTGTTGTTGTTGTTGTTGTTATTCCTTTATTAACTTTAGGTGGACACTCCTCAATTGTTCCATTTATCTTTGCATTTTTCAAATCCTATTTTAAGTAATTCATCTGTATACAACTTTAAGCTTTTTTAAGAAAAATTTTTTTAAAATATAAATGATGTCATTATAATAATGATGCTATCAAAATATTTACTGTGTTTCTCTGGATCCTCCAAGATTTGTCTCAAAGAGCACTCGATAACCAGAGATATATCTTTGCAAATGCCAGCACTAAGGCGTTGTGTGGTGGGTGTAATTTATCTGGCAGGGCTCTTTGTTTTAGTTATCAAGTTGTGAAACTGTAGGTAGAAAAAAAATAGCATGTGGTTCTTTAAAACTTTCAAGTGTACAACTGTCCTATTTCCATTATTGGGATGGTTGTGGTGCATGTTTCTGAAAGATTTTGTCTATAATTCTCCTTCAGTAGAAGGACAACAGAACAGAGTCCACCAGCAACCTGCCCCTGAACCACTGAGAATAAGGAAGAGGTTCGCGCAGAACGGCCATTTGTCTCTGTTATTAGGAAATAAATCAACCTTTGTTTTCCCAGCCAAACTCAAGGAATGTCATTATTAACAAATAAATTGTGTCATTACAAATCAATCAAGGCACCTTTTATTTAAATGTGAATCACTTCAATTGTCCTGTGCTTCAAACTTGATTCCACCACAAGGAGACAAATGATTAGATATAGATCATTCAAACTCCACTTTCAGTACAAAATTTTTTACCAAAGTCAGTCCTTATTTTTTTTTTAAATTAGTCAACAAACTAACTCATCATGCTATATTCTCTCCTCTTAGTAAAGGGATATCACAAAGCTTTCCTTGTGAATATAAAATCAATTTGGCCGAAAGTTCAAGGCTGTGTTTCTCAGAATATGGGAAAAAAATGACATGCTTTGAGATACCATGAACAAGCTATTCATGTCTGAATACTACCTGCATATTTTAAAATCGATTAATAAATAGAAAACAGGTAGTTAGAAGCCTTTATGCATATTTGGAAGTACTTTCCTAAGGACATAAGACAGGATGGGTTGAGATTTTTAACCAATTTTCAATCTATCTTTTGCTGAACAGGGACTTTAAAACTGAAAGAACCATAGGTTTTAAGTTCTGCTGTAGGAATTTTTCATTTGGCTTTAATTTTGTTAGTGTACAGTTATGAGTAACATAACCCAAATTTCTGAATTAATGATGTGACTCAGCCAAAAGATTGTCCTATTTCCCCTCTAGTTTCTCACACTGTCCTTTCTTTGTGGCCTCTCTGTCACCTCTGACCTCTCCCTCAGTTTTCACCCTTGCTTTAACAATTGATTTATGACAGGCCCATGGAAGGGTCGAGCCCACTTTTATGGTTTGCTTAAAATATTTCTTTTAGAGTGAGCATCAGAAGTGGTCTTCAATCCCTGTTAAATAGTTTCACCAAGACCTCGAAACAGCTTCCTTTTCTGCCCATCACTTCACCTTATTTACATCCTTTGTACTTGTGAAGAGAAACTCATTAAATAAGGCAATTTTGGAACTTCTCCCAAAATGAATCACTGAGAAAAGATGCGAACGTTAGCATTTTTTGATTTCCCAATTGGAATGGCTGTGAATGCAAATATAATGCAGTGGTGAGGAGATGGGAGGAAGAGAGGGGAATGCCACTAAGAATAATTGTAAGCCTAGGATTGTTTCTTTACGAGATCTATTTTTCTTTGAGATTGACAGTTTGATCTTCACTAGCCTGAAGCCTGCAGATCCATTGAGAGTCCTCTTACATTCATTGCTTCAACAGTAAATTTCACCCTTTTGTTTAATTCGACTTCCTGTGGTTGTTTCAATATATGAAATGATTGCTGAATTTAGGAACGCTGGTTAAAAACTCCGCTTAACAGAACTGACGAAAATACTTTTTTTTTTTTCATTTTGAAGATTCTGAAGATAGAATATACCATTTTCTATGGGTAAAGTATAGGTCTATATTTATCTGTAAACACATACACAATCTGAAAGACCAAATCCCACTTAAAAATCAGAGAATTTACTCCAAGATTTCTGGGCTGAAAGTTAATAAAACCTTAATGTTCTCTTTTAGATCTTAAAAATTGAACTTTAGGTTGTGAAATCTTTGTCACCTTTGTGAACCTAGGTTAAATAACACCATATGATCCTTCGATAGATGTCCAAAAGACATTTGTTTGGCTTCCCAAAACTTATTGATCTCCCCCCTTCTTGGTCATTAAACGTGTGATTTATTAGTCTGACATTTTTAATAGAGCAAAGCTCAGAGGTTTATTGCGGTGGCTTTTTAGCTTCCATGTTGCCTTCAGCTGCTACCAGACGCAAAAGCTGTCAAGATAACAACACTGCCTCCTAATTAGAAGCCCGCTTTTATTATTATAATTTTTTAAACTAAATGGCAATCTCTACATACCTAAATTGTTTTACACCTATTACATAGCAATGAATTAATTTTTCCCGTTTCGCCCTGCTCTTTCCTGTAGAGCGAGGTGCTCCCCCCTAATTAAACGCCGTCATTTTGTTAGTGTGAAGCTTGGCAGGGTTCCAGAGGCCAGCAATCTGGAGCTGAAGAGGTCCGCCGCCAGGAGTCCGTGTGACCTGAGACAAAAGCGCAGGTCTCGACCCACTGCCTTCCTCAGCCCCAGAAGGAGACGTGGCCGCGAACGATGAGTCTCTCAAGCATAAAATCGCAAATCCAACCATGGAAATATAACCGAGCAAATATATGAAAATAGTCCGTGGCCTGTGTTCTAACTTCGCAGTCTTTGTCGTCATGGATCTTTAGAATTGGGAACCAATCTATGTGCCCACCATCACATGTATATTCATGGCTCTGGATTCTGGCTGGTGCCCAGCAGAAATTTGGGAGGGGGGTGGGAGGTAGGGGGCATGGGGGGTGTGAGTAGAATGCTAGCGGCAGGGGGTATGCAAATGAGCCTATGGTATGGAGAGGGATTCCTGTCCCAGATTTGAACCTTCAGTCCCACTAAAGACAGGCAGCTCTTCTTCATCCAGTTCCTCCAGTAATGCATGTCTAACTAAATAAGAAAGGAGGAGGAGGAGGAAGAGGAAATAAAATTTGGGAGAGAAAGACCTACGGTTCTTTTGATTTTAGTCTATTTAGTTAGCCACACCATGTATCTGGCATGGACTCAGAAATATTAGTTTCATGTCTTCCAATGGTCGTTTAAATAATGCTTGGGGCAGCAGAATCCTTTCTGTTGCAGCCACTCCAGTTGCGCGCATAGGTACACAGCCAGAGACCCTCGGAGAGGAGGGGAGCCTGGCACAGGCCTGTAATTAAAGCCGCCTCTGCAAATGATTGACGTTTGCATTCGAGACTCAGTATGATTCGTGCGTTCTATGACACTAGGGCTGTTGATGATTTTTTTTTTTACTAATGTTTTTGTGGGGAAAAAAATGTGGCGCCGCTTCTCATTTCAGGATAAATTGTGCAAAGCTTCACGTGCATTTTATTTCCCTCTTCACATTTTGATTTTACTTCCTCTGTCAAATGTATTTCGTGGACGTGCCGGTGGTTGCTCTGGGAAGCAGGTGTCCCCTGTGGCCACAGCACACACCATCACAAGAGGAGTGCTAACCAGGACACCTCCCTTCTGCTGCTAAGGGGCCCCCTCCTTCGATGAGGGGTAGGTCCTGATGTTACAGGAGCAGTCCTAGTTACCACCTGCTGTCCTGGCCTATTGCTTACCAGCTCCCCCTCTCCCTCTACAAAGTGTCTTGGTTTGGCCTGTTTAGTTTATGGTCCCTCTGTCAATGGAGCAGAGTCACTGGGTGATACAAACCGTTAACATGCTCAGCTACTAACGGAAAGTTGGAAGGTTCAAGTCCACTCAGAGGCACCTTGGAAGAAAGGTCTGGTGATCTACTTCTGAAAAACCATCCACTGAAAATACTGTGAGCCCAGTTCTACTCTGACACACATGGGGTCAATATGGGTGGGAGTCAACCTGACGGCAACTGGATTTTATCAGTGTGGATTCCACAAATGTGGAACGGGAGTGAAATTCAACTTTGGATTCACACTGTAGTCTGTCATGGTGAAATGTGACTAGATAGTGACCAGTCCTGGTTCACACGTTTTAGATTCAAGTGTATCTGAGTTTAATTTTTGGCTCTGTCTACATTTGTTAGATATATGAACTTAGACAAGTTACTTAAATATCACTGAGCCTCAGATGCCCAGCTGTAAAATGGGATTAATGATATCCATTTATAAAAAAGTTAGCGTGATGATTAACTATAAAGTACTTTAGACGAGTGCCAAGTTCCCTGGGAGGTGCAAACAGTTTGTGCCAGACTACTAACCTAAAGGTGCTGTGGAAGAAAGGCCTGGCAATATGCTTCCATAAAGATTACCTACCCTACCTACCTATTGCCTTCAAGTCAATTCTGACTCACAGCAACCCTATAGGACAGAGTAAAACTGCCCCGTAGATTTCCCAAGGCTATAATCTTTTTTTATTTAATTGTGCTTTAGATGAAAGTTTACAGAGCAAATTAGTTTCCATTGAACAATTAATACACATATTGTTTCGTGACATTGGTTGCCAACCCTGCAACATGTCAACACTCTCCCCTTCTCAGCCTTGGGTTCCCCATTTCCATTTATCCAGCTTTCCTGTCCCCTCCTGCCTTCTCCTCCTTGCCCCTGGGTTGGTGTGCCCATTTAGTCTCACTTTGTTTTATGGGCCTGTCTAATCTTTGGCTGAAGGGTAAACCTCAGGAGTGACCTCAGTACTGAGATAAAAGGGTGTCCAGGGGCCATACTCTTGGGGTTTCTCCAGTCTGTCAGGCCATTAAATCTGGTCTTTTTTTGTGAGATAGAATTTTGTTCCACATCCTTCTACAGCTCTGTCCAGGACCCTCTATTGTGATCCTGTCAGAGCAGTGGGTGGTGGTAGCCAGCACCATCTGGCTGTGCTTGACTCAGTCTAGTGGAGCCTGTAGTAGTTGTGGTCCATTAGTCCTTTGGACTAATTTTTCCCTTGCGTCTTTCGTTTTCTTCCATTTTCCTTTGCTCCAGACAAGGTGGGACCAGTGGAGTATCTTAGATGGCCACTAATAAGCTTTTAAGACCCCAGATGCTACTCACCAAAGTAGGATGCAGAACATATTCTTTATAAACTATGCCATTCCAGTTGAGCTAGATGTCCCCTGAGACCATGGTCCCCAGCCCTCAGCCCAGTAATTTGGCCCCTCGGGAAGTTTTTTTGTGCCTATGAAGTTTCTATGTCTTTTCCAAGACTATAATCTTTATGAAAGTAGACTGCCACCTCTTTCTCCTGCGGAGAGGCTGGTGGTTTCAAACTGCCAACTTTTTGGTTAGCAGCTGAGCTTTTAACCGCTGCACCACCAGGAAATCCCTATGGAGCTGTTCTATTCTGTAATACATGGGATTGCCATGAGTCAGAATCAACTCCACAGCAATGGATTTGGTTAAGACCAATGCCTGCAAATAGAAACTGCATTAATATTCCCTTTTCCTTATTTCTGCCTTCTAACTTAAGTAGTAAAATCTCTTCAATTCTAAATGATGTCTTTCCAAACCAAAAAAAAAAAACAGACCCATTGCTGTCAAGTTGATTCTGACTCATAGCAACCCTATAGGACAGAGTAGAACTGCTCTATAGGATTTCCAAGGAGCTGGTGGATTTCAACTGCCAACCTTTTGGTTAGCAGCCAAGTCCTTAACCACTGTGCCACCAGGGCTAGCTACGTGAAATCTGAGCAAAATAATAAATATATGGTGTGATCAAGGTCAGAAACTACACACCTGTGTTCAGTCCTGCCCCTGACTTGCCCCATGGTGGTGTGCAAGGTGTTTGATAAGTCTACACAATGAAGATCATGATCACAACAGATAAAGAATATTCAAAGGTTATTTTTTTTTTTTTTAACAGACCAAGTATCTATTGATCACTCTTTTTGTTATATTCAACCACCTGTACTAGGAAGTATACTGGGTGTTTTGGAGTTCAAAAAAGAAGAGTTAAGTTTCTGGCAAGATGGCGCTCTAGGCAGAAGCACCACACCGTCCCTCCACAGCAAAGATCCGAAAAACTAAGCCAAACACAGAATGCAACGAACCTGAAACCATAGAACGTTAGATCAAAGAACTAAGCCGAGCACCAAATGGAGTGAGAATACTGAAAGAGAACGGAGAGCGAGGAGCGATTCATGCAGTAGTCCCCTACCAGCTAACGCAGCGCGGATCCACCATCTTGGACTCCTATCAGAGACCAGCAAACGGGGGTACGAGAAAGCAGCCTCATGGAGCGTCTAGTGGGAGACAAAACAGCCGCTTAGCTCCACACATAACCATCTCCCCACTGCATCCTGCCTTCCTGCACCGTGCGCTTGACATCACACCACCAAGCAGCACAGGCACGGCCTACTGGAACCTGCCCAGCACTGATTACCGACCCGCCCTGGTGGCTGTAGTGAGTGCCACAAACAACCCGTCCCAGTGGCTTCTCTTCAGCTAGACCTGCCCTGCTGTACCACATCTGAGTGACTGAACCCACCAGTTGGAGAAGGAGGCAAAAATTATTGAGCGCACAGACGAGCAAACAACAAAGAGCACACAGTCCACCTGCTCAGACATACTCAAATTTTTTTTTTTTTAAACAGGATGAAATAAACAAATCTACAATCAATAAATGAGAGAAATATCTACTGAATGCCCCCAAAACAGCAAACAATATTGAAACATTTACAAAAACAGGACAGGATGGTTCCAGTAGGCATCCAAATTAAAACACCAGATGACTCTCCTGTGGAAGAAAATGCACTAAAGGTACCTGATAGGGAATTCAAATCTCTAATACTCGGAATTTTCCAAGAACTAAGGCAAAAAGCTGACAAACATGAGAAAAAAATAGACAAATTCTTGGAAAATACAGACAAAAAATTAGAAGAATTCAGGAA
>NW_004444018.1:7539161-7548304 GCF_000243295.1 Trichechus manatus latirostris
TTGTGGGGTTGTTAACCAATGTCATAAAACAAGATGTGTACTACTGTTTCATGAGAAACTATTTGTTCTGTAAGCCTTCACCTGAAGTACAATAAAATATAAAAAAAAAAGAAGAGTTAGTCCACAACTTAAAGGGATGTGACCTCTCATTGGAGATATTATAAATGGAACAAATGCTGCGAGGTTTCTCAGCCTTGGCACTGTTGATGTTTGGGGGTCAGACAATTCCGTGTTGTGGAGGCCTGTCTTGTGCTTTGTAGGATGTTTAGATCCATCCCTGGCCTCTACCAACTAGATGCCAGCAGCACCTACCCTCCCCAACCCATTGTGACAACCAAAAATGTCTCCAGGAGGGCTGGCTCCAGAGTTTGTGAAGACCATTGCAAAATGAAAATGTGGGGCTCTTGTTCAAAAAGCAGGGAAAAGGTGGCATTAAAGGTACTAAAATATACAGGTTTTTCCTTCTGTAGTCTTCCCCTCAACTTACCATGGTGTTTTTATTTGTTTGTTTTTGTTTTGCTATTTGCCTTAGTTATCTAGTGCTGCTATATCAGAAATACCACAAGTGGGCGGCTTCAACAAACAGAAATTTGTTTTCTCACAGTTTTGGAGGCTGGAAGTCTGAATTCAGGGTACCAGCTCCAAGGGAAGGCTTTTTCTTTCCGTCAGCTCTGGGGGAAGGTCTCCGTCTCTTTTCAGCTTCTATTTCTTGGTTCCTTGGTGATCTTCATGTGGGGTAGCATCTATCTTCCCCTATCTCTGCTTGCTTCTCTGTGCCTAATCTGTTCATTTTATATCTCAAAGGTGACTGACTTAAAACACACCCTACACTGATATGGCCTCATTAACGTAACCAAGAAAACGTTATTCCCCAATGGGATTACATCCACAAGCATAGGGGTTAGAATTTACAACACATATTTTTGGGGGACACAATCCAATTCCTAACACTATGTAACGTCATTCTAAGAAAACTTTAAAGTATTGGTATGGATTTTACTGTTCGTCTTTATATTGTGGAATATCAGTTTTAAATGCAAATATATGAGTAGCACATGAATGTGCGGAATCACCAAAATGACACAATTCATATTTTGTAACTTGTACACATGTACGTAATTTGCTCTTACCAGAACGGTGAAAACGTACAAAACTCAACTCCTTATTCCACTCTTGATGTTTGCACATTCTACGAACACTCTACCTTCAGCTGAGTGATACATAAGGAAGGACTGAAAAAAAAAAGGAACTGTGGGTTGTCCTATCTTTTCCTTTCCTTTTCATCAATTTCAGGGAAAGCGGGTGGCTAACACGAACAAGAAAAGATGCAACAGGGTTCCTTGGTTGTTCATGTTTTTTAGAATGTCGCTGCCTTCTTTCTGCATTTGAAGCAAGTTCTGGGTCAAGCAGAAACCCTGGCTGTTTGGGGCTATCCACATCCCTGCTTACTCAGTCACAGGTGAAACTCACTTAACTCGCACTCTCTTTGAGTTTCACTGAACTCCCACTCATTGTGGACCCGTGGGAGTTCTATGCTCATGGGACACTGGGAACGCTGTACGTGAATGGGGAGGCGAGTAACAGCAGACCCACATGTTCTCCATCTCTCCTCTGCTTACAGACATGTTCCATTGTTCCATCAGACTTCACTTACAACACACAAGTTCAAAGGTAAAATTATTAAGTGTTTCAAGATGGCAACAGCAGGGCATAAACGAAGCACAAGTCCCTTCTGAGAGCAGGGCCTCGTGGGACTGCACAGCTTGCACACTCATTAAGCTGGCCCTGGTCTCCACACAGGAGTCCTGGGTGGCGCAAACAGTGAAGCACCTGACTAGTAACCAAAAAGTTAGCAGTTCCTCCCCACCCAGAGGCACTTAGAAGAAAGGGCTGATGATCTGCTTCCCAAAGGTCATAGCCTTGAAAACTCTATGGACCACAGTTCTTTTCTGACACACATGAGGTTGCCATGAGTCAGAATCAAGGCAACTGCAACTGGTTTGAATTTGGTTGGTCTCCACACATTGCCAAAATCACCCCAGGTTGGGAACCACTGGGGTATGGTACACAGTAGGCTGTGATTAGTAACACAGTGGGGGAAAACATATATGTGTATATATTTTGTATATATAATCATAATGGATTTGAAATATGTTATTTCAGACTGAGAAGAAAAAAGAAAGCTTAACCAGAATTCGAGTGGGAACTTGGAGGATAAAAGTTTGGAAAGTCCCTGAGTTTACTCATTTCTGATGTTTCATTTGCTCTCTTGGATGAAACAAAGTTTTGAAGATGTTTAACTTTTTTTGTAACTGCTCTTTTCAAGTGCATCTACTCACTTCATATTCATAGAATAATTTAAATTTTGCATTAATTAAAAAATTGTTTTTGTAAGCTTTTGCACCACCATATGACAAAGAAGTTATAATAAAACTAATTGTCTAATTGTACTTACTGTTAATACATTATGTATTTTACCTTAAAAAAAAACCCACTGCCATCGAATCGATTATGGTTCATAGTGACCCTGTAGGACAAAGTAGAACGCCTCATAGAGTTTCCAAGGCTATAAATCTTAGAGATGAAAAATTCTCAGTAATTCTATACTTTCCCAGGAGCTATATTACACTTTAAAAATCCAAGTTTCTATATTAGTCATTAACCATAATATGGACTGGATAAAGTTGCACAACCCCCTTCTCTTTTTACAGAAGCCCAATTGAAGGAATAATAATTAACATTATCACAGGAACCTAACCCTTACTGAAAGCTGAAATCTTGGCAGAATGCTGTGTGTAGATATTAAGTTGAAATAAAAATACAAGAGAACACACCTTCTCCTCACTTATCAACTGTCTTGTTATCTGACATTCCGCATTTAGGACAATAGGAAAAAATCTACTGTCTGTTTTGTGCATTAATGACTTACATCTGGCAGTAACAAACGCCGAGGTGCAAGGAGAGAGTAAAGCTGGCTGTGACAGTAAAGGTTATGTGTCAACTTGGCTGGGCCATGATTCTCAGTGATTTGGCAGTTACATAATGATGTAATTTGGCAGTTAGCCAGGATGGCACTGTGGTTCAGAGCATGGCTGCTAACCCAAAGGTCGGCAGTTCAAATCCACCAGCCGTTCCTTGGAAACCCTATGGGGCAGTTCTGCTCTGTCCTGTAGGATCACTATGAGTCAGAATCAACTTAAAGGCAACGGGTTTGGTTTTGGTATAATGATGTAGTCGTCTCCATTTTGTGATCTGGTGTAGTCATCCTCTATTTTCTAGTAACACCAATTCTCACATGATGAGCTGGTCTTTGGAAACTAACCATGTCAATAAGTGAGGAGTGCATGTAATCAGATAATTTAAGTTTGGGATTCTTTCTACTACTTTGGGGATTCTCTTCTAAATCTAAACAGTGGTAGACAGAGGAGTTAAAATAGCCAGGTTTAAATTCCGACTCCTTCTATGTACCTTTCATCACCTATGTTCCCTAATCTTTACTAGTGTCAGTGAATCCCATTCTATACACCTCACAGGGTTGTGTTGTAAGCATCTAATAAGATGGTGTGTGACTATCTAGTAGTCTGTTGTTACTAATTACTTCAGAGGATCTGAACCACCTACACATGTTATCAATTTTTTTTTCCTGGAATATCTCTGAAAAAGGCTAGTTGTATGCATTAGTTAGGATAAGTAACACTAGTTGCTATAACAAATAACCCTCACATCTCAGTGGCATAACCCTAATATGTTTATTTCTCAATCATGTCCCAGTCTGATGCAGGGTAGATGTCTCTTCTGTGTGACTCTCCTCCACACTATGACCCAGGGACCCAGGCTCCTTCTAGCTTGTGATGACTCCATCCGCAATATGTAGGCTCCATAAATGCTGTAGCATAGGACTAGAGAGAGTGTGGATGTTTATGCAGGGGCTTTCTATGACCAGTCCTGGGAAGAGTGTACATAACTTCTACTCACATTTCATTGTCTAGAATGCAGTTAAATGGCCTCAAATTAACTTCAAGGAGACTGGGAAATGTAGTCTTTATGCATGCCTGGAAAAAAGGAACAACATTTGGTAAGAATCTATCTAATCTCTGCCGCATTTTAGAAATAATATGCTGTAACACAAATAACACAAGTGGGTGGCTTTAAAGAACAGAAATTTATTTGCTCGCAGTTCTGGAGGCTCAAAGTCCAAATCATGGTCTTGGCCTTGTCAATTTCTTCCTTGTTGATAGTTCCAGGTGCTCCATGGTTTCTTAGCAATCCTCACATGGTATTTTTCTTCCCCTCAAGCGTTCATGTCTCTGTGTTGATGCTGCTCCTTATAACTCAGAGTGATTAGGTTTAGGATCCACTCTAACCTGGTATGACCTCAAGTGACTGATTATATTACGTTAGATTCATTATGAAAGGTGATTACATTATGTTAGATTACATTATGGAAGATAATTACACGTAAGGTAAATTCATACATTACATTAGACTATATCCATAGGTATAGGGGTTAAGATTCCAATGTGTATATGGGGTGAGGGGGGGACACAATTCAATCCATAATATGCCAGTACAGAAAAATGTTATTTTTACTTTCTTAAAGACTAAATCTCCTTAAGGAAAATCTGAGGAGTCATTGTTTATCCCCTTAAGTAATGTCTAGTTGGACTTGGGTTTGAGTCCAGTCTCTATCTTACTAGATGGCTGCAATATACATATTTTAACTAGCCTTCAAGGGAAGATTTATTTAAATAATATTTGATTACATTAACAAAATCAACAATATTGACTGTGCATCTGTAATATATATTTGGCACAAAGCTAGTCACTGTGTGGAAGCCAATACACACACACACACATGCACACACACACATATACACACATATATTTGTCAGGTCTCAACCTCTCACCCAGTCCCTAGCTCCAGGAGCTAGGAAGAGTCGAAGAGCAAAAATCAGCAGAAATAAAACAACAGTGAACAGCACTGGGAAATCTGCAACCAAGCACTGAATTGTAAGGTTCTGACTCTACGGCAGAAGAGGCAAACTCTTAGCCCATGCACTGAGTTGAGCCCATTTTGTTTGCACCACGGAGTGTTCTATTTTAAAAGTTTGAGCCAACATTTAAAAAACAGAAGATTTCATGATAAAATTCTCTTGGACAAATAGAAAATCTGATAACACTGGGCTGGCATTCTCCCATGGGAACAACTGATGGAGCTGAATGGTGGTGGACCCCTTTAGATGAGGCATGCTGCTCTTGTTCGCCACAGGCTCCACTACTCCCTATGAAGGCCCCACAATATGGAGTCATTGATTGCCATTTGTCATGTGATTGCAATGTTGTTTTCCTCTCATTTGAGAAATATTATTTCTATGTAGTAAGGTCTCTCAAGCCTAGGAAATGAAAATAGAACAAGAAAATTTTGTGTTTCTTGAAACATGAGAGCTCTTTCTTTGTTGTGATGCATTTACTATGCAAAAAGAGTGTGTCTGCATTCAAAGAATATAACATGTGCCTTATTCACTCACATCACCCTCCTGGCCCAGTAGATATCTTTTTTTTTTTTTAACAGATTTGTTGTTGTTGTTGTGTGCCATCCGATTGATTCATAGCAACCCTGTAGAACAGAGTAGAACCACCCTGTAGGGTTTCCTATGCTGTAATCTTTATTGGGAGCAGATCGCCAGCTCCTTTCTTCCATGGAGTGGCTGGTGGATTCAAACCACTTACCTTTCGGTGAACAACGAAACTCTTAACCATCGCATCACCAGGGCTCCTTTTAAACAGATTTATTGATGTATAATTTACAGATCATAAAATTCACCCATAATAAGTATACGATTCAATGATTTTAGTACATTTATTGAATTGTCCAACCATCACCATACTTCAATGTTTGCAACATTTCCATCTCTCCAAAAAATACCTTGGGACCATTTACATTTATGTCCCTGACCCCCTCCCTCAGCCCCAGTCAACCACCAATCTGCTTTCTGTTGCTATCAACAGATGTGTGAGTTTTAAAATCTTGCTCTGAGAACTACAAAGTATTCAGAGGAGAAGAATATAATTATAATGTAATATGGGAAGGTCTACTTCATGAAGCCACCACTATGGTGGCTTGTGTGTCACTGTGATTCTAGAAGCTATGCTACTTGTATTTCAAATACTGGCAGGGTCACACATGGTAGATAGCTTTCATCAAAGTCAAGATAAAGACAGACTAGGAAGAAAGGACTAGCAATCTTCTTCTGAAAATTGGCCAATGAAAACCCTATGGATCACAAAAAAATATTGTCCAATATAGTCCTGGAAGATGAGCCCCATAGATTAGAAGCCACCCAAAATACACAGTGGCCCAAACAATGGACTCAAGCATACCAACGATCGTGAAGATGGCACAGGACCAGGCAATGTTTCATTCTGTTGTGCATAGGGTCACCATGGCAACTGACAGCAACTCATGAAGGTAGGATTTTGGTAGTTTGTTTAGGGAGTGACAAAAGCAAAAAGTATTCTGGAACTACCATCAATTTTTGCTTAACATCTGTTTGCAGCACCAGACTCTTCCATGAAATAATATCATTACTTTCCTTTGTATTTGTGATTATAATAAGTAGAAATTTTAAGAAAAAGTACAAATCATATCATACTACTACGTTTATGTTTTTCAATGTACCTTGAAAATAAAAAAATAAAAATGGATAACAAAAAAACTCATTGCCATCAAGTTGATTCTGACTCATAGTGACCCTATAGTACAGAGTAGAACCGCCCCATAGGTTGTCCAAGGAGCGGCTGGTGGATTTGAACTGCTGACCTTTTGGTTAGCAGCCATAGCTCTTTACCACTACGCCACCAGGGTTTCCAAAAACGGATAATAGAAAATGAAATGTTTTTACTTTTTTTTTTTTTTCCTCTCCTCCCATTCTGGAATCCAAGGTCGTTGAAGACCCAAGGCAAATCATTCATCTTCACAGAACCATCAAAGATGAACTTCCAGATCCAAGGGGTGTGGCCAACGTGGCGGAGTAGTTAGACGCTTCTTATATCCCTCTTACAACAAAGACCTGGAAAAACAAGTGATTTGATTCTATATGAATATCTAGGAGCCCTGAACAAGGCAAAGTTGAGGAATCCGTCTGAGTGATAGGAGAGAGGCAGACGGTTTGGAAGAAGCGAAGAGTGCCAGAGCCACGGTGGTGGAACTTCAGCTCCGCAGCCACTCCGGTCTGCAGTGAAGCAGGCAAACAGCCGTGCTGTGCACGTGCTCGGGAAGCAGTTTCCACATCGAGAGAGACCCAGCATCAGAGATTCTGCATGGACACTCCGAACCAGTGATAAGCAGCTCCCAAGAGGCTAAGATAAGTACATGTGTACACCCTTTCGTGGGGATTAAAAAAAAAAAACCCATTTGGGAAAAACCTGTCTCCCTTTTACCTCCTCCCTCCGCACTCTGCACTGGGAGTCCACTGGGTGGGAAGTAGATCCCAAAAGGCGCCCTGAACCATTCTCCTGGCCTTGGAGAGGGAACAAATAAGCTACTGGCTCCCCTAAGCCAGAAACACAGGGTTGGCACAGCTCCTTTGCTAGGCACAGGTATCAGGGGTCCGCAGACTCTGAGTGCCTTACACCCCTATATATGGACCTGTGGGGACCCATCTCAACAGCATTAGTCCTCACTACCACCGTACAACAGGGCAAACATCTGAAGTTTAACTTCAACTGCTTCAGCTGTGAACCAGCAGATTTGTGACCCTCGAAACAGCCCTGCCCCTTAAGTAGGCCCTTTTATTGATCTGCTGCAGTGGCTTGAGGACTGGTGGTATCACCTAAAGCGCCTAGTCACCTGCTACCGGAGTCCAAGAAAAAGTGGTGCCCTCTAGTCTTTACAGCCAATGGAGTGGGGTGCTCATAGTCTGGATGCAAAACTCACTTACCTACTCTCCCTAGAGAGGGACACACTTTCCTTTCAGACTCTCGGGAGCAGCTGTCAGCCCCCTGCCTGTCTCAGTGTGTGATCCCCTACCACAGCCAGAGTCCAGTGCATGTACCAATCATCCATGCTTCTTTAGGACTGGGGGTGAGAGACTGCATGACACACTTGGTGACCAACTGCCTGAACACCCAAGCTGAACCCATATAGGAAAATTTAAAAGACTCCTGCGTGCACATCCTTAGTTACAGAACTACCTACCTGGTGACAGGAGGTTAAAGATCCAAATGTGTCAAAAATCAAACTAGTGCACATTAGCAGCCTATTTGGGCATACCAAAACAAAACAAAATAAGAAGCTAGGTCTCGCTAAACAAATACCAAATAAAATTATAATAAATTTTTGATGGCTCAGAGACAACAGTCAATATCAAGTCACATAAAGAGGCAGTCCATGATGGCTTCAGCAAGCTCTCAAAATAAAGAATAAATAAATTCTCTGGAGGAAGAGAACTTCTTGGAATTACCAGAGGCAGAATACAAATGATTATTATACAGAACTCTACTAGAAACTAGAAAGGAAATTCGACACAATGCAGAAACAGCCAGGGAACATACAGACAAAGTAGTAGCGGAACTTAGACAGCAATCAGAAATCCAGAAGTTTAACAATAAAATTTCAGAATTAGACAACTCAATAGAAAGTCATAGGAAAAGAATTAAGGCAGTAGAAGTTAGAATTAGTGATACTAAAGATAAAGCTCTTGACGCCAACTTATTTGAGGAAAAATCAGATAAAAGAATTAAAAAGAATGAAGAAACTCTAAGAGTCATGTGGGACTCTATCCAAAGAAATAACCTATGAGTGATTGGAGTACAAGAATGGGGGGGATAACAAAAAATAAAGAGAGAATTGTTGAAGATTTGTTGACAGAAAACTTCTCTGATATCATAAAAGATGAGAAGATATCTATCCAAGATGCTCATCGAACCCCACATAAGGTAGATCCCAGAAGAAAGTCACCAAAACATATTATAATCAAATTTACCAAAACTAAAGATAAAGAGAGAATTTTAACAGCAGCTAGAGATAAAAGTTATCTACAAAGGATAGTCAATTAGAATAAACTCAGACTACTCAGCAGAAACCATGCAGGCTAGAAGGCAATGGGTGACATATATAAAACCTTGAAGGAAAATAACTGTCA
>NW_004444018.1:7552174-7567217 GCF_000243295.1 Trichechus manatus latirostris
TATTTGGAGCTTCCTTAAAAAGCTAGAAATAGAAGTACCATACGATCCAGCTATCCCATTCCTTGGAATATATCCTAGAGAAACAAGAGCCATCACACGAGTAGATATATGCACACCCATGTTCATCGCAGCACTGTTCAGAATAGCAAAAAGATGGAAACAACCTAGGTGCCCATCAACGGATGAATGGATAAACAAACTATGGTATATCCACACAATGCAATATTATGAAACGATAAAGAACAATGATGAAGCTGTGAAACATTGTATAACGTGGTGGAAGCTGGAACTTACTATGCTGAGTGAATTTAGTCAGTCACAGAAGGACAAATACTGTATAAGACCACTATCATAAGAACTCAAGAAAAGATTTAAACACAGAAGAAAACATTCTTTGATGGTTACGGGGGTGGGAAAGGAGGGTGAGGGTTATTCACTCACTAGATAGTAGATAAGAATCATCTTAGGTGAAAGGAAGGACAGCGCGCACTATAGGGGAAGCCAGCACAACTGGACTAAACAAAAGCTAAGAAGTTTGCTCAATAAAATCAAATACTTTGAGAGACAGAGTAGCAGGGGTAGGGGTCTGGGGACCATGATTTCAGGGGACATCTATGTCAATTGGCATAACAAAGCTTATTAAGAAAATGTTCTGCATCCTACTTTGGTGAGTGGCGTCTGGAGTCTTAAAAGCTTGCAAGTGGCCATCTAAGATGCATCAATTGGTCCCAACCACTTGGAGTAAAGGATAACGAAGAACACCAAAGACACAAGGAAAGTTTTAGCCCAAGAGACAAAATGGGCCACATAAACCAGAGACTTCATCAGCTTGAGACCAGAAGAACTAGATAGTGCCTGGCTACCACCAATGACCGCCCTGACAGGGAACACAACAGAGGGTCCCTGATGGAGCAGTAGAACGATGGGATGCAGAACTCAAATTCTAGTAAGACCAGGCTTAATGGTCTGACTGAGACTTGAGGAACCCTGGAAAGCATGGCCTCTGGACTCTCTATCACCCCAGAACTAAAACAATTTCCAAGGCCAACTCTTCAGAGAGGGATTGGACTGGACTGTGGGACATAAAGTGATACTTGTGAAGAATGTGCCTCTTAGTTAAGTAGATACAAGAGACCAAAGGGGCAGCTTCTGTCCAGAGGTGCTAGATTAGATACTGAGACTACAAGAAGAGAGTTTTCCAGTGTGATCAAATCATCTATAAACAAGTATAATACAAAGTGCTGAGTCCTATTTGAATTATGTACAAAGTATGATGACTGTAAGCACCTTGAGAGGAGAGAACTTGACTGGTCTGTCTGTCACTTTGTACTCAATTCCAAGCACAGAACCTGGCACATGAGAGCATTCAATAAATATGTTTTCAATGAGCAAATGACTGGATACAAGATTTAGTCCTGGAAACTCTTCTGGTTCCTAAGAGGAGACATGAATTATTTTACCGACCTGGAAACGTGTGCCAGGGGCCTCAGCACTCAGTAAAGAACCACAAAGTCTTTCAGATAAGCAAGGCTGTGATCTTTATGGAAGGAGACTGCCACATCTTTCTCCTGAGGAGCAGCTGGTGGGTCTGAGCCGCCGACCTTTCAGTTAGCAGCCATAGCTCTTGGCCACTGAGCCACCAGGGCTCCTCCTATACCTGTCCAGTACCCAGAGGCAGGACCTGGTATGGCTCAGGCAGCCTCACCTCTCTCCAGTAGAACCCCAGTTCCATAAGAGTTCAGTATGAGTCTAAAGCCGCCAGAAAAGCCTGTTTCCAAGACAGAGCTGAGAGCCAGGTCTTACAGCTGCCACAACCAAGACATCTGTGAAGAGATCCAAATACTCATCCAACTTTCAAACTACTATTGTGAAAGATAATGTGTTCCTTAAGATTTGTCTGATGAGCTGTCATGATATATGGTGTATATATATATATATATATACTTGTTATTAATATACTAATATCAAGAATGATTTGGAGACAAGAGTTGGAATTAAAGGTATATGTCTTAGTTTTTTTTTAAATATGGCTTTTATATATAGCAATATATGAAAAATGAATGTTGGTTTTAATCATTAGAAAAAAAAAAAGATTAACTTCCAATAAGTTCTGTCTTTACAGACCTTGAAAGATATATAATTGGAATCCCTCCTTAGGCAATTTGTTTTCTTTTGTGACATTTCTTCTGTTGTTGCTGGTGCGAGTCAATTCTTTTCTTTATATTATTTGATTTGACATGTGTTTAACATGTTGCCTTGAATATCTATTTCCTTAATTTTTAAGGGCAATTATCATTTCCTATACATCTTTGTATTGTTCCCACAAAGCCTTAATCCTCTGCCATTCCTATACACCAGTACCACTTGCCTCTAAGTCGACTCCAACTCTTGACAACCCCATGTGTGTCAGAGTAGAACTGCTCTCCCTAGGGTTTTCGATGGCTGATTTTTCCAAAGTAGATCACCAGGGCTTTCTTTCAAGGTGCCACTGGGTGGACTCAAACCTCCAACCTTTCGATTAGCAACTAAGTATGTTAACCATTTGCACCACCCAGGGATTCTACCTTTACTATATAGCTGTTTAATAAAACTTGTTGAAGACTCAATGTCCTTTATGAAGTATATTTAAGGGCTATGACTTGTTGATTATGCAACTTTAAAAGCAATAAGAATAAAATGAGTTGGTTGAGTCAATATGGACCAGGTTTTAGCAAGGGATTTTTATCATAGTAATTAAGACCACTGAAACAGCCCAAAGACAAGAGGTTATTCTGCTCATTTTAGTATCTTAACAACTGAATTAGAGCATCTGTGTAATTTAATCTCCCTGCTCAGCCGTTTAGTCAGTTAAACAAGGGAGTCAGGGCCAGTCTAGAAGCAGTATTTTTGTGGCGCACCCCGTTTCTGTTGCTTTTGTTTTTTCCTCTTGCCGTCTTGGTTTCCCTCTGTGGCTTTATTTGTGTCAGTCTACTTTTCTTGTTCCCCTTTGAGTCTTTCTCTTTCTCTCTCTCCTTCCCCGCCTCTTTGTCCCTATGCATCTCTGCTGTGGCCTCTGTTTGGTCCCTGGTCTCTGACTGGCTCTTAGAGGGTGAGCATCCCCCAAGTTCAGGGACATTTTCAGAATCGGAGCACTGGCTTGTCTCACATAGCAAGACCAGGAAGTCATTATTGGTGGGTCCAAAATGGGTCCTATGAGACAAGCAGGTAGCCTTTAGCTTCCCATGAAGATATTTTTACTAACAAAAGAAAAAGGAAAAAAAAAAAAAAAAGGTGAAGAAGGAACAAAAGGAAGAATAATAATTTCTCAAAAGAGAAAAATTAAAATTTTTTAGAACACATGGAAAGGCCACATAATAAATTCTTAATCTTTGATTCAACCCAAATGGAATTTATTTAACAAAGGTTATTTATTACGAAAGTGTCCAAACATGTGAATGAGCTGCAATTCTGTATGAAAAGGATTTAATTCATTCTCTCCTTTTTATGTTGTGCAATATTTCTCTTGAAAAATGCAAGGATAATGCTTTTTAAAAATCTATAAAATCATTCTTTGACATCAAGGTTATAACCTTGTTAGAGAAACTGCAATCGAAAGAGAATTTTTATTTTGCATGCCCCCCCCCCCACCTTCTGGTATTCTCCATCAAGCCACTTGGAGATTTTGAAGAAAACGTTTTAAAAATAAATAAATGGACTCTCCTGGAGAAAAATAATTATGCAGATGTCACATCCTCACCCCACAACAAGACTGTCCCCCAAAACCCTGCCAGCTCACACCCTGCTTCATATTCATTAATTAGTCTGAGGGTCTTTCGCGTTTCATTTACAAAGCCACTTAAACCCACGCACCCATTTAACATATTTATGACCCCAGTTTTCTTTCTGTTCTCTGAGACTGTACCGTAATTGTTCTCTGGACCCAGGGACTGTGGAGAGCCTTCCCTGCTGAAAAGAGACAACATAAAGAAGGAAATGAATGTGTGCGGGTTGAATACCTTCAACAAAACGACTGGGTGCAGTTTGGCCCCTGGCCCCCAGGGTCACTTTAATTGAGTGGAGCCTCAGCCACTATTGAGTGTATGGGAGACTATTAACTCTTAACAACGCTCCGTCTCAGGTTATTTATTTATTGCTTAAATGATTTGTTATTGCTACTTGAATTTAATACACCCTCTGGGAACTAAGATGGCAGCATCATGTTACAGAAAAACGACAAGTTATTTTAATACTGTAATTGACGTTTTATGGGTGCCATAAAATCTTTCTGAACAAATAACTTAGCATTAGTCAGAAACTTTAGCAGGAGATCTGTAAAATTAAGGATATGGTAGAACAGTACTGTATTTGTGTGTGATTGTCTGCATGTGTGTGTGGGAGGGATGGGGAAAGAGGCAAGCAGGGAAGCAGCAGAGCAATTGCCATAGATGGGTTCATGTTGCTCACATGCATCTTGATTTAAATAATCGTACTTTTAAGTCAGAGGGGTCTGGAAACGGGTGAGAAGGATTCTCAGGAAGAAGGAACTGCATCTGATGAGGCATTTCAAGTGACCAACTTAGGTTCTTTAGTTTTTGCTGTTTTGATGCAACTTCCCAGGTGTGTTGTGATATTTCTCCCCGCACTTAGCTGAGTCAGCAATTACCAGTTAAAATAACCTTTCCCTGGGCTACAGTCCTAGTCAGATGTGGGTTCATAAGAACTTGATAGAAGGAGCTATGAAAATCTATCACTGACAGATTTGGGCCTTCCTATATTCGGAGTCCCTGGGTGGTACAAATGGTTAAGCGCTAGACTACTAACCGAAAAGTTGTTGGTGCAAAGCCACCCACCCAGAGGCACCTCAGAAGTAAGGCCTGGTGATGTGCTTCCAAAAGGTCACAGCCTTGAAAACCCTATAGAGCAGTTCTACTCTGCACACGCGGGGTCACCTTGACTCAGAATTGACTGAATGGCGACTAACAGTAACAACACATTCTCGTCCAGCAGAAACTTACTATTTTTGACACTATTTTGAGATAATGGGATAGACTTAGGCTGTAAAACCACAATTTCAAAAACGGTATGTGGCAGTTTTCTATTTCATGTGACACTGTAGTGGATGCTGTGGTATGTCACCCAGATCCCCCTCTAGGACTGAGATACTCATGCCCCCAGTTGCCCTGAGTGCTCGCCGCTAATGTTCATAGCTGCATCCCCACGAACTGCCTTTGGCAGAAGTGAGGTTGCCCCGCTCAAGTTACGCACACTCCCCTAAAGTAGCCCAAATCCACTGAGGAGATCCAAAAGCCTGGCCCCTTGCCAGGATTCTGGACAGCACAGAATGGCCGTTCCGGTTTCAGGAGTACCTGCAGGCTCTCCTGAGGCCTTGGTTGCAACTGCACCACAATTCAACTTTTCCCTGTCCCTCATCCTGTCTTCCTCTGTCTCTTACAGGTGCTGTTCCTGAAAGTACTCCTCAGTAAACCTCCTGTACATAAATCTCCATCTCAGAACATGTTTTCAGGAGAACCCAACCTAAGACAATGTTCACCTTGCCTTCATTGACCCATTGAGCCAAGTTGACACATTCAGGAATCATACTCTTAACCACCAACCAAGGAAGCCCCAAGGTTGTTTCATAAATTGTGCAAGAACTTATTTTACTTGCTCCTTACTTATTTTCACTCTGACTTCCTTAGTTCTTCAAACCCCACCTGATCCTACTTCTGACTCCTGAACTTTGGTTCTGTTTCCTCCTTGTTTATATTTTGGGTTTTCCCTACTGGCTTTGACTCAGCACCTCCATTCTGTATCTTAGAGGTTATTTTTTAACCTACTTTAAGAAGTTCCTCATAGTACTTCCAGGCGAGAGAAGAATCTAACGCTAGATGCTAGTACCTGCCTGTTAATGCTGGCTTCCTTTCTTCACCTGTTTCATCAATAATTTGAGGCAAGCCAAAGAGGATTAGGAACATTCACAAAATGACACACTATATGCCACTCCCGACAGTAGAGCACTGTATTCAGATTTTGTTGAGGTTTAATCTTGTAAAACTTCTAACACTGTCCTAGGCATGACACAGAACATAGCATGCAAAACTGAATATGAGTGCATAGGCACAGAAATAAGTAGCATGACAAGGACTTATGCCGAATGTGCCTAATTATATAGAATAATACTTATAAGGGGAAACTTAAAGGTCGTCTGAGACACCTACATACCTGAGTGACGCAAATTGTTTGTGCTCAACTATTAACCGTAACTGAAAGGTTGATAGTTTGAACCAACTCAGCAGCACTGTGGAAGTAAGGCCTGGGGATCTAAACACTGAATAAAGACTGCAGCCAAGAAAACCCTAGGGAGCCTTCTCTTCTACTCTGTAACACATGGGGTTGCCATGAATCGGAATCTACTTGGCAGCAATGCATTGGTTTTGTGTGTGTGTGTGGTTTTTTTTTTTTTTTTTTTTTTTGATAAGAAACCTAACTGCCTGTCCCACCTCCACATACACATGGAAAACATGGCAAACTTGCGTTCTGGACTGCTGGCTTCTGATTAATCATCTTCAGGATAGGGAATTGTTCTACCACAGAGACCCATTTCATTTCCAGAGAGTTCTAGCTATTTAAAATTGTCCCCCTGCAGTTTAGAAAGGCCTGGCAATCTACTTCTAGAAATTCAGTCAACGAAAACCCCATGGAGCACAACGTTCTGATCCATGGGGTCACCTTGAGTCAAAGGCCGACTTGATGGAAGCTAACAACAACAATGACAATGGTTTCCACACAAAGGTGCTGGTTCAGACCTCTGGTGCTGTACAGAATTAAGCTAGGATTTCCTTGACAGGCTTCCATTTACCTAAAGTCAGTCATCGCCCTCCTGAGTCTCCTCTTTCCCTCTTGGGTCATGACTATGGACCACCTTCCCAGATTGTTGCACTCCCTGAGACACCAATGTATCCTTTTCTTCTCCTTGGTCATGCCCATTGCCCAGCACATGGCTAGGGACAGTCTAGTTACTTGAAAATACATTTTGAGGACTTACAAATATATCTGTTAGATAAATTCCTACAGGGGAATGAATTGTTGATTAAAAGGAAGTATGAATTTGTGTGTTACAGATACTGCCAATTTTCCCACCATTGAGATTCCTCATTGCTTTGTTTTTAATTAATATTTTTTGTATATTCCATACTTAGTACATTAATGTTGGTAACTGTTATGGGTTGAATTGTGTCTCCCAACATATGTGTTGTGTATCCTAACCCCTATACCTGTGGTTATAATCCCATTCAGGAACAGGTTTTCTTTGCTATGTGTGATAGTTAAGGTTGTGTGTCAACTTGGCTCAGCCATGATTCTCAGTGGTTTGGCAGTTATGATGTAGCTTGGCAGTCGTATGATGTTGTGATCACTTGCATGATGAGATTTGATGTAATGTGATCACCTGCATGACGGGATCTGTTATGAGTGAGTAGCCAAGCAGTTGAAAGGGAGTTTCCTTGGGAGTGTGGCCTGCATCAAATATATGTGGACATTCTGGCAAGGCTCGTTGGCTTTTGCTGGCTCTGGATCCTGCAACTGGTTCCTGTTCGTCTGACCTCTGGTTCTTAGTACTTGAGCTAGCAGTGGTCTTGCCTGCCAATCTTGGAATTCGTCTATCTTTGCAGACTGAGCAAGAGTCCTGCTCTCTAACCTGTCAATCTTGGATTTGCCAGCCCCTGCAGCTACTCAAATAAGGAGAAGCCTCTATCCTGACCCATTGACTTGGGACATTCCAGCCTCTACAACCATGGGAGCCATTTCCTTGATATAAATCTCTCTATATATATATTTATAAGCTTTACTGGTTTTGCTTCTCTAGAGAACCCAGCCTAAGACACTATGTTAATGAAGTAATGTTAGTGTAGTATGACAAGGACTTACGCTGGATGTGCCTAATTATATAGAATAATACTTATAACAGGAAACTTAAAAGTCGTCTAAGATACCCACGCCCCTGAGTGACACAAATTGTCTGGGCTCAACTATTAACCCTAACTGAAAGGTTGTCCTTTTGAACCAACTCAGCAGCACTGTGGGAGTAAGGCCTGGTGATCTAAAGACTGCATAAAGACTGCAGCCAAGAAAACCCTAGGGAGCCTTCTCTTCTACTGTGTAACACATGGGGTGGCCATGAGTCGGAATCTATTTTTATATCTTTTGAGATATAAAAGAGCAGATGAAGCAAGGAGGCAGAGATGGGTGAAGATAGATGCTACATCACAGGAAGATCACCAAGGAATCTAGGAGCCTAGCTGAAAAGAGACAATGATCTTCCCCTAGAGCTGACAGAGAAAGAAAGACTTCCTCTAGAGCTAGCTACCTGAATTCAGGCTTCTAGCCTCCTAAACTGTGAAAAAATAAATTTGTTTGTTAAAGCCACCTACTTGTGGTATTTCTGTTGCAGAACCACCGGAAAACTAAGACAATAACCAATCATTCTCCTATCTGTACTTCTATCCCAAAATCTGTTGCTGTCAAGTCAATTCTGACTCATAGCGACCCTATAGGACAGAGTAGAACTGCCCCATAGGGTTTCCAAGGAGTGGCTGATGGATTCAAACTGCCAGTCTTTTGGTTAGCAGCTAAGCTCTTAACCACTGTGCCATCAGGGCTCCTGTACCTCTAGAATTTATTAAAATCAAAAGTAGTGAAAGTAATTTTACCTTCCATAGCCTGCTACTCTTTTTGCACACATACCCAAAGTGAGTTTTAATAATGTCCACTTGATTCTAATAATTTTTACCACTTTATTGTCTAGCACTAAAGAAAAGATACACAAATCATTAAAAAAATCTGTGAATTAATGAAAGATGTAAATACAGTATTTCTAAATAAGAAAAAAATGATAGGAGAATGGCAGAAAAAGAATTATATAAAAGTTGATGACTTGTTTTTAGTAATAGAGGCAGAAAAGTCCAAAATGAGGTGTCATCATATACAGCTTATGCACAATGACAAGAATCGACAAAATTCATATTTTATACTTTGTGTGATGTCATTATAATACTTTACTTTGTCTTTTAGAGCCACCCTTTGAAATCTTCTGTTCAGCTCTTTTACTTCATCATTTTTTCCTTTCTCTTTAGCTACTTGATTTTCAAGAGCAAGTTTCAGGGTATCTTCTGACATCCATTTTGGTCTTCTCTTTCTTTCCTGTCTTTTTAATGACCTCTTGCTTTCTTCATGTATGATGTCCTTGATGTCATTCCACAACTCATCCGGTCTTTGGTTATTAATGTTCAACGAGTCAAATCTTTTCTTGAGATGATCTCTAAATTCAGGTAGGATATACTCAAGGTCGTACTTTGGCTCTTGTGGACTTGTTCTAATTTTCCTCTTGCATATGAGCAGTTGATGGTCTGTTCTGCCTTGTTCTGGCCTTGTTCTGACTGATGATATTGAGCTTTTTCATAATCTCTTTCCACAGATGGAGTCAGTTTGATTCTTGTGTATTACATCTGGTAAGGTCCATGTGTACAGTTGCTGTTTATGTTGTTGAAAAAAAGGTATTTGCAATGAAGAAGTTGTTGGTCTTGCAAAATTGTATCATGTGATCTCCAGCATTGTTCTATCACCAAGACTATATTTTCCAACTACTGATCCTTCTTATTTGTTTCCAACTTTCGCATTTCAATCATCAGTAATTATCAATGCATCCTGATTGCATGTTTGATTGATTTCAGACTGCAAAGTTGGTAAAAATCTTCAATTTCTTCATCTGTGCCCTTACTGGTTGGTGCATAAATTTGAATAATAGTCACATTAACTGGTCTTCTTTGTAGGCTTATGAGTATTTTCCTATCACTGACAGCATTGTTCTTCAGGATAGATCTCAAAATATTCTTTTTGATGATGAATGCAACGCCATTCCTCTTCAAGTTGTCATTCCCAGCATAGTAGATCATATGATTGTCCAATTCAAAATGGTCAATACCAGTCCATTTCAGCTCAGTAATGCCTAGGATATCAATGTTTATGTGTTGCATTTCATTTTTGACAACTTCCAATTTTCCTAGATTCATACTTCGTACATTCCATGTTCCGATTATTAATGGATGTTTGCAGCTGTTTCTTCTCATTTTGAGTTGTGCCACATCAGTAAATGAAGGTCCCAGAAGCTTGACTCCATGCTTGTCATTAAGGTCAACTCTACTTTGAGAGGCAGCTCTTCCCCAGTCATCTTTTGAGTGCCTTCCAACTTGAGGGGGTCATTTTCCGGCACTATATCAGACAATGTTCCACTGCTATTCATAAGATTTTCACTGGCTAATTCTTTTCAGAAGTAGACCACCAGCTCCTTCTTTCTAGTTTGCCTTAGTTTGGAAGCTTAACTAAAACTTGTCCTCTGTGGGTGACCCTGCTGGTATTTGAATACCAGTGGCATAGCTTCCAGCATCACAGTAACATGCAAGCCACCACAGTACAACAAACTGATAATTACATGTGCAAAGACCTGGAGTTAGAAAACCAAAAGTGAAGAACATGCTTGGCATTTCTCAAGCTGAAAGAACTGAAGAAAAAATTCAAGCATCATGTTACAATATTGACAGATTCTATGGGGAAAATATTAAATGACACAAGAAGCATCAAAAGAAGATGGAAGGAATACACAGAGTCACTATACCAAAAAGAATTGGTCGACGTTCAACCATTTCAGAAGGTAGCGTATGATCAAGAACTGATGGTAATGAAGGGAAAGTCCACGCTGCACTGAAGGCATTGGCGAAAAACAAGGCTCCAGGAATTGAGATGTTTCAACAAATGGATGCAGCGCTGGAAGTGCTCACTTGTCTTTGCCAAGAAATTTGAAAGTCAGCTACGTTTCCAATCAACTGGAAGAGATCCATATTTATGCTTAGTCCAAAGAAAGGTGATCCAAAAGAATGCGGAAATTATCAAATGATATCATTAATATCACATACAAGTAAAATTTTACTGAAGATCATTTAAAAGCGGTTGCAGCAGTACATCGACAGAGAACTGCCAGAAATTCAAGCCAGATTCACAAGAGGATGTGGAACCAGGATATCATTGCAGATGTCAGATGGATCCTGGCTGACAGGGGAGAACACCAGAAAGATGTTTGTCTGTGTTTTATTGACTATGCAAAGGCATTCAACTATGTGGATCATAACAAATTATGGATGACATGGTGAACAATGGGAATTCCAGAACACTTAATTGCACTCTTGAGGAACCTGCACATAGATCAAGTGGCAGTCATTCAAGCAGAACAAGGGGATACTGTGTAGTTTAAAGTCAGAAAAGGTGTGCATCAGGATTTTATCCTTTCACCACGCTTACTCAGTTGGTATGCTGAGCAAATAATCTGAGAAGCTGGACTATATGAAGAAAAACAGGTCATCAGAATTGGAGGAAGACTCTTTAACAACCTGTGTTATGTGGATGACACAACCTTGTTTGTTGAAAGGGAAGAGGACTTGAAGCAATTACTGATGAAGATCAAAGACCACAGCCTTCAGTATGAATTACACCTCAACATAAAGAGAACAAAAAAATCGTCACAATTGGACCAATAAGTAACATCATGATAAATGGAGAAAGATTGAAGTAGTCAAGCATTTCATTTTACTTCCATCCACAATCAATACCCACGGAAGCAGCAGTTAAGAAATCCAATGGCACATTGCATTGGGCAAATCTGCTGCAAAAGACCTCTTTAAAGTGTTAAAAAGCAAAGATGTTACCTTGAAGATTAAGGTGAAATTGCCTCATATGCATGTAAAAGCTGGACAATGAATAACGAAGACCAAAGAAGAGTTGACATCTTTGAATTATGGCGCTGGCGAAGAATATTGAATATACTATGGACTACCAGAAGAATGAACAAATCTGTCTTGGAAGAAGTACATCAGAATGCTCCTTAGAAGCAAGGATGGCAAGACTTTGTTTCACATACTTTGAACAGGTTATCAGGTGGGATCAGTTCCTGGAGAAGGACATCATGCTTGGTAAGGTATAGGGTCAGTGAAAATGAGGAAGACCACTAAAGAGATTAATTGACACAGTGGCTGCACCAATGGGCTCAAGCATAACAACAATTGTGAGAATAGCACAGGATGGGGCAGTGTTTCCTTCTGTTGTACATAGGGTCCCTATGAATTGAACCGACTCAACAGCACCTAACAACAACAATACTTTGTGTGAGAGATCTCCAAGCACTTTAGGAAAAATAAATATAAAGGGAAACTACTGGTAATTTTGGCATCCCCGAGTGGTGAAAAGTATTTATGTGCTGGGCTGCTAACCAAATGTTCAGGATTTGTGTCTACCCAGATGCACCTGGAAAGAAAGGTCTGGTGATCTATTTCCAAAAAAATCAGCCACTGAAAACTCTATGGAGCACAGTTCTACTCTGACACACATGGGTTCTGATGAAAACTGGTAATTGAACACATTTACTTTGAGATAGTTGGAGCCCTGGTGTCTCAGTGGTTAAGAGCTCAGCTGCTATCCAAAAGGCCAGCAGTTCAAATCCACCAGCCACTCCTTGGAAATCCTATGAGACAGTTCTACTCTGTCCTATAGAGTCGCTATGTGTCAGAATCGACTTGATTACAACAGGTTTACCTTGAGGTAGAAACTATTTGATTGATGGAAAGGTATTTGCTGCATTAGAAAAAGAACATAAATATTTACACCTCTTGTGCTCCCATTTGACCTAAACCAAACCAAACCCATTGCTGTCGAGTCAATTCTGACTTAATAGATCCATCTCTGAAATTCCGTGGTCTCTGGGAATTCCCAGGCATGGAAAAGAGGCTCACACTCTGTACTTGATGGTTACTCACTCTGCAGGAGTGCTAGTAAATGGGTAAAATTTATATTTTCTATAGGCACCTCAATATCTTATTTTGCTCTGATCTTTGCTTTCTCCATTTCACCTTTTTTTTTCACCTTGTTTATTTCTTTTTTTTATTGTGCTTTAGGTGAAATTTTACAGCTCAACTTAGTTTCTTATATAAAAATTTATACATACATGGTTACAGTTGCTACCCTTATAATGTGACTGCACATTCCTCCTTTTCACCCCAGATTTCCTGTCTCCATTCAACCAGCTCCTAAACCTTTCTGCCTTCTCATCTCGCCTCCAGACGGTAGCTGCCCATTTAGTCTCTACTTGAACTAAGAAGCACATTCTTCACAAATATCATTTTATGTCTTATAGTCCAGTCTATTCTTTGTCTTAAGAGTTGGCTTCAGGAATGGTTTTAATTCTAGGTTAACAGTCTGCGGACTATGTCCTCTGGGGTTTCTCCAGTCTCAGTCAGACCATTAAGCCTGGTCTTTTTACTAGAATTTCAGCTCTGTACCCCAATTTTCTCTTGCTCCATCAGGGACTCTCTGTTGTGTACCCTGTCAGAGCGGTCATTTGGGTAGCCAGGCACCTTCTAGTTCTTCTGGTCTCAGGCTGATGGAGTCTCTGGTTTATGTGGCCCCTTTTGACTCTTGGGCTAATATTTTCCTTGTGTCTTTGGTATTCTTCATTCTCCTTTGCTCCGGGTGGGTTGGGACGAATTGACGCATCTTAGATGGCCACTCACTAGCTTTGAAGACCCCAAACACCACTCACCAAAGTGGGATGCAGAACATGTTCTTAATAAATTTTGTTAAGCCAATTGACCTACATGTGCACTGAAACCATGGTCCCCAGACCCCTGCCTCTGCTACACTGTCCCTCGAAGTGTTTGGTTGTGTTCAGGAAACTTCTTAGCTTTTGGTTTAGTTCGGTTGTGCTGACTTCCCTCTGTATTGGGTGTTGCCCTTCCCTTCACCTAAGATAAGTCGTATCTACTATCTAGTTAGTGAATTCCTCTCTCCCTCCCTCCCCACCCTCCTAACCATCAAAGAATGTTTCCTTCTGTGTTTACACCTTTTCTTGAGTTCTTATAACAGTGGTCTCATACGATATTTGTCCTTTTGCCACTGGCTAATTTCACTCAGCATAATGCCTTCCAGATTCATACATGTTATGAGATGTTTCACAGATTCATCATTGCTCTATCATTGCGTAGTATTCCATTGTGTGAATTTACCATAATTTGTTTATCCGTTCATTCATTGATAGGCACCTAGGTTGTTTCCATCTTTTTGCTATTGTGAACAGTGCTGCAATGAACATGAGTGTGCATGTATCTATTCCTGTGATGGCCCTTAATTCTCTAGGATATATTCCAAGGAGTGGGATTGCTGGATCCTATGGTACTTCTATTTCTAGCTTTTTAAGGAAGCGCCAAATTGATTTCCAAAGTAGGTGTACCATTTAACATTCCCACCAACAATGTATAAGTGTTCCAGTCTCTCCACAACCTCTCCACCATTTATTATTTTGTGTTTTTTGGATTAATGCTAACCTTGTTGAAGTGAGATGGTATCTCATTGTAGTTTTGATTTGCATTTCTCTAATGGCTAATGATCGTAAGCATTTCTTCAAGTATCTGTTAGCCATGTCTTCTTTGGTGAAGTGCCTGTTCATATCTTTTGCCCATTTTTAAATTGGGTTTTCTTTTTGTGCTTGAAGCTTTGTGATATCTTATAGATTTTAGAGATTATACCCTGATCAGATGTGTTGTAGCCAAAAATTTTTTCCCAGTCTGTAGGTTGTCGTTTTACTATTTTGGTGAAGTCTTTTGATGAGCTTAAGTGTTTGATTTCTAGGAGCTCCCAGTTATCTAGTTTCTCTTCTCGTGCTTGCGCATTGTTAGTTATGTTTTGTAGTCCGTTTATACCATGTACTAGGGCTCCTACCATTGTCCCTATTTTTCCTTCCATGATCTTTATCATTTTAGATTTTATATTTAGGTCTTTGATCCATTTTGAGTTAGTTTTTGTGCATGGCATGAGGTATGGGTCTTGTTTCATTTTTTTGCAGATGGATATCCAGTTATGCCAGCACCATTTGTTAAAGAGACTGTCTTTTCCCCTAGTAACAGACTTTGCACCTTTGTCAAATATCAGCTGCTCATAGGTGGATGAATTTATGTCTGGATTCTCAATT
>NW_004444018.1:7567317-7585012 GCF_000243295.1 Trichechus manatus latirostris
GCTCTTTTTTGAGTGTTGTTTGCTTGATATATTTTTTTCCATCCTTTGAGTTTTAGTTTATTTTTGTCTTTAAGTCTAAGGTGTGTCTCTTGGAGGCAGCATATAGACAGATCATGTCTTTCATCCATTCTGCCACTCTCTGTCTCTGTATTGGTGCACTTAGTCCATTTACATTCAGCATGATTATTGATAGCATGAGTTTAGTGCTGTCATTTTGAGGTATTTTTTAATGTGTTGTTGACAGTTTCTTTCTTCCACTTAATTTTCTATACTGAGTAGTTTTTCTTTATGTATTTTCTTTCAATCTTTTTCATTGTTGTTGATTTTGTATTTGCTGAGTCCTTATGTTTTTCTTGTTTTTTATTTTGATGTGTAGGATTGTTAGTTTCCTTTGTGGTTACCTTAATAGTTACCTCTATTTTTCTAAGTTTAAACCAATCTTTATTTCTTTATATTGCCTTGACTTCCTCTCCATGACTACATTATTTAGTCCCTCTTTTTTGTTTTAATATTGTTATCTTTTACATATTAACGTGTCTGTTTCCCTATTTTCAGTGTTTTAGCCTTGATTGATTTTTGTGACTTCCCTATCAGGGTTCATATCTGGTTGTTTTGTCCTGTGTTCTAGTCTTGGGTTGTTACCTGACATCACTGATTTTCTAACCAGTGGACTCCCTTTTGTATTTCTTGTAATTTTGATTTCATTTTTACAAATTCCCTAAACTTCTGTTTATCTAGAAATGCCCTAATTTTGCCATCATATTTGTGAGACAGTTTTGCTAGATATATAATTCTTGGTAGGCAATTTTTTTCCTTCAAGACTTTATATATGTCATCCCATTGCCTTCTTTGCCTGCATTCTTTCTGCTGAGTAGTCTGAGCTTAGTCCTATTGACCCTCCTTTGTAGATGACTTTTTGTTTATCCCTAGCCGCTCTTAAAATTTCTCTATGTTTGGTTTTGGAAAGTTTGATTATAATATGTCTTAGTGCTTTCTTTTGGGATCTACCTTGTGTGGGGTTCAATGAGGTTCTTGGATAGATATCTTCTCATCTTTCATGATATCAGGGTAGTTTTCTGCCAACAAATCTTCAGCAATTCTCTCTGTATTTTCTGTTATCCCTCCCTGTTCTGGTACTCAAATCACTGGTAGGTTATTCCTCTCGATAGAGTCCCACATAATTCTTACGGTTTGTTCATTTTGTTAAATTCTTTTATCTGATTTTCCTCAAATAAGTTGGTGTCAAGTGCTTTATCTTCAATCTCACTACTTCTGACTTCCATTGCCTCAATTCTGCTCCTATAACTTTCTATGGAGTTGTCTAATTCTGAAATTTTATTGTTAATGTTTTGGATTTCTGTTTACTGTCTCTCTATGGATTCTTGCAGCCTCTTAAATTTGTCATTTTGCTCTTGTATGACCTTCTTAAATTTCTCTACTGCTTTGTCTGTGTGTTCCTTGGCTTGTTCTGTGTTTTGCCTGATCTCTTAAAGAGTTCTGTATATTAATCTTCTGAATTCTACCTCCCATAATTCCAAGAAGTTCTCTTTCTCTGGAAGGTTTCTGATTCTTTGTTTTGGTGGCTTGCTGAAGTCACCATGGTCTGCCCTCTTATGTGATTTGATATTGACTCTTGTCTCCAAGCCATCAATAAGTTATTATATTTACTTTTTTTATGTTCACCTTATATTTAAAAATTTCTTTTTCTACTGTGGAGGGGCAAGAGAAAAGCTTAGCACACTGTTTTTTATCTAATGTTTGGATTTCTGTGACCTGTAGCTAAAACACCTTGTGTAGCCTGTGGTTTGTGATTGGATAATGCTGCATGAGTATCATGTATTGGTTTTCTAGGGCTGCTGTAATGAACCACCACAAAACTTGGTGGGGGTTATGGATTGAATTATGTCCTCCAAATATAAAGGTCACCCCTATACCAATGAATGTGATATTGTTTGGATATTTGAAGATGTTATCAATTAAGCAAAAGCGGTCATGCCAGAATAGGGAGGGACTTAATCCCTCCTGAGTGGTGTCTTATAAAAGCGGAGAACAGACAGGGAGATAGAGTCACACAGGCAGAAGACACCACGTGAAGATGCATCTACAAGCCAAGGAACACCAAGAGTTGCCTGGGGCTACCAGAAACTGGAAAAGACAAGTAAAAGGATTTTACAGAACTGGGAGATACTAAATTTTGTTCTATAAGTCATCTAGTTTGTAGTATTTTGTTAGGGCATTCCTATGAAACTAAGATAGTGGGTTAAAACAATAGAAATTTATTCTCTCACAGTTCTGAAGGCCAGAGGTCCAAAAATCAAGGTGTCAGCAAGGTTGATTCCCTTGGAGACTCTGAGGGAAAATCTGTCCCATGCCTCTTTCCTAGCCTCTGGTGGCTGCCTGTGATTTTTGGTGTTTTATGCTTGTAGATACATCATTCCACTCTCGGCTTCCACCTTCACATGAACTTCCCTGCTGTTTGTGTCTGCATCTTCTCCCTTTTAGTCTCTTCTAAGGACACTGAATGGATTTACTCTCCCCTGCACCTGATTCAGAGCCTTGGTGGTGCAGTGGTTAAGAGCTACAGTGAGCTATGGCTGCTAACCAAAAAGTCAGCAGTTCGAATCCACCAGCAGCTCCTTGGAAACCCTATGGGGTTTGGTTTGGTTTCCACCTGAGTCATGATAATCTCACCTTGAGATCCTTACCTTCATTGTATCCGCAAAGATCTTTATTCCAAATAAGTTCACATTCTGAGATTCCAGGTGGAAATATCTTTTGAGGGGACACCATCCAACCCACTTGAATACAGAACCCTCTCCAGTGTCTTGTCCTGTGTGCAAGTTGTTGTGAGGACAGGGTGTTGAGGAGGGAAGGGGAGTGTGTACCAGCACCTTGAAGGTCTGTAAATGCCATGCTTGTGGCCACCAAGGACTAACATCTCAGCATCATCTTTGACTTCTCCGTTTCCTTGATAGGAATTTTAATCTCATCTGTCTCAAACTTCCTTGCACTCCCCAGGTTTTATCAATCCTAACTGCTCCTTTCCATTGCAGCAAATGTGGTCCTGTCTTCTACAAGCCACTCCTGGACTATCTGAGTCTCCTCTTCTTCAGTCACCCCCTCCCAACACAGCTACATCCAAAGCATTTATACTGCTTTCAGATTCATCTTTTAAAACAAGTTTCTTGGTATTGCTCACATCGCTCCCCTGCTTTAAAACTTTGAATAATGTTCCACTAACAATGACATCACCTCTGTTAGTTTGTTATACTGTGGTGGCTTGCATGTTACTATGATGCTGGAAGCTATGCCATCAATATTGTAAGTACCAGCAGGGTCACCCATGGTGTACAGGTTTCAGTGGATCTTCCAGACTAAGACAGACTAGGAACAAAGGCCTGGCCATCTACTTCTGAAAATTAGTCAATGAAACTGTATGGATCACAATAGAATATTGTCCTATATAGTGCTGGAAGATGAACTTCCTAGGTTGGAAGGCACACAGAACACACAATGGCAGCAACAATGAACTGCAGCATACTAATGATCATGAAAATAGTGCAGGGCCAGGCAGCGTTTCTTTCTGTTGTACGTGGGTCGCCATAAGTCAGAGTCAACTCAACAGCAACTAACAACAACAACCTAACAATGAATATAGCTGTCACTGGTTGACCACTTTCTCTGAGCCAAGCAGTGTCTTACTTGCAACTACTCCCCCAGATGCACAGCCTTATTGCTCTAATTACAGAGGTGGATATTCATGCAGACCAAATTTACAGAGGTCATCAGTGAGAAGTCCAGGAACTGGACTCTAACCTGTCTGATGTCTGAGGCAATGTTCCTAATGAGCATACTCTACCATCTTCAGAATGCTATTCCAAGATTCTAAATCCCTCATCCTGGGGTTTAAGGTGCTAAAAATCAAGGCTTAAATGACTTCTCACCGACTGAACTCTCTACTTCATTCCAAACTAAATTATTCCTCTCTCTTAAATGAGCATTTACTTTCCTCTGTTTCTACATAGTCAGAATCTCAGCTGTTTAAAGTCAGGTGCGGTATCTCACACTTTCTTCTAGCCCTCAGAACACTGTTACTCCCAGCTCAAAAAATATATGGCTATTTTGGAAAAATGTATTCCTGCTTCAAGAGAGTCAACATATTAAGTCTTTTGGATCCTGAGCTGCTTCCACAGCTGTATTTCTGGACATTCTCTCCTTTGTATGTTAGATATGTTTTTTTGCTGAGAAATATCAGAAAATAGACATGATGAAGTTGTGTAATATAGATTTATGCCATAATTTGAAGCATTTATTAATTTGCTTTACAAAGAAAATGAAAGATGTTTCTCTAAAAAATACAGATGCATGGAATGTCAACATGGGGCCATATGAATGAAGAATTATAAAGAAAATACAAAGCTACCCATGAGACTTTGGATTATTGGTGTAGATATCCTCCCTTCTTAGTTGTACTTTCTGTAGATGAAGAAAAGGAAACATTCCCATGTTCATCCTTCCTGAATGCTTCCACAGTACAAAGAACAAAGATACATTTGTGCTACCTGGGTTGGTGGTGATGAAAGAAAAACATAAATGAATGCCTCATGGAAGCCAAAGTACATGTACAAGACACATAGGGAGTGTAGGGGTCATGTTCTTAGAAAGTGGCACCTGCTGCTCCTGTCTTGGCACTCAAGGGATGGGGCTGACTCAGCGTCTACAGCCTCCCAACCACCAATCAACTTCCTTCTTAGTCAATGGTTTTCAACCTTGGCTGCACATTGGAACCACCTGGGAGTGAGACCTTTAAAAAATACTGATGCCCAGGTCCCAGCCCCAGAGACATGATTTTTAAAAACATCCCAGGTGATTCCAATACACAGCTAAGGGTGAGAATTATTGATTATCTCTCCCCATCTCATTATGGGGATGGTGCAGGACAGAGCAGTGTTTCGTTCCGCTGTGCATGGGGTTGCCATGAGTCGGGGCCAACCTGACAGCAGCTAACAACAACAACAGACCTTTTTTACCAAGTGTGGCCTGTGAGGCAGGCACATCAGCATCAGCTGGGAGCTTGAGAGAAATGCAGAATCTCAGCCCCACCCAGAGATATCAAATCAAAATCGGCATTTTGGTAAGATTCCCAGATGATATGTATGCATATGAACTACATACACCTCAACATAAAGAAAACAAAAATTCTCACCACTGGATCAATAAGCAACATCATGATAAACGGAGAAAATATTAAAGTTGTCACGGATTTCATTTTACTTGGATCCACAGTCAATACCCATGGAAACAGTAATCAAGAAAAACGACATATTACATTGCACAAATCTGCTGCAAGACCTCTTTAAAGTGTTAAAAAGCTAAGATGTCACTTTAAGGACTAAGGTGCACCTGACCCAAGCCAAGGTGTTTTCAATCGCCTGATATACATGAGAAACCTGGACAATGACTAAGGAAGACCAAAGAAGAATTGACGCCATCGAATTATGATGTTGGCAAATAATATTGAATATACCATGGACTGCCAAAAGAATGAACAAATCTGTCTTGGAAGAAGCACAACAGAATTCTTCTTAGAAGCAAGAATGGTGAGACTTCATCTCACGTACTTTGGACATGTTATCAGGAAGGATCAGTCCCTGGAGAAGGACGTCATGCTTGGTAAACTAGAGGGTCAGTGAAAAAGAGGAAGCCCCTCAACGAGATGGATTGCCATGGTGGCTGCAACAATGGGCTAAAGCATAACAATGATCTTGAGGATGGCACAGGACAAGGCAGTGTTTTGTTCTGTTGTACGTAGGATCACTATGAGTTGGAACAGACTCAACAGCACCTAATAACAACAACATGCATGCATATTAGAATTTGAAGAAGTGCAGATCTAGGCTTTTCCTTGGACCTTCTTAACTATAACTTGTAACAACCTGAGTCTGTGGAAGATTCATGGCTTCTACTAACTCAATAGCTTCTACTCTCTTTGTGTGCTTCTCTGCTTCTTTCACATTGAACACTAAAGACTAAAGACCAGATGAGTTGTGGGATGACATCAAGGACATCATACATAAAGAAAGCAAAAGGTCATTAAAAACACAGGAAACAAAGAAAAGACCAAAATGGATGTCAGAAGAGAATGTGAACTTGGTCTTAAGCACAGAGTAGCTAAAGTGAGTGGAAGAAATGATGAAGAAAAGGAGCTGAACAGATTTCAAATGGTGGCTCTAGAAGACAAAGTTATTATAATGAAATATACAAAGACTTGATGTTAGAAAACCAAAAGGGAAGAACACACTCAGGATTTCTCAAGCTGAAAGAACTGAAGAAAAAATTTAAGCTTCAAATTGCAATACTGAAAGATTCTATGGTCAAAATGGAGCCTTGGTGGCACAGTGTTTAAGAGCTACCACTGTTAACCAAAAGGTTGGCAGTTCGAATCCACCACTCGCTTCTTGGAAATCTTATAGGGTAGTTCTATTCTGTCCTGTAGGGTCACTATGAGTAGGAATTGACTCAACGGCAATGGAGTTTTATGGTCAAAATATTGAAGGAAGCAGGAAACCTCAAAAGAAGATGGAAGAAATACACAGACACTGTACCAAAAAGAATTGATCAACATTTAGCCATTTCAGAAGGTAGCATATGATTAAGAACTGATGGTACTGAAGGGAGAAGTCCAAGATGCACTGAAGGCATTGGTGAAAAACAAAGCTCCAGGAATTGATTAAATACCAATTGAGATGTTTCAACAAACAGATGCAACCCTGCAAGCACTCACTGGTGTATTCGAAGAAATATGGAAGAGAGCTACCTGGCCAACCAACTAAAAGAGATCTATATACGTGCCTATTTCAAAGAAAGGTGATTCAACAGAATGCAGAAATTATCAAACAATATCATTAATATCACACACAAGAAAAATTTTACTGAAGATAATCCAACAACGTTTGCAGCAGTACATCAACAGGGAACTGCCAGAAATTAAAACAGGATTCAGAAGAGGACATGGAATGAGGGATATCATTGCTGATGTCATATGGATCTTGGCTGAAAGCAGAGAACACCAGAAAGGTGTTTATTTGCATTTTATTGACTATGCAAAGGCATCTGACTGTGTGGATCATAACAAATTATGGATAACACTGTAAAGAATGGGAATTCCAGAACACTTAATTGTGCTCATTCAGAACCTGTACATAGACCAAGAGGCAGTCATTCGAACAGAGCAAGGGAATACTGTGTGGTTTAAAATCAGAAAATGTGTCTGTCACCATCCTTATTCAATCTGTATGCCGAGCAAATAGCCTGAGAAGCCAGACTATATGAAGAAGAATGCAGCATCAGGATTGAAGGAAGACTAATTACAACCTGCAATATGCACATGACACAACCTTGCTTGCAGAAAGCGAAGATGACTTGAAGCATTTACTGATGAAGATCAAAGACTATAGACTTCAGTATGGATTACACTTCAAAATAAAGAAAACAAAAACCCTTACAAGTGGACCAATAAGAAGCATCATGACAAATGGAGAAAACATTGAAGTTGTCAAGGATTTTATTTTACTTGGATCCACAACCAATGCCTATGGAAGCAGTCAACAAATCAAATGATGCGTTGCATTGGGCAAATCTGCTACAAAAGTGTTAAAACTTTAACTTTAAAGTATTAAAAAGCAAAGATGTCACTTTGAGGAGTAAGGTGGGCCTGACCCAAGCCATGATATTTTCAAACACCTCATATGCATATGAAAGCTAGACCATAAATAAGGAAGACCTAAGAAGAATTAATGCCTTTGAACTATGGTGTTGGCAGTCTTCTGGACTGCCAGAAAAACAAATAAATCTGTCTTGGAAGTAGTACAGCCAGAGTGGCCCTTAGAAGCAAAGATGGTGAGACTTCGTCTCACGTACTTTGGACATGTTATTAGAAGGGACCAATCCCTGGAGAAAGACATTATGATTGGTAAAGTAGAAGGTCAGCAAAAAAAGAGGAAGCCCCTCAATGAGATGGATTGACACAGTGGCTGCAGCAAGTGGCTCAAACATAGCAACAATTGTAAGGATGGCACAGGACTGGGCCGTTTCATTTTGCTGTATATGGGGTTGCTGTGAGTCTAACCCACTCGAGCGCACCTAACAACAACTGCGTCTTTTTCTACTATGGATTGCTAACTGTCTGCATGTTTTGCATGCAAATTGACCTCCCACTCCCCCAAGCTCTGTGTGACTATTAAATAGTGTCACTTACCCCAGGTGGGTAGAGTAGCCTTAGGCCAGCTGGCCGGCCTGTAGGTGAGCTGCATCTCATGGTCTAATCTACTGTGGTCGAATTGGTAGTGTTATGGATTGATTGTGACCCTCAAAATATATGCTGAAGTCCTAAATCCTATATCTGTGAATGTGAACTTATTTGGAAATAGAGGTTTTATTTTGTGATCAGTTAAGTTAAAGGAGGTCGTGCTGGAGTAGGGTGGGTCCTAAATGTAACTCCTTTTAAGTAATGTTTTATAAAGAGGAGAACAAACAACATGTGAGGATCCACCTACAATCCAAGGACTGCCAGGAGCAATCTAAAAACCAGGAGAGAGGCATCAAACAGTTCTTCTCTCAAAGCCCCCAGAAGGAATCAGTATGGCAGTGATCTTGATTTGGACATCTAACTTCCGGAACAGTGAGAAAATAAAATTCTGTTCTTTAACGCCCCCAATTTTGTGGTGTTAAAAATAATCAAAATACAAAGAAATTAAAACATAGAGTTTATTTGGAGCAGTTAATCTGTATGCTGGCAGGGAAATCATTTTGTTTCTAAAAACAAGTGGCTCAAAGTAGGCTAGTTACAATTGTTAAAAAATAAACTCTTGAATTAGCTCAAGACAATAACACAAGATTTGATTGCTCTACGATTTAATAAACAATTTGCAAACTGGAGGTGGTCCATCTCCCTACAAAGAGAAAAAAACCAATTGTGAGAACTGGAGATTTTACAGAGGTTTAAAAATGGGTAAGAAAAGTGTCCATGGTGACAAAGTACTTAACGATTATTGAATTAGTGTTAAAACAGTATCTTCTGAAAATTTGGCTTTTTACATATTTGTAGCTATGAGACCTCTAGAAATTAAAATTAAGAAGACACAGTCTTTTTCATTAAATCACGAGGTAATGGGTTTGTTATTGAGTATCCTTTTTCAGCCAAAGAGGCAAACTGACAATGTCGCAGAGTAGTTAGCATTTCCTGGTTAAGAAAAAAAAAAAAAATAAGTCAATAGTTCTGCAGTTTGGGTCAGGGTTTTACCCCTTGAAATCAAAGTAAGATGTCTGTTTTTATTTTTATTTTTTGACGGTGGCATTTTGTTATGGCAGCCCTAGGAAACTAAAACAGGTAGATACCCAATGCCTGAAGCCAAGTTTTCATGGCTTAGATCATAGGTCAGGGCAGGCACCCACAGATCCCGCTGTTCTAATTCATTCCCTATGGGAGCTCTCATCATTGGAAATCACCATCCTATTTCACTTTGGAAAAGTTAGACCTTGCAATGTGTTCTGCATAGCTAAGCAATTCTTAAGAAGGTAACCCATTCCCATTGCTGCTGAAGCGATTCTGACTCATAGCGACCCAATAGGACACAGTAGAACTGCCCCACAGGATTTCCAAGGAGCAGCTGGTGGATTCAAACTGCCAACTTTTTGGTTAGCTACCATAGCTCTTAACCACTTTGCCATCAGAGCTCTCTTAATAGGGTAGAGGGGATTTTTGGTATTAATGAAACAGGCTCTGGGGATAAACGGCCACTTGAATTATTCATTCTGGGAAAGAGGACTCAGGGTGGATTTAAAGTATGCATACAAAAGCCTGAAGGATATTTTCTGTTTCCACTGAGGTGAGAAAAAAAAAAAAGTATGAATATAGAGGCTAGTTATAAAAGGAGATATATGTGTGTATATATATATATATATATATATTTAATTCAAAGTGTGCCTAAATCTTTGTCTAAATCCAAGATCTATCATCAGTAGCAGTTAACCACCATGTTATCTTTAGAAACAAACGCTATTTGGAGAAAGCAGTAAGAAACAGGTGGAGTCTTTGCAAAGAGCACAGCTGTGAAGGTTGTTTTCCTGCATCCATGTCTTCCTCACCCACCCCACACCCAACCCATTATCTTTCTTCTTCCAACTATCTTTCTTCTTCAACTGTTTAAATCATCCACAGAAAGGTGTGAGGGACTCAAGTATTAGATTCCTCCCCTCCTTCCCTTGTATCTGCATTAAAAAAAAGACTTTACAGAGAGCTGTAATCTAAGGAAAGGAGAAAAAGACTATTATTGGCATTTGGGGGAGAGCATTTGATTGCTTGTTTTGCTTTTGGGGGCAAAGGAAGGAAAATCTTTCCTTGGATCATCTCAAATCATTTTCCTTAGAGGTTTAACGTGATCAGCCTCAGAATAAGGATTTGCTCTAAATCCTCCAGACCAGCTAAATGAAGCGAATGACAACTACACATTGTTTTCGTTTTGTTGTTGCTGTTGTTAACAATTTAGCTAAGATAAATTACTGTAAATGAGTTTAAGACTTTTTGTCTTCATAAATGTGTAAGAGGCCATTTTTCATCTGAAGATTTATAATCAGTTAACTCTCTAGTCATCTTCAAACCAATTGACCTAAATTGTGCCTAACTTTAGCAAAAAATAAATAAATGTGAACATACAATTTCTACAAGAACAGTTTGATGACACTGGCTACATACTTCACACGGTCACCATTCTTACTTTCTCTGCCTATATTGTTTTATTACCATTAATTTAAACTCTCTGACCCTTAAAGTCCTAATCTGTTGTCAGTTTAAACTCATAGAGATAATTCTTTTTAAAAATGCAATGCTAAAGGCAAACATTCTTTATTAATTGGGCTAAATTGTTGTTTGGTTTAATGACGGCTTCATGGGATAGTTTCTTTCAGCTTAAGGTTTAAAGATTATTTCTGGGCATTAGATTCAGGAGTCTCCCAGTCTCAATGCTCCAATAAGTCTGGTTTCCATATGAATTTGAAATTCTGTTCCATGATTTTCCTCCTTTTGATCAGAATTCATCTGTTGGGTCCTTGATCAAAACGTTCAATAATGGTAGCCAGACACAGTCCATTTCTTCTGGTCTTATGGTAATGGAGGTGGTAGTTCATGGAGGCGATTAAACCTGCATTCCATTTCCTTTTCCTGTTCCTGGGTCTCCTTCTTCCTCTGCTGTTCCAGCTGAATAAAGACCAATTGTTTTATCTTGTGTTGTCACTAACAAGCTTTTAAGACCCCAGGAACTATTCACTGAACTAGGAGGTAGAATGGAAACTTCAAAAACAACATGAGACCAATTGACTGGATAAACCCATGAAGCCAAGACTCTGAACCTTTGAACCAAGAAAACTAATCTGATGAAGCATGTAGTTGTAACTAAGTATCAACAGGCACAGCCTTTTTTTTTTTTTTTTGGCTGCTGTTGTAGTTTTAAAATTATATAAAACACTTTATTTGCCATTTCACCCCTCCTCCTTTTCTTTCCTGGTGTACAGCTTAATAGTAGCAGCTGCATTGGTCTTATCATGTGACCATTGTCCTTAGTTGATGCCAATTTTCCCATCACCATAGACAAAAATTCATTACTTCCCAGTAGGTGATCCCGCCCCCCACCTCTGGTAACTACTAGTAACCTAGTAACCTTTGGTCTGTATATAATTGCCTGTTCTTGTCTTTCATATAAGTTAGACCATACAATATTTGCCCTTTTATGATTGACTTATTTGGTTCAGCATAACGTCTTCGAGCTTCATCCATGTTGTAGCATGTATCAGGACTACATTTTTCTTTAAGGTTGAGTGGTATTCCATTGTATGTATGTACCACATATCCATTCACTTGTTGATGGGCACTTGGATTGTTTCCAATTTTTTGCTACTGTGAATAATGCTGTAGTGAATATTGATCTACATATGTCTGTTCCTGCCACTGCTTTTAGGTTCCTAGGGTGTCCCCCATTTTCTTGACTATGCTTTTCCACCCTCCCCTTTAGTATAGCCCTCACATTTCTCAGGGGTCCCAGAAAAAAAGAAGAAACCTCCTGTGTAGCAAGGGAGTCAAATGGACTTCTTGGAACAGAAACGGAATGATATTGAGAGGGGAAAAAACACACACACACACCAAACCCATTGCCATCAAGTGGATTCCGACTCATAGCGACCCTATAGGACAGAGTAGAGCTTCCCCATAGGGTTTCCAAGGCTGTAAATCTTTACGGAAGCAGACTGCCACATCTTTCTTCCACAGAGTGGCTGGTGGGTTCCAACTGCCGACCTTTTGGTTTGCAACTGAGCGCTTTATCCACTGTGCCACGCGGGCTACACACACACACAGATTAATAGCTCAATAATTTACCTGCCACATTTATATTTTGTTTGGGAGGTCATTGAGGGAGCAGGATGGTTACAAGGAAGAGAGAATAGTATTGATAATTATAGGAGATAAAAACCAAAACAAAACATTATGGGCTAGGTGATTTTAAAGTACCATTCAGGGACTGATTGGAGGGTAACTGTATTGGTAGGATAAATAGTTCTCAAATGTTTTTCAATCACACATACCATGTAACACATTATCTGAAATAATATACAGAGTAACCAACAGTAGGAGAAGGAAAAAAAAAAAGACCAAGTAATACCATGATAAAAGAGGGAAAGATGTTGAACTGGGGTGGGGTCATTAAGTCTGAATTCTCATCTCAGCTTTGCTGTCTGATCCTGGAAAAGCAACAGTTCGTTCTGTAGCTCAGTTTTCTCATCAGTAAGATGGAAGGTTTAACATGATCCTCACAAACCCCCTTGAGCTCCACAATCCTACAACTCTTATACAAATCATGCTAATACAGGCTGGCTCAATCAACAGCCAATCTGTTTATACTACAAGGAAATTTGTTGAATTTTTGGCGCAAATATCAGAATTTTCTGCCACTCTGTGGAATATTGTTGAAAGTTAAATTGGACTCCCATAACCTTATATGCCTCCAAAGTAGCCCAGAGAAACCAGAGATACAGGAAAGCAATTGTGAACACACAGAGGTGTTTTATGAATATTTGTTGAGAGATAATTAAAATAGTCCATGAAATGACATTATCCTTCTGATTATTATCTTGCAGATCACGGTTCAGTTCGCAAGTGTTCATCTACATGCCTTTATGTGTATATGTGGGGGCAGTGGTGGTTCAATGATAGAATTCTCACCGTCCATGTGGGAGACCAGGGTTTGATTCCTGGCCAGTGCACCTCATGGACAGCTACCACCTGTCTGTCAGTGGAGGCTTATGTGCTGCTATGATGCTGAAGAGGTTTCAGTGGAGCTTCTAGATTAAGATGGACTAGGAAGAAAAGCCTGACAATCTACTTCTGGAAATCAGCCAATGAAAATCCTATTGATCACACAGGTCAGATCTGCAACTGATCACGGGGATGGTACAGAACTGTATGTATGTATGCATATGTTTAACAGTTATTGTAGGATCATGATCAAGTAGATAATTTATAAATGCTTTTGACGATAATAATTTACACGTTGATTTTTAGTTTATGTAAAAAATTCCAATCACTTATGTACTGTTTAGTTACTAAGGCAAGCAGTATTCTTAATATTTTTTATTTTTGTCCAGGAATACTTGTGTAACACACACATAAGTGGGCAAAGCCCCAGAAGGGCAGTAAGTGAAGAGTTTAAATCTTGGGGAGTCTGGAAGGCAGGCGATGATTTAAGCAGGAATAAGAACTGAAGTGTAGCTTTGGGAGGGTAACTGTGCAGAGCAGAAAAAAGCAATCAAATTTGCCAATCAAATGCCAAAGATGACATTGAGAGAGGAACATTTTCTCTTCTCACAAAAAAAGTCATTCAACTTAGGGCAAAAAATAATATGAGGGACAGAATTTTTCAAAGAACCAATGAAATACTCATAAATATTTTTTAACATTTCTTAAAAATGACCTTCTGAAATGATGTGTTTAAAGGATGATTACAGCGGCATTGTTTATAATAGCACAACGTTGGAAGCAATGTAAATACTCATCAGTAGGGGATTCGTTAATTAAATTATGATCCATCTACACAATGGAATACCATGTAGCCATTAAAACTAAGGAAGCTTTATATGAAAACTGCCCAAGTGAAACAGCATGGTGCGAAGTTGTGTGATTAACCACACGCACTGGGGTTAAGCCCAGCACGGAAATGGCATGTACAAGAACTGCCCACAGCTGTTAGCTGCCTCTGGGGTAGAAAGAAGTGGTTGCTGAATGGGAGAGCGTGAGTTTCAATTTTCACTGTGCACTCTTTTTTACCTTTTGGATTTATATACTACTGCAAAACAAAAAATTAAAATAAAGACAGCATGCTAAATAAAGATGATGTCAATGCCATCTTACCGTGGGAAGCCATAATATTTGTGAAGTACAGTTAAGTTTCACATACTACAGAAACTCTATTACTATTCTACCATCTGCTTTACTTTCTTTATTCCCATTCCCTGTCTTTTTTTTTCTTTTTTTTTTTTTGCCTAATTACCTCATTGGGATTAACTCAAAATACACAATTGAGAAAACAAATAAACAAAAAATGTTGCTATTATTGCTAGTTGCTGTTGATTTGGCTCCAACTCATGGTGATCCATGTACAAAAGAATGAAATGTTGCCCAGTCCTGCTCCATCTTCAAGATGGTTGCTATGCTTAAGTCCATTGTTGTAGCCACTGTATATTTTGAATGCTTTTCAATTTTGGGGACTCATCTTCCAGCGCTATATTGGACAATCTACCAGTGGCATAGCTTTCAGTTTCATAGCAACACGCAAGCCATCACAGTATGACAAACTGACAGGTCATGGAAACAATAACAACAAAATACCCCCATAAAATACAAAACATACAAAACAAAAACATAAATATTCTCAAAGTTGAGGAAAAAATATACAGAAAACCCTCACATATATTAGATGATAGGGAAAGATTTTATAGTTAGGAAGGGATTCCTGTCTTGTCTCCATCAACACAGCTTTTTTTTTTTTTAATTTTAAATTTTGTATTGAATGATTACAGGGAAGCAGGGATTGGGGAGAGGCAAGGGTGTAGGTGACAAACTCTGCCTGGTCCATAGCATAGCTATTCTTAGAAATAGTGGGAACGAACTACCATATAAAGATGATTTCCCTAAAACTAGTGATTTTATGTAAGGATGCAGTGGACATGCTTGCCCCAGGAGAGACATATTTATTATTTTTAATAGTGAAGCAGATTATTTTTGACCTTGGAAATAGAAGTTAGACAAGGAATAGCCACAGTTATAAGGGCTTTATGATACTGACTGTGTCATTTGTCTTGGTGGTTTAAAATTTTTTAATATGTAAATAAAGATGTTTTTAGGTGAAGTTGAACCTAGATGAAAGAAGATAGCCTAAAGAGTAGTGAGTTTTCACTAAAAATGGTCTTTTTTGAATGATACTGATGATGATGATGTTGGTGGTGATGACGATGACAATGGTTATTAGATGAAGATTAGATGAGATGGTGATGATGCTCTCATTTATTGAGTGTCTATTATGTGCCAGGCACTGTGCAAAGTACTTTACTTATATTATTTCATTCAGTTCTCACAACAATCCTATAAGACAGGAATTATCCCCGTTTACTAGATGAGAAGAAAGGCTCAAAGAGGTCAAGAAACTTTAAAAAGTTCACAGCTCTCTCTCTCTCTCTCTCTCTCTCTCTCTCTCTCTCTCTCTCTCTCGTTAAACAAGAGATGGGGCTAATGCTGATGTAAATCACACAACATATGCCTGAACTCAAGCAGATGCCATTCATGATACCCTTTCCCTTTTAACTAAAAATCTTTTCACCAGTCCTGAGTACTCTTCTTTGAAGCCGTAAATGTGGATACTCCAGATGATTCCTTGTCAGCAGTTTTGGTAGCCAGGGGAAAAAAATGCATGTTTCCTTCATTTTGTTTATCCTCAGGAGGTCTAGCTGAAAACCAATGCCATATGGTTCTCTAAAATAGTGGTTTCAAAGGGCTGGGATTTTTAGCTAATACTGGGGATGACAATAACCCACAAACTATCTCATCTTGCCACAGGGCATACAACATCTGGGCATGCCTGTGTCACACACGTGAACATCACCAGGTCAGTACATCTTGGCTCAGAAGGCCTGAGAACTACCTCTCTGTTGTCAAGTCCACCGAGGAGGAACCCCTTTGCTGCTGAGCAATGTGGTGATGCCACGAGTTCCTCTTACTCTGTAGTTCTTGCATGACACAGGGCCTTTTGACCTCAATTATAGTATCAGAAGCCCGACTCTTAGGTTCTTGGACAAGTCTCCTAGTAAACTTGGGCAAGGATTAATAGCAGAAAACAGCACCCAGAATATTTTCTTAACTGCATCAACCGCTGGAAAGAGGTAGATTTAAGGCATCAACTGATTAGTAATTTAACAAGACAAACTGCTTTTGTTCACCATCTAGAGAGTAATGAGGACTCTGGCTAGTACTGGTGAATAGTGTCCATCAACAATCCACTTCAAGAAGTTCCTTGTAATCTTTGTCACCCTATTGATCATTTACTTGGGGATGATGATGTTTGGTGATGCCCATTCAGGTGATTTACCTGTCCTTAAACTCACCTAAAGTAAATGTGACTCTGTAGTTACAAGGCAGTGGAGTTTGTATTGTAAAGAACAGATTTGAGCTGCTATTTTCATGGCAGAGATTTGAGACAGACCCCAGAGGACTTTCAGGCAATTTGCAACAAAGCTACTACCATCAATTCTTTCTGCAATAGACTCTATGGACATAATGATCTGATTACATAGATGTGCCTCACTGAAGAAGCTTGGAGTTTCTATTAGTTTTCTACTGCTGTGTAACAGATTATCAAAGTGGCTGAAAGCATACCCCCGTATTATCTCACAGTTCTTAGGTCAGAGGTCTGGGCATGGTGTGACTGGGTTCTCTACTCAGAGTCTCACAGAGATCAAATCAAGGTGTCAACCAGGCTGTGTTCACATCTGGAGCTTGAGGTCCTCTTCTAAGATGACATGGTTGTTGGCAGAATCCAGTTTTCTTGCTGTCAGCCTGCAATTTCTCTCAGCTTCTAAAGACTGCTCAACTTCCTTGCCATGTGGCCTCCTCCTCTCCAAAGTCAATAAAGGAGATTCCTCCTTATTCCAAATCCCTCTTATATTTTAAATCTATTTCACTAGGGAGAGTCCAGTCTCTTTTAAGGACTCTCCTGATTAGGTCAGGCCCGTCCGGGATAGTCTTCCTTCTTTAAGGCCAACTGTACCATCTAACTACCTAATCATGGGAGTAACTATCCCTCCATATCCAGAGACTGTATAGCAAGGGGTTGAAATTTGGAGGGCTCTCTTACAATTCTACCAACCACAGGATTGTTATGTTTAACTGAGATACATTTTGTCTGCCAAGACCTGTAAGGGTGAGGACAAATCCCTTTGGGGAAGAATATTCCTAAAAGGTGATATTACTCACAAACAGAGGTAGAACAACTAAATAAACCTATAACAAAAGAAGAGATTGAAAAGGTAATTAAAAAACTCCCAACAAAAAAAGCCCAGGCCCGATGGCTTCACTGGAGAATTCTACCAAACTTTCAGA
>NW_004444018.1:7586071-7587310 GCF_000243295.1 Trichechus manatus latirostris
TATGGAAAGGGAAGAGGCCCCGAATAAATAAAGCATTACTCAAGAAGAAGAAGAAAGTGGGAGGCCTCACACTACCTGATTTTAGAACCTATTATACCACCACGGTAGTCAAAACAGCCTGGTACTGGTACAACAACAGATACATAGACCAGTGGAACAGAATTGAGAATCCAGACATAAATTCATCCACCTATGAGCAGCTGATATTTGACAAAGGCCCAAAGTCTGTTAACTGGGGACAAGATAGTCTCTTTAACAAATGGTGCTGGCATAACTGGATACCCATCTGCAAAAAACTGAAACAAGACCCATACCTCACACCATCCACAAAAACTAACTCAAAATTAGACTTAAATATAAAATCGAAAATGATAAAGATCATGGAAGAAAAAATAGGGACAACGCTAGGAGCCCTAATACATGGCATAAACACAATAGGAACCATAAGTAACAATGTACAAGCACCAGAAGAGAGACTAGATAAATGGGAGCTCCTAAAAATCAAACACTTCTGCTCAGCTAAAGACTTCAACAAAAGAGTCAAAAGACAACCTACAGACTGGGAAAAATTTTTTGGCTACAACAAATCCAATCAGCATCTAATCTCTAAAATCTACAAGATACTGCAAAACCTCAGCAACAAAAAGACAAATAACCCAATTAAAAAATGGGCAAAGATATGAACAGGCACTTCGCCAAAGAAGATATTCAGGCAGCTAACATACACATGAAGACATGCTCACCATCATTAGCCATTAGAGAAATGCAGATCAAAACTACAATGAAATATCATCTCACCCCAACAAGGCTACCATTAATTCAAAAAACACAAAATAATAAATGCTGGAGAGGTTGTGGAGAGACTGGAACACTGATACACTGCTGGTGGGAATGTAAAATGGTACAAGCAATTTGGAAATCGATTTAGCACTTCCTTAAAAAGCTAGAAATAGAAGTACGATATGATCCAGCTATCCCGCTCCTTGGAATATATCCTAGAGAAATAAGAGCCGCCACACGAATAAATATATGTACGCCCATGTTCGTTGCAGCAGTGTTCACAATAGCAAAAAGATGGAAACAACCTAGGTGCCCATCAACGGATGAATGGATAAACAAATTATGGTATATCCACACAATGGAATACTACACAATGATAAAGAACAATGATGAAGCCGTGAAACATCTTATAACATGGGAGAAGCTGAAGGTCATTATGCTGAGTGAATTTAGTCAGTC
>NW_004444018.1:7587994-7591007 GCF_000243295.1 Trichechus manatus latirostris
TGGAGGTACCCTGGAAAGCATGGCCCTCGGATTCTCTATCAGCCCGGAATTAAAACAATTTCCGAGGCCAACTCTTCAGAGAGGGGTTGGACTGGACTGTGGGACATAAAGTGATACTCATAAGGAGTGTGCCTCTTAGCTAAATGGGCAGCTTCTGTCTGGAGGTGAGATGGGAAGGCAGAGAGGGTTAGCAGCTGGTTGGATGGACATGGGGAATCAGGGGTGGAAAGGAGGAGTGTGCTGTCACAGTATGGGGAGAGCAGTTAGAGCCACATAACAATGTACGTATAAATTTTTGTTTGGGGAAAAAAGAAAAAAGGTGAAGTTACTCACCAGATAAATACTTGATTCTTTAGACAGGAAACTGGAATTGAGAGAGTGGGATTTAGACGGATGGAAGAGACAATTTAGACTCCTTCTGTTGGTTTTTGCTTTGAAAACCTTGAATGTCTAGGGGTTCACTCCTGCATAGTGTTAGTTAGAGATGATTATTCTTGTTGGAGATAACCTGGGTACTGGGCAGAAAAGAGCTCTGGGGTGGACCGCAGGATAAAGGAGAGGGATCTTCATTTTATAAGCCCGGAATAGATAAGATAGTGCCTTTTTTGTTTCTCTTTTGCTCTGCCCTCCCCTCGAGAAGTCTTTTTGAAGTTTTGCAGCCATGCAAAAACATTGTTAAAAAAACATTATGCAGCCATGTGTGGGACACACATGGGTTAGAGTGTTAACGGCAGAACAGCAATTCCCTTGAAGCTAGCATGGTGGTGTGAGGCAGTGGTGGTTCAGTGATAGAATTCTGACCTTTCTTGAAGGAAACCTGGGTTCGACTCCTGGCCAATGCACCTCATGCGCAGCGAGCGACTACCCGTCTCTCATTGGAGGCTTGTGTGTTGCTGTGATGCTGAAAAGGTTTCAGCAGAGCTTCCAGACTAAGATGGATTAGGAAGAAAGGTCTGGGGATCTACTTCTGAAAATCAGTCAATGAAAACCCTGTGGATCACAACAGTCTGATCACAGGGATGGCGCAGGACTGGGCAGGGTTTTATTCTGTTGTGTGTGTGGCCACCGTGAATCGAGGACTGTGGCAGCTAATAACATCAGTGGCAGCTAATAACACAACAGCTTGGTGGTAGCAGACGTTTTCAGCAAAAAACACCAAAGGGAATGTGAATCCCAGACAGAGAACCAGGTGTGGGGCTGTGCGGCCCAGGCATCTTTTCTGACCAGCATAATCTCTCCCCAAATTTAACACAGTTCTGTCTAAAAAAGTGGAGTCTCCTAAACAGTCATGCAGATAGGTATGCATTCTAGGAGAAAGTGAAGCACTGTGGATTGTGCTGCAGTGCTGAGATATGCCACATTTCTTTGCATTCCTACCCCCACGCCCATGCCCACCCCCCAGCGCCATCACAGTCGATTCCAGGTCACCAGATACACCGTCTATTCAGTGGCTTTAAAGCGAACGGTTTCCAGATGTGTTGCAGGTTCCCTAACCAGATAGTGTGGCGACTTCCTTCTGGTGATACCATTGCAATTTCCCCCACAAAGGGCATCCTTTGTGGGAAGATAACCCTGGTGGTGCATGTGAACAGCGTGAATTCCAGACACTTTCTACATCGGCCTTGACCCAGTGGTTAGGATAAGAGTCAGTCAGCAACTCTGTGCATATAATTGTGTAATCTGAACCCATCTGGAAGCAGGTCAGGGACGTTTTCTAACATCAAGCTTTCCTCTGGTAAACATTGCACAATGTGCTCTGGCATGTGTTCTGAACAGAGCTGAGGGCATTTGATGGAGCTCTGGTGGAAGGGCCCTTCCTTCCTCACGTCCTTCTCCTGTTTAAAAGTTCCACTGGCTTCCCATCATCTTCATCAGTGTCTAACTTTTCTCATTTGCTAGAACACTTCTCATTGTAATGTATAATCTAATAGAGCTGTCTTAGGCTGGGTTCTCTAGAGAAGCAAAACCAGTAAAGTGTATAAATATATATAGAGAGAGATTTATATCAAAGAAACAGCTCACATGATCGTAGAGGCTGGAACGCCCCAAGTCCGTGGATCAGGATAGAGGCTTCTCCCGATTCACGTAGCCACAGGGGCTGGAAAACCCAAGATCAGCAGGCCAGAAAGCAGGGCTCTTGTTCACAGGCTGTGAATATCAACAAATCCCAAGATCAGCAGGCAAGACCACAAGGCTTCTCCTGATTCACATAGCTGCTGGGGCTGGCGAACCCAAGATCAGCAGGTCAGAGAGCAGGGCCCAGCTCACAGGCTGTGAAGACTGATGAATTCCAAAATCAGCAGATATGCTGATAGCTCAAGTCCCAAGAACCGGAAGTCAGACAAAGAGGAGGCAGCTGCAGGATCCACAGCGAGCAAAAAACCAGAACATCTGCTTATATTCGGATGCAGGCCACACGCCCAAGGAAACTGCATTTCAACTGACTGGCTACTCACAGCGGATTCAACCACAGGAATGATCACATATATACACTGAAAATTATGGCCCAGCCAACTTGACACACAATCTTAACCATCACAAAAGCCCTTTAACAATGTTTTTAATCATTTGTCAAAATTTTTACAGCATGTGGTAAAAGTTATTTCAAGTAAAATATTTTATTTTATAAAGTGTATCTTCATAGATTATAAAATTTAATTTTTAATTTTTATTTTTTGTTGTACTTTAGATGAAGTTTTACAGAACAAACTAGCTTCTCATTAAACAGTTAGTACATATATTGTTTTAAGACATTGGTTAACAGCCCCATGACATGTCAGTACTCTCCCTTCTCAACCTGGGGTTCCCTATTACCAGCTTTCTTGTTCCCCCCTACCTTCTAGTCCTTGCCCCTGAGCTGGTGTGCCCCTTTTGTCTCGTTTTGTCCTATGGGACTGTCTAATCTTTGGCTAAAAGGTGAACCTCCGGAGTGACTTCATTACTGGGCTAAAAGGGTGTCCAGGGGCCATACTCTCGGGGTTTCTCCAGTCTCTGTCAGGCCACTAAGTCTGGT
>NW_004444018.1:7593617-7619729 GCF_000243295.1 Trichechus manatus latirostris
ACAAAGAGAAGTTTATTTCCTCACAGTCAAAGTAGGCTAAAAGTCCAAATTCAGGGCATCAGCTCCAGGAAAGTCTTTTTCTCTCTGTCGGCCTTCTTCTCTTCAGTGTTCCCCCGGACTAGGAGCTTCTCGGGGCAGGGACCCTGGTCCGAAGGACGCACTCTGCTCCCGGCACTGCTTTGTTGATGGTATGAGGTCCCCCTATAAAATTTATTTTTAATATAAAAATTCAAAAATACAGAAAATAACTTTAACTTTTTCCCCACCTAATATGACTCATGCTCTCAAGTGACTGTAAATTAATTTTGTGAGGGAAAACATTTGTTGATGAATATGTTACTAAACTCTACACATGTCTGTCAGTTGGTCGTACTGTGGGGACTTGCATGTTCCCATGATGCTAGAAGCTATACCATTGCTATTCAAATACCAGCAGGGTCACCCATGGTGGACAGGCTTCAGCTGAACTTCCAAACTAAGACAGACTAGGAGGAAGGACCTGGCAGTCTATTTCAGAAAAGAATTAGCCAGTGAAAACCTTATGAATAACAGCGGAACATTGTCTGATATAGTGCCGGAAGATGAGCCCCCCACGTTGGAAGGCACTCAAACGACAAACTGGGAAGAGCTGCCTCCTCAAAGTAGAGTCAACCTTAATGAAGCGGATGGAGTCAAGCTTTCGGGACCTTCATTTGCTGATGTGTCTCGACTCAAAATGAGAAGAAACAGCTGCAAACATCCATTAATAATAGGAACATGGAATGTACGAAGTATGAATCTAGGAAAATTGGAAGTTGTCAAAAATGAAATGCGACACATAAACATTGATATCCTAGGCATTACTGAGCTGAAATGGACTGGTAATGGCCATTTTGAATCAGACAATCATATGATCTACTATGCTGGGAATTACAACTTGAAGAGTAATGGTGTTGCATTCATCGTCAAAAAGAACGTTTCAAGATCTGTAGCACAACGCTGTCAGTTATAGGATAATATCCATACATCTACAAGGAAGACCAGTTAATAAGACTATTATTCAAATTTATGCACCAATGAGTAAGGTCAAAGATGAAGAAATTGAAGATTTTTACCAACTTCTGCAATCTGAAATTGATCAAACATGCAATCAGGATGCATTAATAATTACTGGTAATTGGAATGTGAAAGTTGGAAACAAGTAAGAAGGATCGGTAGTTGGAAAATATGGCCTTGGTGATAGAAACGATGTGGGAGATGGCATGCAAGAATTTTGCAAGACCAACGACTTCTTCATTCCAAATACCTTTTCTCACCTATATAAACAGCAACTATGCAGGTGGACCTCGTCAGCTGGAATACACAGGAATCAAATTGACTACACCTGTGGAAAGAGATGATGGAAAGGCTCAGTATCACTAATAAGCAACATCATGATAAACCGAGAAAAGACTGAAGTTGTCAAGGATTTCATTTTACTTGGATCCACAGTCAACACCCACGGAAGCAGCAGTGAAGAAAAGAAAAGACACATTGCATTGGGCAAATATGCTGCAAAAGACCTCTTTAAAGTGTTGAAAAGCAAAGATGTCACCTTGAAGACTAAGGTGCTTCTGACCCAAGCCATGGTGTTTTCAACCGCATCATATGCATGTGCAAGCTGGAGGATGAATAAGGAAGACAGAAAAAGAATCGATGCCTTTGAATTGTGGCGTTGGTGAAGAATACTGAGTATACCATGGACTGCCAAAAGAATGAACAAATCTGTCTTGAAGGAGATACAGCCAGAATGCTCCTTAGAAGGAAGGATGGCAAGACTACGTCTCACGTACTTTGGACATGTTATCAGGAGGGATCAGTCCCTGGAGAAGGACATCATGCTTGGTAAAGTAGAAGGTCAGTGAAAAAGAGGAAGACCCTCAATGAGATGGACTGACACAGTGGCTGCAACAATGGGCTCAAGCTTAACAATGATTGTGAGGATGGTTCAGGATAAGCGGTGTTTTGTTCTGTTGTATATAGGGTCACTATGAGTTGGAACTGACTCAATGGCATCTAACAACAACATGTTACTAAATGATATATTTTGTTTGCGTAAAAATATATTAAATTGCAGATTCAAATGTAAGTACTTGTTACAGCTCCATAATTGTCAAAAAAAAGTTCTTTTATGATCTGATATTTGGAATTCTTGCACTTTGTACCTAAAAAAAACTAAGTTTGTTTAATTATGTGATTTTTCCATTTTGCTTCTAAGAGATGAGAAAAGAAAAGATTTCAGGCAACTGTCTACAATCACTTCACAAATAAAGTATTGTAGATGTAAAAACCAGTTGCTGACCAGTCGATTCCGACTCATAACGACCTCATGTGTGTCAGAGTAGAACTGTGCTCCATAGGCTGATTTTGCAGAAGTAGATCGCCAGGCCTTCTTCTGAGGTGCCTCTGGGGGGACCTGAACCACCAATTTTTCAGTTAGCAGCCAATCAATTAATTCAATGGTACACAACCTTTGACTGGTATTCATTCCTGATGGTGTTGACTGCTCCTTCAAAGCAGCTTTTGTGGGACCACCCTCACTTCTATGGATATGAAAGAATAACTTTTTCTTTTTTTTCTGTAATGAGGTTGTCATTGAACTCTCAGGTGACACTTCCTGCAACTCCAACTCTGTACTCTTAGGTAACTGTTAGTGGTTTTCATGATGTTATAAAACAGACTTGTTCAAGCTTGCAGGGCTACTTTATTTATGATAGCCTTATGATGGCTACAGGGCCCTGGTAGTGCAGTGCTTAAGCATTTGGCGGCTAACCAAAAAGTCGGCAGTTCGAATCCACCAGCCACTCCTTGGAAACGCTATGGGGCAGTTCTACTGTGTCCCATAGGGTCACTATGAATCAGTTGGAAACGACTCGATGGCAAGGAGCTTATTATAGCTACTGATGACAGTGTCCTCAAGCTTCATTCAGGGCTTCACCACCTTGATACTGCCAGTGGTACATGAACTTTCTAACAAACATTGAATCAGGCTCTCCAGAGATAGCCCCTCCTCCTGTGAAATCTGCTCTCCACTCTCCTATATCTGATCACAGGGGTTACTGTTAGATTCCCACAACCTGAGAATGCGGGGGAGTGTACGTAGACTAGTAGCCATTCGTGGGCCATGTATTGCCTGTGCAATGTTGACGAGCAATCTGTCTCTGTGTTACACACATTTACACTAGACCCTCTCGATTCTGAGTATGTGACATGATAAAGCTACCACAAAAAGGCAAGGCCTCTTATCCCACCAGGATGTCAAATGCTCTTTGACTCAGAGCTCCCATTGGACCAAACACAAATTACTTCATTAATGAAAAAAATTTTTTTAATCTGCCCTTTTTAATTTAATAATATCATTTCTAGAAATCTATTCTAAGGGAATATCAGAACACAAAACAACCAAGCAATTTCAGGAACTAAGATGTTGGACATGGCAATATCAATAAGCGGGGAAAAAAAATAGAAGAATGTTTTTGGGAAATTGTATTATATTATTACAGTGACCTATTACACAGCCTAAAGAGAAAAATAAATGTAGATATTAGCCACACAGAGAAGTATATAGGAAATAATAATAACTGGAAGAATAGCAAAATATTTTATATAGTCTGTCATCACAATCCGGTTAAATCTACATGTTGTCGTCGTGTGCCGTGGAGTCGGTTCCGACTCATAGTGACCCTACAGGACAGAGTAGAACTGCCCCATAGGGTTTTGTAAGGCTGTAATCTTTACGAAAGCAGACTGCTACATCTTTCCCAATGGGTTCCAACAGCAGACTTTTCTGTTAGCAGCTGAGCACTTAACCATTGCACTACCAGGGCTCGTTTAAATCTACATAGGTGCAGAAAAATCAAGACAGCACAAAGAAATATAAATTTTTGGGGTAAGATGAATTGTAAGGTGAATGGATTAATAATTTTTTGTGGTTAGTGTTGTCAAGCTGATTGATAATAATTAAAATTGAAAGATTTCAGGGAAAAAAGCCAAATCTGTCCTTAAAGAGTCATTGAGACACCTCCCTCCACCCCCAAGCTGGAACATACCTTTTAAAAATACACGTGCCTGGGCCCCAAGCTGGAGGAACTGACCCAGTGTGTCTGGGGTCAGGCAAGGATCCGTAGTTTATAAAGTTTCCCAGCTGAGTCTAGTGGTCAAACCAAACCAAACCCATTGCCGTCAAGTGGATTCCGACTCATGGTGACCCTATAGTCAGGAGTGAAAAGTCTGTCATGGGAGAAGTCTCCCACCCTCCCTGCCTAATTCACTATGCTCCTGGAGTAACTCTGTATCAACAATTTCGTGATAGCATTTGTTATGGACTGAAAATGTGTCCTTTAAAAATACGTATTGAAATCTTGGCCCCTATACCTGAGTCAGGATTGACTCTATGGCAACGAGTGTATCTGTAAATATGATCCTGTTTGGAAATAGGATTTTCTTTGTTATGTTAATTAGATTGTACTCTGGTAGGATGGGTTCTAAATCCAATCACTTCTGAATTATAAAAAGAGCAGAATGGACACTGAGACACAAACAGGGAGAAGAAGACAGACGATAGAGACAGACGCATCCATAAGGACTGTTAGCAGCTACTGAAATAGACAAGAAAGGACCTTCCTTTAGAGCCACACCCTGAATTTGGACTTCTAGCCTCCTGAAAAAACCAACAAAACCAAATTTTACCGAGGAGTCGATTCCAACTCATGGTGACCCTATAGGACAGAGTAGAATTACCCCATGTGGTTTCCAAGTTGCTGCTAGTGGATTCAAACTCCTGACCTTTTGGTTAGCAGCCAAGCTCTTACCCACTGTGCTACCAGGGCTCCAAGTCTCCTGAAGGCTGATGTAAATGGTTAACATGCTTGGCTGCTAACTTAAAGACTGAAGGTTCGAGTCTGCCCAGAGGCACCTCAGAAGAAAAGGCTGGTGATCTACTTATGAAAAATCAGCCATTGAAAATTCTATGGAACACAGTTCTACTTGGACACACATGGCAAACTCTGACTGGTGGTGGGTACAAGAAGAGTACTTCCGAAGACATCCTATTGGAAACTATTGCCTCACGGAGTAGCACAGAACAGTTAGTGCCTCTTTAAGTGGAGCGGGATTACCTCATCTTGGCCCATGTTTGAGTATCACACAAGGCCTAAAGCATGCTTCTAGGACCTTTTCCTCTGGTCAGTACAGTGTGAAATGGTCTCAGTGCATGAATCCTTAGAAGTCTACTGACTGACAGCACATTTTTAAACATGTACCAACACTGTTGTTTAACAAGACAGTTCCTTCTAATCACTGTCCAGAGACCAGATACAATGTTTCACCAAAAATATGAAGAACCTGCTGTTGCCAAAATTTCTTTTAACTGGATTTTGTTTCTACCACCAGACAAGGGTTAATTGAGCAGCAGATCTTTGAGGAGCTGAGTAGCCTTCAATAGATCTGAAGCTGTTCAAAGGTCTCACATAGCTGCCAGTGAACCCACAGAAATACAAAACGCCCCCAACACTCAGGTTCAAATGCAGCACCCCCTGGCACACAAAATAGGTCTAAAGGGGGGCCCTAAATAACATGAAGGGAAAACCTTATGTCCAAAACTCCTCACCATAGACTCATTTGTCCTCTGAAGAGGTAATTAAATTGCCAAGAGAAATCATTGAGTTCCTCAGAGGTGTTTCGAAGATAAATCCAATTAGTTGCTTTGTTCTATGAAGGTAAATGATATTTCTGGTCTTGGCATGCTTCACTGGGACCAGATAGTTCTCTGAAACTTCCTTTTTCAGGAAATGTTATCTTTGCCCACATTTAAACAATAAGTAAATGCCCATTAGGATGAGGCATTTACCTTTTGTTCTCAGAAATATGTAAAACAGGGAGGATGAAGTGGGCCTGGTAATACCCCACTGTTCCTTTCAGCAGTTTAATCACACGGGAGGTCTCGCATTTCATCAGGGTGTGAAATGCCTTATATTTCTCCTGGTTTCTTTTTTCTTTTTGCACAATGAATGCAAGTCCAAGAACGTGAATAAGGCCTTTCCCCACCACACACATGCCCTTCTCCCACCCCCTGCCAGCTATCCCTGCTCTGACCCCCAGGCCTCTGCAGCCAGAAGAGGACTTGGGCTTCCTTTGCAAGTTACAGTTCCTGCAGCCCTGGCCGGGCGTCTGCTGCGGACAGTTTGGGGATGGGAGCAAAATATGAAACCCTTACTTGGCCATCTCCACCTCCACCGCCACCAACACCTCCAACCGCCGCCCAGCGCCAGGGTCAGCGAGGAGCCATTTCACAAGGCCTTTACAACCGGCAGCACAGAGACCCCAATTTCTATGCACCCTGGAAAGGGTGATTAATTTAAAGTGAGTGGAGTCTGTTTCTTTAAGACAAGCTCATAAATCGTGAAAGATCACCACTTCTTTTCAAAAGCCTCTCCACGGTCTGGGTTTCCCTTCTGGGTCAGTAAAGTCATTGAAGCTTTAACGGCATGCCACGGCAGACTACACGATACAGCTGTCCCAGCACCGTGAAAATTAAGTTATGCCCCGTGTCAGCAAGGGGTTTTTTCCCCCTTTCTTTTCTCTCCCCTCCCCCACCCCTTCTCTTTTTCTCTCTATTCCTTCCCACCCCTATCCCTCTCCCTCGCCTTCGCCCTCCCTCTCTCCCTCCCTCCTTGTCCTCCTCCCTCCTCCCTACTTCTCTTACCACCTCGCCTTTGCTCTTCCCCTTGCCTCCTGGGAAGTGCGCATCCCCGACGGGCAGAAGTTGGCCAACAGGGCTGCTGGGCTTTGAGCCTTCGCTATTGAGCCCCAGTAAATAATAGAGATGATGAGCCTTTCAGAGAAGAGCTATCAAAATGAGGGCTTTTGTTCTCCACCTCCTCCCCCCGGCCCCACACACATCTTTTGCCTCCTCTTCTTCCTCTCCCTCCTCCTCTCCCCACCTCCTAGGACCTGAGTTGAAACCCCCACTTTATGCAGCAGCCCAGAACACCAGCAGCACCATCTCCAAGCGTGGCACCCTCTTCCCTTCCATCCTCTGAGTCCTAATTCAGACCCTTTCCCTGTGCAGCTGAGTGTGCTTGGAGGTGATCCTTCCAGTCTAGCCTCAGCTTCCTTCCAAGTTAAACACAGATGTGGCTGTGGCTGCTGCTTTTTTCTCTCTGGGGGAGGGGCGATATAAAGAGAACATTAACCCTCCATCGCAGAGGTCCCCTCTAATCCATGAATATGAAACATACATACGTGACCTCTTCATAGCTCTCATGGCCCTTCTGTGCATAATACCTATTTGTGTCTAGAGAGAGAAAGATACAAAAGCAAGCCTTTAACTTCATATATAGGCCTCCCAACTTAAAAAATGAAAAAGGCAATCTAATTTTTTTTTGAAACTTAGATGTTTCTATTTGCATGTACTCTGCCTCTCCCCAGGAGAGGGAAAAGTGTATAAAATGGGGGGTATTAAACCATTCTATAATGTTTCCCCTGTCTGCCAGGTAAAGGAAATGAGCTGCTTGTTTTGTGAGTCCAGATAACATTTTCTAAAGATAAGGGACCCTTTTGTTTAGAGAGACCCCCTCTGCCCATGCTCAGCTCCACTCCTCCCTCTTTTCATCACCTAAGTTAAACCATAGGCAACTCTTCACTGTTAAAAATCCATGAATTGGTCCTCTAACAAAGTATAGTCCCTGGATGGTGCAAATGGTTAAACTGCTCTGCTACTTACTGAAAGGTTGGAGGTTCAAGTCTACCCAGAGGTGCCTCAGAAGAAAGGTGTGGTGATCTACTTCCAAAAAAAATCAGCCATTGAAAACCCTATGGAGCACACTTCTACTCTGACACACACGGGTTTGCCATGAGTTGGAATCGACTACACAACAGCTGTCCTCTAATAAAGTAGAGGGCAGGTATAGAAATGGAAGATATAACCACTCTTATAATGTAAAACATAAATGTTTTATAAAGACTCATTCAATTGTGAAGGTAATATTTAAAGCAATCGCATTTTATATTACTTAAAAAGAAAGCATTAAGTGCTTTTGAGGAAATATCCAAAACTAGGGAAGATTTGGTGTGTTTTTTTTGGCTGTGAAACAAAAGTAAAACAATCCTTACGTTGCCAGGAACTCCGGATCCTGCTCGTGTGACTCTGTCCAGGGTCAAAAAGACAGGGACTGAGTTGGAGAGAAAGAAAGGCAATGTTATTGATTGGCCAAGCAAGGAGACATCCGGGGCTAAGTGCCTTCCAAGACTGCTCGCAGGCAGCTTGTTGAGGCTGGGTTATATAGGCAAGAGCCTTTACAAAATACAAGATGGCATGCGAGCAGGCGAAGAGCATTCTGGAATGAGTAAGCATTTTCTAGGGCCTGGGTTTGATTCCTCTCGCAGGAGGAAGTTAGCCATTTTTGTTCATTAGCATGTTAGCTCTCCACCCAGGGGTGGAGAATTTACCACGCATGAGGCAGTTAGTGAGCTAAAGGTTACCTGGAGTGCCAAGATGGAGGGCAGGACCCGTTTCAGCTGGTTTCAGCCAGCCAGTGGCTGTTTCTTTTCAAGGAAATTCTGAGAAGGAAAACAATTTCAGGAAATGAACTGGGTAAGGGGCTGTCCCATGGAAACAGCGATTTTAAGAAAATGGCTCTAGCCCTGTCTTAATTACATCAATAATTAGGATCCTTGAGGAAAGGTGATATCATAAGACAATTCATTATCTCCTGGGGAGCAGTAGGTGCCCATGAGCTAAGTAGTTCTCTGAAGCTCTAGCCCCATGAGTGGAGAAGTGGCATGGAGGAATGAGGTCACAGAGGCCCTTCCTGTGTCTCAGTCCTGGGGTGGCCTGCATTGCAGACGGGCTACTGTGCAGCCCTGGCATGCACACTCCAGGAGCAATTCTGTACTTCATAAGCCCTAATCGCCCTTCTCCTTTCCCTAACAGGCTATCCTCCAAGTTCCTCATGTAGCTCCTAACCTGGTTCTGGACACCCAAGAGTGGTGCAAGCTGCCAGGGTGGCTGACAGAGGTGAAAGCTTCTCAGTGTGACCCCTACGGTGGCGCTGCTCATTTGAATGGACGTGTCCTTACAGGATGTTGTTAAAGCCTGTTTATCATGTAGCAAGATCTCAGATCTTAAAAAATAAGTCTTCCAACCAAGGAGACTCAATGCAGGTTCCCCTAAAAGGAGACCCTGAGAGAAGGACATGGGTGCCGGCAGTTTGTATGCGGTGTGATCCCAGGAAGCAGGGGGGAGGGGGGAGAAGAATGAGACAAGAAAAAGAAAGGCCAACATAAGGGTGAATTATCAAGGTCACCACTGAGGGGCAGTGGGGTTGAATTCCTTCTAGACTACCTGAAAAGTATCCTAGAATTATCCAGTTAAAGGTGAACGCTGCCCCAGGAGTGTTAATTCCCCTCGTCTTCTGAGTGAGGCACACACCAAGTATAGCTGCCCTGGAATTGGAGGAGCCAGGGGCAAAAGTGAAAAGGTGTGGTGTGAGCTTGGGGAAGACAGGAAGTGGTTGAGGCCAGCAAGAAATGTCCTCCCCAGCCGTGGCTGAAATCAGAGGTGAGGTTGCAAGGAGCTCAGGTGGGGCATGAGATGAATCTGCAACAAAAGGAAAGCATGGGGACACTTGCTCAAGTTCAAACATGCACTTGCTGCCACCCTGGTTTTCGTATCTGTCGATGTCATAATAAACTCATTATTCGCAGGTGCTTGGTGAGTAGTGTGTGCATAGTTTGTGAGCGGATCTGGTTCCCAATATGCGACTCCTACAGGATCACTTTTTCCCTTCTCTTCCCTCTTTTGAATAATAAGACTACAGAGAAGAAAAGGGGTAAAAGGAAGCATCGTTTATTAAGCACTTACTTGGAACTGTGCCTCCTTGGCATAAATACTTTTTACATGTTATTTCACTTGGTTGTAATATGGATCCTGAGGGAGAGGGGCTCTTCACATTTTACAAATAAGGCTCAGTGATGAGAAGTACTTTGCCTACAGTGCCTGACTAGTAACTGATAAAAGTGGGGCGTTAACTCAGGAAAGTTCTTTCTGCTATACCCAGATTGCATGACCCAATTCTCTAGCCCTCAATGTGTTTATCCCTCTTCACTCTTCACCTCTATGTCTGCCCCAGTTCTAGTTACCAGTTGAGGAGTAGGGAAAATAACATGCCCTTCACAATGATTCTGGAAGGGTCCTGTTATGGATTGAATTGTGTCCTCCCAAAAACATGTGTTGACTTTCTGGTACCTGTATAAGTCGGAATCAACTCAATGGGGAAACGGTTTTTTTTTTTGTACCTGTAAAGGAGCCCTGGTGGCGAAGTAGTTTAGTGCTTGGCTGCTAACTGAAAGGTCGGCAGTTTGAATCCACCAGTTGCTCCCTGGAAACCCTGTGGGGCAGTTATTCTATGTCCTATAGGGTTGCTATGAGTCAGAATTGACTTGATGGCAATAGGTTTGGTTCTTTTTGTACCTGTAAGTGATCCTGTTTGGAAATAGGGATTTTCTTTTGTTATGTTAATGAGGCGATACCAGAGTAGGGTGGGTTCTAAACCTAATCACTTCCAGAATAGACACAGACGTACATAGAGGAAGACAGACACCACTATGAGGAAAACCAAGGAGCCAAGGAACACCCAGGGCTACCATATGGCTGAGAACCTGATTTGGACTTTGAGCCTCCAGAGCTGTGACAAAATAAATTTCTGTTCTTTAAAGCCACGCACTTGTACTATTTGTGTTACAGCACTACTAAGAAACTAAGACAGGTCTTATCTATTAGTTGGGGTCCTCCAAGAAGCAAACCCTGAGATGTGGTGTGAGGGCAGGTAGTTTTTTGGGAGGTGAAGGAACACCAGCAGGGATGGGGATGTGAAGGGAAGGGAAGGCACTCAATAAAGAGTACATTACTGAGCCACCCACCACTGTGGGCAACTGCATCTTAGTCTCACCAGAAAGCTCTGGGAAAGGTGTAAAGCACCTACTTCACAATGATCCCACTGGTGGCAGAGGAACTGGGATGCTAATGCTGAGGGAGCTCCCTGAGGAGACGTTGATTCCCAGACACTTCCAGCGAACAGCAAGTGCAGGCAAATTGGGTTCCAGGAGCTCTTTCAACAAACACACAAGTGCTGATGCCTTTGGTAGTCAGGCTGGCATGCTCGACCATGGAAAGGAGACCTGGGGGCCATGGACAGACAGAGCATCACTTTATTGTTTGCTCACTTATTTGTTTAGCTCTTTGCTTTTCTCCATGTTGTTACCCCTAGTCAAGAAATATCAAGTTTGTATATTTCTAGTACATAATAAACCAAAAAAACCAAACCCATTGCCAACGAGTTGATTCCTATTCATAGCGACCCTATAGAACAGAGTAGAACTGCCCCATAGGGTTTCCAAGGAGTGGCTGGTGGATTCAAACTAGTAACTTTTTTTTTGGTTAGCAGCTGTAGCTCTTAACCACTATGGCACAAGGGCTCCAGCACATGATAGTTTTCATACATTACTCCAAAAAAACAATTGCTACGGAGACGATTCTGATTCATGGTGACCTCGTGTGTGACAGAATAGAACTGTGCTCCACAGAGTTTTCAATGACCAAATTTTTTTTTGGAAGTAGATTGCCAGACGTTCTTCTGAGATGCCTCTGGCGGACTTGAACCACCAGCCTTTTGGTTAGTAGTCGAGTGTGTTAAGCATTTGCACCACCCAGGGGCTCTGTATATGACCCAGTATGTGCAAACTCCAACAACTGTTAATCCTAAAGCACTTAAAAATAAATTAAAAAAAAAAATAAATCTAGTATATATTTGTTTTGTCTTGAGATGACATCTTGGAGGACATCAGCTGTAAATGCCAGAAATGACAAGTAACCTGTTCCAACTGCAGGGCTCCTTCTCATGGGTAGTGCCTTGATCACATTTCAAGAATCACCAAGCATGCTGTGCAAAGGCACATGTGGTTGTTAGAGATTCTAAATGAGCATGATGCCATCCGACCTACCAAAACCTGAGATCTTCCTCCCAGGTGGTTTTGCTCCTAAGAATCTATCACCTAGCTTTCTTTCTGTAGTGCATAACTGCACAGATTACCTGATGTCATTTGAATCTGAGATCAGAAAATGCAATCTCTGCTGTCTGGCAAGTGCCAGTTAAAAAAAAAACACAAAAAACAAAAAAAAAAAACAACTAGCTTTGCAGAATAAATGACAGCTACAAGAATTTTGGAGCCCTGGTGGCGCAGTGGTTAAGAGCTATGGCTGCTAACCAAAAGGTCTGGAGTTCGAATCCACTAGCCACTCCTTGGAAACCCTATAGGGCAGTTCTGCTCTGTCCTATAGGGTCACTATGAGTCGGAATTGACTCAGCTGCAACAGATTTTTTTTTTAAACAGGAATTTTAGTAATTCTTTAAGATGCCATTATTAAAAAAAAAAAAGTAAAATCAAAGGCAGATTCTATCAGAAACAATGCTTTTGTTTTGATGAAAATGAAAACAAAATAATTTTAGGAGACAATGTTTTAAATTCAGAATTTCAATATTTGTAGTTGAAGAAGCTTGTCATTTCCATTCATTTATCCTCCACATAAATGGTTCAAGCTTGTTTGATAAATACCTTTCTATTAGAACCTCAGTCATTTTCTTGTGTCATTTTTGTTACCCCTTGTCAGAAGGCTTAGCTTCAAGCTTATTTCTGATAAGTCCGGTTTTCATTTTTATTTGCTGATCCTTGAAAAGAAAGGCAGCGTTTTGTCTCCAAAGTACACCAGCAGTTAGAGCAAGACTGGCTTATAAAGAACATTCTTGCCCTGATTGTGTTCAAATGCAAGTGCTCATACAATTTGATTTAAAGTTGCTGTGAAATATGCTGGGTATGTGGGAGGTAGGAGTATCGAAAGGGTTTGAGAAATCCTAATCCTGTAGCTCTCAAGACTTCTAGAGTTGGACCCCATATGGTGTAACTGGATTAAAAATCTTTTTTCATTTCAAAGGTTTGATCTCAACAAGTGCTTGAATTGATGAAATCAAAGTGGCAGCTTGGATTTTAAAACTATTTAGAGTGGAACATCCTAAAGTTTACATGTAAGGGAAGAATTGGCAGAGGTATAAATGTGGGGTGACCATGTATTTATATGTATGTTTCACTGGAGCTCTGTTTGCAGAGAAAGGAAGGATGGCAAAAAAAAAAAAAAAGTTGAGTGAGTGTAAGTATCAGGTTACTTGTGTAGCAGAGAGATGTTTTGATAATTTTTAGCTTGGAAGGTGAAAGTGTATATGCTTTTAAAAAGCAGAGTTTCCTTCTGCAAAAGCCACTTTGCATTTCATCTCTCTTCCTCCTCCTTCTCCCACCAACAGATACATACTCCCAGACCCTTGCACCCTAAGTTACCTTCCCCTTAACTGTGTGCTATCATTAGTGACAAGTACCCCAAGTAGACAAAGAAGAGAGCGAGAAAACAAAACAAAACAACATATGATGCACTGATAAATGGTAAGCGGAATATGGAGAATGAAGAACGGCCCATATATGTCATCTTTAAGGCCTAAATTCTTAAGATCTGCAAACAGTATTTTCTTTAAAAACTGAATTTACTTTTTTCCAACTGAGTTGGGGCTATTATTAGTCTTACTGATTATTTGCAAGCCTGTTGTCTCTGGGATCATCCAGGAGTCGCATGGCATCGTCCCTCACCCCCACCACTTGACACACAATGTCAACAGAAACTGGCAGTTTGTGTCCTTGCCATAGGCAGGCTCATGCAGCACTTCAGTAGAAAAAGTATCTGGGTAAAGTCTGGTTCAATGTTCTGCATAAATCCTGGGATGATACTAGAGGTTAAAAACATGGCAGTGGTGAATATGACCCCCTGAAGATACAGAAAGCAGTGGCCCAAACCTATCATGCTTCTCAGAGTACTCGAAAAAAGGGCAGAAATCACTGAGCAGGATTTTTTTATATGCACGCATGAGACATTCCGAAGATGTAAATTAAGCACTTCTTGACATTTTGTAAACTATTTAAAGCTTTAAGCTCTCTATCCACCTTGAAAATAAAAAGGTTTTTGAATGCACAGGTTCTGGGAATAAGGATGTGGTTATCTTTGGGGTAGGAGGCATTATTCTGCCTACTGTGAGTACATAAAGTAAAACACACACACACACACCCCTGAAAAAAATTACTCCATTAGACAGGTTTTAATATGCTGAATTTATTCTTTATCCTGTTACCTGATTTTAATCAGTCTTACTACTTTTTTTCAGCTGAAGAAAAGTGGAGATCTGCTAATTTTCCAGACTGCTTAATGAGTGATCAAGTGACTTCAAAACATTGCTGTAACTTTCAGGGGTTTAGGTTAGGCATCTGAGATTGGAAATAAGTGAATTAAAGGAGATACTCCCTGCAGTCATCCAATCTTGGCATATGATGACAGCATGAACAGTCTAACCTGACTGGGCAACTGTTTAAGGGGACAATCAGAAAAGGAGAGTGCAAGTGCCAGAGAACCTGTTGGTTATTACAGATATTTGGCTCTGTCTCATCCAATTCTCTTTCAGATGTAAAAAAGCAATGTACAGAAGTTCAGTGGAAGATGAGAATTCCAGAATGGCTGAGGTAAGGACCTTCATAAATCCATTCTTCCATAAAAGCAACAAAAATTTTGGCCAAAATTGTAAAAATCAACATTTTTAGAACTCCGGAAATAAAACAATTTCTGTAACAATCTAATGAGTGTTTATTCAGGAAGAACTGCTGAACATTGTTAAGAACAACAGTGTTTGTGGCATTTTAACTTGACCAACACCCATTCCCTTCTCCCCAACTCCACAGTAGCCTTGAAAACCAGCAACCACACAACCATGGTAGCAGCCACCAGAGGGGAAGACCAGGTTTGGGGTCCTATCCCTAAAGCATTGTTACTCTTTGACCTGTCTTGCAGCTCCAAGGAAAAACTTTATTTGCAGGGCTCTATCTTTATTTGACCTGACTTGGAGCTTGCTCCATGGGAAAATCCCTATTCCCAGGGCATTTGTTGAAAACAATCAGAGGCAGTCTTTTAACATTGAAGCTGCCCAAGGCTGCTATTACCAGTTGGGGCAAAAAAAAGACTTAATAATACTCAAAAGGAAGCTCTGGAGAATCAGATGTTCATAGCGGGTTTTGAAAAGCTCTGCCAACCATATTCCTGGGGATCTAGAAGACTGCATGAACATGCTGGACTATGTACATTGCCAGGAAAGGTCAGAGAAGGCAAAAACTCTCACTCTGGCTGACTTGAGGTCCTACACAAGCAGGAAGTGAATGCTAAGGCAGAGTTGTAAAGTATTGGAATGTTGAACACACATTGCACATTCAGAACCCATTGGCAAAGTGTAGAAGACTTACTGGTTCAAGACATGTAAGGAAATCTCTGACCAGTCATTAGCTGACCATTAAGCTAACTGAGCAAAGACTTCAGTGACTGTAGGTGACAGAGAGTACAGACTTTATAGGATTAACATAGGAAAGTCATTAAACAAACATTAGCAACAACAACAACAAAGCAGCAACAACAAACTGTGGATGGGGAAGGGGGATCTGACTTCCAGAGTTGCCACATTGTATTATCTAAAATACTCAGCTTTTAACAACAAAAAAAAATTATAAGATATGCAAAGAAACAGTAAATTATGGTCCATACACAAGTAGTAAAAAAAGAAACAAATAGAAACTGTATCTGAGGGAATCTATGTGTTTGAATTGCTAGAAAAAGACTTTAAATCAGCTATTACAAATATATTCGAAGAACTAAATGAAACTGTGTTTAAAGAATTAAAGGGACGCATGGCAATGATGACTCACAAGATAGAGGATATCAATAGAGAAATTATTTTAAAAAATGAAGAGACAAGCAGAGATTCTTGTGTGAAAAATACAGCAATGAAAATGAAAAACTTATTCCAATCTTTGTCCATAAAATTTAAACTAGAAGAAGAAAGAATCAGAGAATTTAAAGACAAGTGAATTGGGATTATCCAGTCGAAAGAAAAGAAAGAAAAAAAGAATGAAGAAAAATGAATAGAGCCTCATAAACCTGTAAGACACCATCAAACATACCAGTATACACATAATGGGAGTCCTAGAAGAGGAGAGAGAGAGAAGAGGGCAGAAAGAATAGCTAAAGAAGTAAGGACAAAAACTTCCCAAGTTTGATGAAGATTAAGTTGCACATCCAAGAAGCTCAAAAACTCCAAGTAGGATAAACACAAAGAGATTCACACATACAATTTATAATCAAACTGTCAAAAGCCAAAAACAAAGACAGAATCTTGAAAGCAACAACTCTTTATATGAGGCCAATAAAACCTGATACAAAATCAGGCAAGTACATCACTATTAAACTATACATCAATATCACTTATGAATATAGATGCCAAAATCCTCAACAAAACACACACAAACCAAATCCAGAAACATATGAAAAGGATTATAAATTATGACCAAGTAAAATTTATCCCAGGAATGCAAGGTTCATTTAACATCTGAAAATCAATACAATAATAGACTATATCAATAGAATAAAGAACAAAAACCACATGATTATCTCAATAAATACACAAAATTATTTGACAAAATCCATCAGCATTTTATGACAATAACATTCAACAAACTGGGAATAGAAGGGAACTTCCTCAACCTAATAAAGGCCATTCTATAAAAAAGTCCAGAACTAACATCATACTTAATATGTATTGTCTGAATGCTTTTTCCCTAAGATTAGAAACAGAAACAGGATATCTGTTCTTGCCACTTCTGCTCAACTTTGTATTGGAGGTTCTATCCAGGGCAGTGATAGAAACGACACAGGAGATCACATGATAGAATTTTGCAAGACCAACAACCTATTCATTGGAAATACCTTTTTTCAACAACATAAACGGTGACTGTACATGTGGACCTCACCATATGAAATACACAGGAATCAAATAGACTACATCTGTGGAAAGAGATAATGAAGAAGCTCAATATCTTCAGTCAGAATAGGGCCAGGGACCAACTGTGGAACAGATCATCAACTGTTCATAATCAAGTTCAACTTGGAGTGGAAGAAAATTAAAACAAGTCCACGAGAACCAAAGTACAAACTTGAATGTATCCCACCTGAATTTAAAGACTGTCTCAGGAGTAGATTTGACACATTGAACACTAATGACCAAAGACCAGACAAATTGTGGGATGACATCAAGGACATCAGACATGAAGAAAGCAAAAGATCATTAAAAACAAAAGAAAGACAGAAAAGACTAGAATGGATGTCAGAAGAGACTCTGAAACTTGCTCCTGAATGTAGAGTAGCTAAAATGAACAGAAGAAATGATGACATAAAAAAGCTGAACAGAAGATTTCAAAGGTGGCTCGAGAAGACAATGTAAAGTACTATAATGAAATGTGCAAAGACCTGGAATTAGAAAACCAAAAGGGAAGAAAACACTCGACATTTCTCAAGCTGAAAGAACTGAAGAAAACATTCAAGGCTTGAGTTGCAATATTGATTCTATGGGCAAAATATTGAACACTGTAGGAAGCAAGAAAAGAAAAGTCACTGTACCAAAAAGAACTGCTGATGTTCAACCTTTTCAGGAAGTGGAGTATTATCAAGAATTGATTGTATTGAAGGAAGAAGTCCAAGCTGCACTGAAGGCAATGGTGAAAAACAAGACTCCAGGAATTGATGGAATACCAATTGAGATGTTTCAACAAATGGATGCAATGCCGTAAGCACTCACTCATCTAAGACAGCTACCTGTCCAACCGACTGGAAGAGATCCATATATGTGCCCATTCCAAAGAAAGGTGATCCAAGAGAATGCAGAAATTATCGAACATATCATTAATGTCACATACAAGTAAAATTTTGTTGAAGATAATTCAAAAATGGTTGTAGCAGTATGTCAAGAGGGAACTGCCAGAAATTCAAGCTGGATTCAGAAGACAATGTGGAATGAGGGATATCATTGCTGATGTCAAATGGAACTTGGCTGAAAGCAGAGAATACTAGAAAGATGTTTACCTGTGTTTTATTGATTATGCAAAGGCATGTGACTCTGTAGATCATAACAAATTATGGATAACATTGTGAAGAATGGGAATTTCAGAACACTTAATTGTGTTCATGAGGAAGCTGTACATATACCCAGAAGCAGTTGTTCGAACAGAACAAGAGGATATTGTGTGGTTTAAAATCAGGAAAGGTGTGTATCAGGGTTGCACCTTTTCACCATACTTATTTAATCTGTATGCTGAGCAAATAATCCAAGAAGGTGGACTGCATGAAGAAGAATGGGGCATCAGGATTGCAGGAAGACTCATTAACAACCTGCTATATGCAAATGCCACAACCTTGCTTGCTGAAGAGGACTTGAAACACTTAGTGATGAAGATCAAAGACTACAGTCTTCGGTATGGATTACGCCTCAACATAAAACAAAAATCCTCACAACTAGACCAATAAGCAACATAGTGCTGAACAGAGAACATATTGAAGTTGTCAAGGATTTCATTTTACTTGGGTCCACAATCAATGCCCGTGGAAGCAACAGTCAAGAAATCAAGTGATGTATTGCAATGGGCAAATTTGATGCAAAGGACCTCTTTCAAATTTAAAAATCAAAGATGTCATTTTGAGCACTAAGGTGTGCTTGACCTAAGCCATGGTATTTTCAGTCACCTCATATGCATGTGAAAGTTGGGCAATGAATAAGGAAGGCTGGAGAGGATTTGATGCCTTTGAATTACGATATTGGCAAAGAATATTTAATATACCATGGACTGCCAGAAGAATGAACAAATCTGTCTTGGAAGAAGTACAGCCAGAATGCTTCTTAGAAACAAGGATGGCCAGACTTCATCTTACTTGAAGGACATCATACTTTGGACATGTTATCAGGAGAGACCAGTCCCTGGAGAAGGACATCATGCTTGGTAAAGTAGAGGGCAGCGAAAAAGAGGAAGATTCTCAACGAGATGGATTGACACAGTGGCTGCAACAATGGGCTCAAGCATAGCAATGATTGTGAGGAAAGGACAGTAGTGGGCAGTGTTTTGTTCGGTTGTACATGGGGTCGGTATGAGTCAGAACTGACTTGACGGCAACTAACAACAACATTCAGGGCAGTTAGGCATGAAAAGGAACTAAAAAGCATCCAGATTAGAAAGAAAGAAGTAAACCCATCTCTATTTACAAATGACATAATCTTGTTTATGGAAAATCTTAAGGACTCCACAAAAAAAGGACTAGAGGTAATAAACAAATTCTGTAAAGTTGCAAGACAGAAGATCAATATGCTAAAAATCAATTGTATTTCTATTCACTAGTAAGGAAGGTGAATAGAAATGAACATTCCAAAAATAAAAAATAATTGAGAAAAAATATTCACTTACAATAGTATTAAAAATAATAACATAATTAGGAATAAATTTAACAGAAGAACTTGTACACTGAATTCTACAAACATGTTGTTAAAATTACAGAAGATCAGAATGAGTAAAAAGATATCCCATGTTCACGGATCAGAAAATTTAATATTGTTAAGATGAGAATACTCCCTAAAGTGATGTAAAGATTCAATGCATTCCTTATCAAAAAACCTACTGACTTTTTTTAGAAATTGACAAGCTGATATAAAATTCTTATGGAAGTGCACGGAACCAGAATAGTCAAAACAACTGTGGGAAAAAAAAGTTGTGGGTTCATATTTCCCAATTTCAAAACTTACTACAAATCTATAGTAATCAAGACTGTGATATAGCATACAATGTCATACTAAGACAGCTATAATAAAAAAGACATAATAACAGGTAATGGTAGAGAAAGTTGATCCTTTATAGATCACTGGTGAATATGTTAGAAGCGTAGGCACTCTGGAAAACAATTTGGAAGTACCTCAAAAAGTTACACATAGAGTTATCATTTGAGCCAGCATTTCCACTCCTAGGTATATACCCAAGAGAAAGGAAAACATACATTTATGCAAACACTTGTACAGAAATGTTCATAGTAGTAGCTTCATAATAATCAAAAAGTGGAAGCAACCCAAATCTTCACTAATTGATAAATGGATAAAAAAATGTGGTATGTATACAAAATAGGGTATTATTCGGCAATAAAAAGGAATGAAGTTCTGATACATGCTACAATATGGATGAACCTTGAAAACATTATGCTAAATGAAAAAAGTCAGTCACAAAACATCTCATATTGTATGATTCCATTTACATGAATGCATATGAATACAGAATAGATAAATTAATAGACACAGTAAGTAGATTAGTGGCTTCCTAGGCCTGGGGTGGGAAGGGGTGGGAGGGGGAATGGCTGGACAGTAGGTGCTATGTTTAGGTAAAACTTAGGCTGTAGAGTGTCACAGTTAACAACATGGACTCTAGGGCCAGATGGCCTGGGTTCAAATCTAGCACCACCACTGGCTAGCTCTTTGACCTAACGCCAGTGTATTCACCTATGTGCGTGGTTCGTCTGTAAAATGGGATCACAGCACTACTGCTTCCACAGGGTTGTCAGGAGAATGAAGTGAGTTAATAAAACACATAGAAAACTTTTTAAAAAATAAATTCAGTGGACTCTGAGACTGAAGTGGACTCTCAGAGTATATGTACTTTCTGAATGCTACAATGAAGGAAGGAAGGAAGGAAGGAGATAGCATTCTCTGGTTAGAATGCAGAAATGATCAATTTTGGAATGACTGAGACAGAAAGCTAGTGCATCATTTCAAACTGCCATCATTTGAAATTATGAAACAAATTAAACAAAGCCATTTGTAATGGTGAGGATTGGCCTCAGCAACATTCATATCATACATTAATCAGCTTATTGACATTTCTAGCCCAGAGGAGAAGGAATAGACACCCACTCCTCACTTACCATCTATTTCACTATCTGAAATTTGGCATTTACAATAATAGTAAAAAATCTAACATCTGACTATTTTGCACATTGATGACATATGTCTGGCAGTAAGGAATGCTGAGGTGTGAGGCGAGAGTAACGCTGGCTGTGACATTTAAGGTTATGTATCAACTTGGCTGGACCATGATTCTCAGAAGTTTGGCAGTTGTGTAATGATGTAATTTGGCAGTTATGTAATGATGTACATCCTCCATTTTGTGATCTGATGTGGTCATCTTCCATTTTTGCAGAATGAATTGGTCTTTGGAACCTAACAGTGTCAATAAATGAGGTGTGGACGCCTACTCCTCACTTATGAGTATCATGTTATCCAACATTTCACATTTATAACACTAGTAACAAATCTACTATACTGCTATTTTGTGCATTAATGAGTTGGCGGGCATGGCAGCAGTGGCTCTGGAGTGTCCCCTTCCTCAAGGAGGGTTTCTGGGCAGCTTCCAGGAAGCTGGGCCATGCTGCCCAGTTCCCTCCATTCCCTCCTGCTGGCAGGGGCACCAGCACACAGCTGCCGCACAGGGCTGGCCTCCTGCGTGGCCGTGGCCTCCTCCGGAGGGACACACAGGCAGCACCAAGCCAGCGGGTGCCTCTTCTAGGTTCCTAGCTTCTATGCGGCCTGAGGTCCTGCAGCTCAAACTTGCCGTGGGATGGGAGAGTAGAAAGGCAGAGGCATCAGAGAGGGTGTTTGGAAGAAATGCATGCTGAGCTTAATGACATCCCAAAGTGAACTGAACTGGGCCTGGAGCCTCTGCCTCGGTGGAGCCTGGTGTACCCCCAGGCTCCCAGTGCCCTTGCAGGAAGCCCCGGGCCTCAGTGACTCACCAGGCCCGGAGGGCAGAGCAGGCTCCGGGATGGTGAACGCAGGGCTTGCAGGCTTGGGAGTGGAGCCTGGAGGCGGCTCCACGAAGGAAGCTCTTATCCAGCAAAGGAGGAAGGTGAAGAGGTTAAGGTGTGGGCCCTCCAGTCACGCAGCCCGGCTTTATCCAGCTTTCTCTCCTCCAAACCTCCTTCTACACAGAGGAATAATCCGTAACTAGACTTGCCACAGTGATGAGCACATCAGTAAATCTTAGCTGTTACTATTTCTATTATTATATTTTCTAAATTAAAAAAATCAGACAAATGGATGGTCTGAAAACAGGAAAAAAAATCCTCATTTTTCACATAACTCTGATTTTCACATAATAACCTGGTATGTATAGTATTTAATCAACACCTAAGCTCAGGCTACAATCCAAAATGCTTGGAAGTAGTTATTTTAACTTATGGGAGGATAGGTTTTTAAAAAAATTTTAATAAATAAATTATGGTTGGAGGAGAATATATATAGAGAGTGAGATACAGAGCGAAAAGGGAAGAGCTAAACTAGGGTCTTGGCAATGTTATTGCAGAGCAGCGGGTTGGAGAAGAACCAAACTGGATAGTTACCTAAGGGAGACATGAGGAACCCTCTCTGCCAGGGAAACCAAGGGAGGAGAAAGTAACGAGGAACCCGTAATCGTCAATAGGCAAAACCGTTGGATTTATTCACTAGGGAATCATAACCTTCAAGAAAACTAGTTCAGTAGAGTGGTGGGGTAGAAGCCGGATTTCAAGGAGTTAAGAACTCCGAGGAGGCTGAGAAAGTAAAGTGAGTGGGTGGAGACTGGTAGTTCTCAAACACTACCTGCAGGCTTGAGGAATTTCTAAAAACCTATCCTCTTATATCCCAGCTCCAGAAATTCTGACTCGGTAGATCTGGATTTAGCAGGGCTGGTGAAGGGGCAAGAATCATGTGAAAAGTCCTTACACATAACTGAGCACTTCATATATTGTACGTTCCTGGGAAGTACAGGGAGCCCTAGTGACACAGTGGTTAAGAGCTAAGGATGCTAATCAAAAGGTTGGCAGTTCGAATCCACCAGGCACTCCTTGGAAACCCTATGGGGCAGTTCTACTTTGTCCTACAGGGCAGTATGAGTTGGAATCAACTCGATGGCAATAGGTTTGGTTTGATTTTTTTGGGTGGTGCACATGGTTTGAGCTCAGCTATTAACCTAAAGGCTGGTGGTTCAAACCCACCCAGGGTCCCACAAAAGAAAGGCCTGAGGGTCTGCTTGGGTGAGGATTACAGCCAAGAAACCCCTCTGGAGCTCAGGATTGTTGGGGTTGCCATGAGTCAGAAGCCACTTGACAGCAAAGGGTTTTTGTGTTTTTTTCCATGCATAGTATCTCTTTTAATATTCACCATACTTCCTGACTGCATAGTTTTACTATTATTAGTTTGCAAATGGAGAAACTGAGGTTTTCTATTATTTTTCCATGATATATTCAGCTATAGCATGCAAAGGTTGACTTGGGGTAGGAGGTTGAAGATGAAGCTGTACATGTTAAAAATCCATAGAAAAAATTCTCTATTTTCCTGCATTGCTGTCCTCATGGCTTCCAACTCCCACCCCACCCAGAAGAGCAATTTAATTTTTTCTGAAATGGATTCAGACCTTCGAAACTTGTTAGTCGGTGTGGTTGCTGATCTCTTCAGAAGGCTGCTCCTCGCCTCTCTAAACAGGTCATTCAAACATACCAGTGGTTTAACAGTATGTCAGTTCAGAGACCTGGGAAAACTGTCCTGATGTCAGATCCTGCAGCGACTGCAGAAAGCAGCTGTCCGGGGAATGCAGCCGTGCCCCGACTGCCTTCACTCCAGTCCCTTATGGAGCAGTCACAGTTAAGCCAAATGTCTCACCATTTTTTCATCAGCCAGCAGCTAATAATTCAAAGGCCTGGGCCAAAGCAACCTTTCTGAAAAGATCTTATGAAATCATTTCTCTTCGCAAATCCATAAAAATCGCCTTGGACTCCTTATCAATAGGGAGGCTTAAGGGGAGAGCAGAAGTTGTTAAATTATGATGGGCTCATTTTAATGAAATTCCTCTCCTGCTGAGAAGTTCCCTGCAGATTTTCCATATTTCAGCCTGGGAAAGGTTTGATGCTTTCCTGCCGGTGCCAAGAGTTAATTGAAAACATTTCAGGATAAATTCAACTCGGGGGCCAACGCTTCCAGCACATCATTATTCTTAGCAATAATAGAGAAGTAATACAATTATTAATAGGCATGTTGTATCCTCTTAAAGTGGCCATGGGTTTAGGGACCGTGTCTTTGACATTCTTTCTAAAACTCCACACAAAACCTTGAAATCTGAGACTAGGAACTTGGAAGAAAAACAAGCTTTTGCTGCTAAATTACATAGTTTGTCTCTTCCTGTTTGTAGTGGACGCATGATAGTAGAGAATTCTCGTCTTTTCCCAAAAGCTCTATTTTCAGATCTAGCACTGGGTTTTCAGAAATAGACACTTTCGGTATTAAAAGAAAATGGACGCAAACACTGGCAGAACAATTTATACAATTATAATTATGTTAGGTTTTAAGATAGTGCTCTCTAGGAACTTCTATTTGGACATCAAGTATCAAAATTAAATTAGTCTTAAATTTAAACTACAGCATATTTTATCCCCTACATGCTTTTTGGCTGTTTCCTAAACTTTATTAAATCAGGTGGTAAACTAATATTTAATTATTTATCATTAATTTTTTAATAAACAGGCGTTCTTATTTTCATTACTTTTTAATATGGTTTGGAATGTTCATTCTTTTATTAACACCTTTCCATTTTGCTTGGGAACCTATGATAAAGTCTTTTTTTGAAATGTAATCTCTCTAGGGTTCTTGTAGAAATATTAGAAGAACCGAGCAAATCAAAAACACAGCCCCATCCTGGGTGTTGTTTGTTAAAGGGAACAACAAAGACTATCCTCACTTAGATCTTTTCTTCTTATAGCTAGTATTCACAGAGAAAGTGTGCATGAAGAAAAGGTAATTCACATATAGAGTATTATTTTTCAGAGTAGTAATATAGTTTTAAATCTCTAATATGACATTTAAGTCATTCCACAACTGTATCATCTTTTTTTTTTTCTGTCTAAAATGCACGCTCGCAATGAGTTGCCGTCAAGTCAGTTCCAGCTCATGGTGACCACATATATAACAGAACAAAACATTGCCCAGTCCTGAGACATCTTCATCATCATTGGTATGTTTGAGTCCATTGTTGCAGCAATTGTCAATCCATCTCACTGAGAGTTTCCCTTGCTGTTGCTGACCCTCTGTTTTACCAAATATGATGTCCTTTTCTAGCGATTGATCTTTCTTGATGATGTGACCAAAGTAAGCAAGCCGAAGTCTTGCCATTCTCATGTATGTATTTTTCAATATCACTGCATACCCATTTTCTACACAGGGAAAACTGAGACCCAGCAGGATAAGGGAGTAATTAACAGTAATGGCTAGAATTCTCATCTGCTATTGATTTCTTAAGGAGCCCTGGTGGCACAGTAGTTAAGTGCCCGGCTGCTAACCGAACTGTCAGTGGTTCGAACCTCCGCAGGAGGAAGATGTGGTGGTCTGTTTCCATAAAGATTACAGCCTTGGAAGCCCTATGAGGCGGTTCTATTCTGTCCTATAGGGTCACTGTGAGTTTAAATTGACTTGATAGCAGCGGGTTTGGTTTTGGTTTTATTGGTTTCTTGTCTGCCTTCCCTTCTAGAGTGTAAGTTCAGCGAGGGCAGGGACTTGTTAAATCACTCCTGTATTCTCCCATGCCTGGAAGAGTGCTGAACGTTTACTGAATAAAGGAATGAATTCTCTGACTCTTTTTGACTCTTGCCACTTAGAAGTAATTTTCTACTTCATTAAGCTATAATGGTGTGGTTTTTGTGGAGAGCAGTTCTATAATAAGATCATTTTAGCTTAAGATGCATAATAAAATAGTTTCGGGATATTCTCTTAGATGTTAGCTAGAAATACTTCTTCTATAGTGCAGTTTCAGGACTTTCCATAACTCGATCCCAAAAGGTGCCTCCACTACTCCATCCCTCCAGCACAAAATCCCTTAATTCTTTTAGCTCCTGTCAGTGTTCCTCAAAGTGTGATCAATAGAATCTCCAGAGATGCTTGTGAATAACACAGGTTCTCAAGCCTCACTCCTAGGAGATTCTGACTCAATAGATAGAAGAGTGAGGCCCAGGAATCTGCATTTGGGACCAGCTCCCCAGATAATTCTTATTATCATTTGGCACACTAAAGTATGGGAAAACTG
>NW_004444018.1:7619829-7640723 GCF_000243295.1 Trichechus manatus latirostris
ACATAATGTATATTATATGTGTAAATATATATTTTATATATATACATATATAGAGAGAGAGAGCCCTAGTGACACAGTGGTCAAGCACTCAGCTGCTAACCTAATGGTTGGTGGTTGGAACCCACCAGCCACTCCACGGGAGAAAGATGTGGCAGTCTGCTTTTGAAAATATTACAACCTTGGAAACCTCCTGGGACAGTTCTACTCTATTCTATAGGGTCACTATGAGTCAGAATTAAATTGACGGCAATGGGTTTATACACACACACACATACACACACACACACACCAGTTGTTGTCCAGCCGACTCTAACTTACGGCAACCCCATGTGTGTCAGAGTAGAATTGTGCTCCAAAAGGTTTTCAGTGGCTGATATTTCAGAAGTAGATTACCAGGTCTTTCTTCTAGGGCACCTCTGGGTGGACTCGAATCTCCAATCTTTCAGTTAGCAGCTGTGCATGTTAACTGTCTACACATCCCAGAGACTATATATGTGTGTGTATATATATATATATAGTATTTACTTTGGGGGAGTTAATGAGCTTTCTTTAAAACAAAGTATAAGATTACATCAATAGTACCAGAATTCTAAATAGAAGAAATTAAAAATTTAACCACAACTCTGTCACCTTTCTAAATTCAACTTTTTTTCTAATCCCCCATCCTGGAGAAGCAGCCAGCAGGGACGCTGGAGCTTAGAGAGGCCCATGTCAGGCTCTGGGCAAGGTGTCACTGTCTGTGACTGGGGTTCATGGAAGGGCTCCTGAGAAAGTAGCCGCGTCAAGAGCGGAGTGAACTGCCGCCAGTAGAGCCATAGTCTGAGCTGGAGAGAGGAGAGGTGTCATTGGGTACTACAGCTGAGAGAGGAGCAAACGAGGAGACCAGGGGAGTGAGGGCTGTTGCAGAGGAACTAAAGAGGAAGCTGGAGAAATTACTGCTGCCAGTGACATTTCAAAAATGTTTACATCCAGGAGCTTAGGGGCACCAGTACTCTTGACAAAGAAGATTGGGAATCTTGTCTTGAAACTGTGCTGACTTAGCACGCGTGTCATTTTTCACATAGATCATATCAATATTCATCTTGGTGGCTGGAACAGGGTTGATAGAATCGCGGTGGTAGCTGAAACAACCCTCCCCCTCAGTGGTCCCTTCACTCTGCTGTTGGTTGCTAACAAGTCTTGATGACAGTGATGATGACGTCCTGGCACATATGAGACGATAAATATCAGCTAAATGAATGCCTCAAAAGGGTTAAGGTCTTACTTAGGACCAAGCACGTTTTCTTCCTGGGAGAAATATTCTCACTGGTGACTTCACAAATTAAAGTCAGATGACATGCCTGGAATGTGTCTCGTTGACAAATAGAATTTATTCCAAAAGATTTGGCTTGGCTCCGAGATGTTTTCTATAACCTAAAATGAAAAATGAATGCTTAAAATGAGACTCAGCCAGGGAGGCTAAATGTAGGAGTAACACATAAAGAATACTTACTTTATCACTAATGAAAGCTGTTTTTTTCACCCCCTTCCCAATGGCAAATGTTTATATTAGAAGCTGAACAAGGGAACTGAGAATCTAATGCTGTTGGGGTGAGTGTCCCTCAGACTGGGGTACCATGATTTATGGTTCAATAATCATAATGGCACAACACATTTAATGGGACTCTACGGGTCACAGAGAACTTTCTATGATGAACTTAATTTAGTCTGCATTTTTACCTTCTGACAGAGGGAGGATATCTCATCATCTCCATTTCCTAGTGATAATAACAGCTGCTATTTATTGAATATTTGCCTCATGTCCCTGCACATTAAGATATAGGTAAGAACAGCTTGAACCTCCATTCTTGGTACCATAGGGAGTCACGTTTTCTCCCCAAGGGTCCACTGAATTTTCTGGGTACTAATTTTATTTTTTCTAGTCACCTCTGGATCTAGTGTCCTGCTTTATTCCTATACTCTCATTGTTTGCTCTACATCTTGGACCTGTTTCTTCCTGTCCACTCCAGCACCAACCCAAAGTGAGACAAAGCTCTTTCTTCTTGATCAATACTTCCCCATCATTTACAAATATCAAGAACATTCATTGAGGGGTAGCAATGTGTGATGTTTTTATTAGAGATTCATAGATAATGGTGAAGGATACACATGAACATTCTATACAGCAGGTAAGTTAAGTTGAATATTAGATACTCTCTGTTCTTTGTAGAGTACGTGGGTGGAGAAAACTGTTAATGTGCTCAGCTGCTAACCAATAGGTTGGTAATTCAAGTTTACCCAGAAGTGCCTCGAAAGAAAGACCTGGTGATTTACTTCTGAAAAATCAGTCATTAAAAACCCTATGGACCACAGTTCTATTCTGACACACATGAGGTCACCATGAATCAGAATCAACGCAATGGTTACTGGTTCCTGTCCTCTGTAAGTTCATCCATGATTTCTGTAACCCTAGGCTCCAGTCTTTTGCTGTGTTGCTGTTGCTTTATTTTATCTTGTTCCTCTCTTTCTCATTCTTTTCTCTCACTTCTGATGTGCCCACCACAAATTATGATTATTTCCTCAAAAAGAAAAAAAAAAAAAACACTTTAATTATCTTTTTTATTCTTCATTCATCCTTTTCTTTCTGTGGTCTCCCTTCATACACCTTTCCAACAATTTATTTAAGTTCTTCCTAAATCGACTGTTTCTTCCGTAAGAGGAAGTTTAGTTCCAGCTGGTAAAATGAGAATTTTTCTTATTTCCCTTTTATCTTTTTTAGGTAGATATAATTGGCTTTCTCTATTTTGCTGTTCTTAGGAAAGAAACCAGTAAAATACATTGTTAATTCTAAGCAAAGATTAATTACATATAAAAAGTATTAATAGCAAACTAGAACAAACAATTTATATGATACAACATGGAAGGTGGTGAGATTGAGTGGGAGGAGAAAGTGTTTTGGTAAAAGTTATGGTTTTCTTTAGGAGGAAGTCAGAGAAATTGATTTACTTTAGTTATTGATAGAAAATAAGGTTAAATATATTAGCTAAAATTTTAAGATAAACACTAGAAAAAATAGAAATGCAATTTATAATGTACGAACCATTAGAGGGGAAATGCGACAAAACAACAACATAAAGATGTGATCAATCCAACAAAGGCAATCAAAGCAACATTAAAAACAAAACCAAAAAAGCATAGTAAATTTAAAACACACAGCAAGATAGTAAGAATGAATCAAAACAAACCAGTAATCACAATAAATATAAACTGATTAAAGCCGCCTATGAAAAGATTAAAACTACACTGGATTTTTAAAAATTGTACCAATCAACCAAAATAGCAGACAAAACTCACCCTAACCAACTATGTGCTCTTAACATTAACATGACTAAATTAAAAGAACATAAAACGGTTGAAAATTAAGAGAGTTAAGAAGGTATATAACCTCCTGAAATAGAGTTAAAGGATACGTGAGTATGATAAAACAAGTTATAAAATAATATGACAATTCAATTTCATTTAAATATATAGAATATATCTCTAGGTGCTATATGAGTGCTTTTAATTTTCTTCTTTTTGTTTAACTGTATCTTCTAAATTTTCAACCATGTCTGTATCATCATGTAATAAGAAAAAGCAAAATGAAGTTTATTTTAACAACAACAACAACAAAATAAGTAGTATAAAATAACAAAATAAAAGTAGGAACAATAATATTACTATTAGACAGGATGGAATTAAAGGCAAAAAATCATTAAGAGAGAAAAGAGGAATATTTCATATTGTTAAAAAAGTATACTCGCCACAAAGTTCATGTACTTAAATGCATTTAACATTATATCTTCAGGATATATACACAGAATCCGATAGAAATAAAAGGATAAATTGAGGAATTGATAGTATGGTGGGAGACTTTAACATCTCTTTAAGACAACAACAGAAAAGCAGATACAGAGAATTAAGATAACTAAATCGATATACTACTGTAAAGAAGAACACTAACAAAATCAGGCTACACATTCTTTTTATATGTACTGAAAATATATACAAAATTGAATCATGTTAATAGCCATAAATAAAATAGCAATAATTACCCCCAAAACAGAAATTATTAAGCCATGTTCATTGACCAAAATGCTATAAAACGAGAAAATAACACCTAAAAACTTAAAAACCTAATCTAAATAATTCCAAAGTTAAAGAACCAGTCAAAATAGGAATTAAGTACTTTTGGAAATGAATTACAAGAGATTAACACATCAAAACCTGTAGGATGTGACCTACAGTTTGCAGAGAGAAAAAGTAGTATCCAGAAATTAACATAATAGAACACAAGAAAAGATAAAATTAAATGAGCCAAGCATTTAGCTCAGGAATGCTGGAAAAGAAAAATAAAGTAGAAGAATAAAATCAATAATGGTAAAATAGAAATTAAAAACAGAGTAAACAATTAATCCCAGTGTGGAGGTGGTAGATAAAACTGTTTGTTTAAAAAGACCAATAACATAAGTAAAATGTCAAAAGACAATGCACATATTAAGAAAGAATGAAGACATAACCACAGAATTTAGAGATTAAAAAACTAAAAGACAACATTTTTTACAATGTAATTCTAATATTTTGAAAATCTATATGATTCAGAAGAGGATGTGGAATGAGAGATATCATTGCTGGTGTCAGATAGATCTTGGCTGTAAGCAGAAAATACCTGAAAGATGCTTACCTGTGTTTTAAAGACTATGAAAAGACATTCAACTGTGTGGATCATAACAACTTATGGATAACATTGCAAAGAATGGGAATTCTCAACATTGAATGGTGTCTGAAGTTAAAGTGAGGGTATTGATTGGGAAGAAATGGAATCCTGAAACTTGGGATGGGGCTATATGAGCAGATAATCAGGAAGCTGGGGACACTGAACCCCTAAATTCCATTGAATCACTCCTGCCAACAGAACCAGCCCTCTTACTCCCATCTGAAGAGGTCACTCCATCTTTGTCTCCTAAGCCACCTTACCCAGTAAAACTATTATCCCTTCCACCGCCATCCATCCCTGAAGAGTCTTTGTCTGAGATATCGCCTGGGGTGGCACCTGGGGCATTACGTGGGACATCACATGAGGTAGACGCCTTATAAGATATTGCTAAATATTCCCAGGACCCACTCCCATCACCCATTTTTGCTTCTAGACCTATAACTAGACTTAAGTACCAGCGAGTCCCAAAAGGTGAAGTACAAAGTGTGACCCAAGAAGAGGTACACTCTACTCCAAAAAACTGCTTGACTTTTCTAATATGTACGAACAGAAACCTGGGGAAAATGTGTGGGAATGGTTATTAAGTGTGTGGGATAATGGTGCAAGAAACATAAAGTTGGATCAGTCTGAGTTTATTGATATGGGCCCGCTAAGCACAGAGTCTTCATTCAGTGTTTCTGCTAGAGAGGTTAGGAAAGGAGCTAATAGTTTATTTGGTTGGTTCACTGAAGCATGGCTTATGCTGTGGTCTACACTAAATCAAGTTGAAGTACCAGACCTGCCTTACTGTACTGTAGAAGAAGTTATCCAAAGATTTAGGGAAATTGACATATTAGAGAGGATTTATGAGCTTAGACCCACGGACCCACACATGGAGTACCCAGAGGACACACCTTTTACCACAATGGTGAGGAACAAATTTGTGAAGGGAGCCCCAGAAGCCTTGAAGAGTGCTGTGATTGTTATTTTATGTAAGCGAGATTTGACAGTGCGAACTGCCCTAACTGAATCAAAACACCTAACTACAATGGGGCTGATTGGACCCCATAGTGGTAGGAGTCAAGTGGTGTCACTCAATCAACAAAGACAAGGTGAGTGTGGTTACCATAATGGACAACAGAGTCAAAGTAGTAATCAGAATAGTTGACTTGTGTGGACTAATGGCTGCATAGTCTTTGCATCTTTATGAGTGAAATAGATAGGAAATCTTCTAAATATTTCTAAATATTTACTTGATCTGTATAAGCAGAAGAATTCTAGGTCAAGTGAACAACAGTCTAACTTGAATCTCCAAAATAGAGAGTCATGGTGCCTCAAACAATTCTCAGCCTTCAGCCAGTTTACAAACCCACAACCCGTTGAATGAGGGTCTCATTGAGGAAGGACCCCATTACACTGCCAGAAATCTATACTGTTAATCTTTCTCCCAGCCTTCCTCAAATGAATCTACAGCCTTTTATGAGACTGAGTGTTCACTGGGGAAAAGGAAATAATCAGACTTTTCAGGGATTACTGGAAACTGGTTCTGAACTGACACTAATTCCAGGAGACCCAAAACATCATTGTGGTCCACCAGAGTAGGGGCATATGGAGGTCAGGTTATTAATGGAGTCTCAGCTCAGATTCATTTCACAGTGAGTCCAGTGGATCTCTGAACCTATTCTATAGTGATTTCCCCTGTTCCAAAATGAATAATTGGGATAGATGTACTCAGCAACTGGTAGAACCCCCGCATTGGATCCCTGAGAAGTGGAGTAAGGGCTATTATGGCACGAAAAGCCAAGTGGGGCCACTAGAACTGCCCCTACCTAGGAAAATAGTAAACCAAAAGCAACACTGCATTCCCAGAGGGATTTCAGAGATTACTGTCACCATCAAGGACTTGAAGGATGCAGGAATGGTGATTCCCACCACATCTCCATTCAACTTGCCTATTTGGCCTGTGCAAAAAAACAGATGGATCTTGGAGAATGACAGTGGAATATGGTAAACTTAACCAGGTGGTGACTCCAATTGCAGCTGTTGTTCCAGATGTGATTTCTTTGCTTGAGCAAATTAATAAATCTCTTGGTACCTAATATGCATCTATTGATCTGGCCAATGCCTTTTTCTTGATTCCAGTTTGGAAGAAACACCAAAAGCAGTTTGCCTTCAGCTGGCAAGTTCAGCAATATATCTTCAGTGTCCTACCTCAAAGGTATAGCAACCCTCCAGCTGTCTTAGTTATCTAGCATTGCTGTAACAGAAATACACAAGTGGATGGCTTTAACAAAGAGAAATTTATTCTCTCACAGTCTAGGAGGCTAGAAGTCCAAATTCAGGGTGCCAGCTCCAGGGGATGGCTTTCTCTCTCTGTTGGTTCTGGGGAAGGTCCTTGTCATCAATCTTCCCTGGTCTAGGAGCTTCCCAGCACAGGAACCTAGGGTCTAAAGGACGTGCTCTGCTCCCAGCCTTGCTTTCTTGGTGGTACGAGTTCCCCGTGTCTCTCTGTTCACTTCTCTCTTTTATATCTCAAAAGAGATTAACTTAAAACAAAATCTAATCTTGTAGATTGAGTCCTGCCTCATTAACATAACTGCTACTAATCCCACCCCATAGAGGTAGGATTTACAACACATAGGAAAATCACATCAGGTGACAAAATGGTGGACAATCACACAATGCTGGGAATCATTGCCTAGCCAAATTGATACACAATTTGGGGGGACACAATTCAATCCATAACACAGTTTTATGTCATAATTTAGTCTTCAAGGATCTTGATTGCTTTTCCCTTCCACAAGATGTTATACTGGTCTATTACATTGATGACATTATGCTGATTGAAACTAGTAAGGAAGACGTGTCAATGACTATGGACTTATTAAATTATTTACATGTTAGAGAATGGGAAATTAATCCTACAAAAATTCAGGCGTGTCTACCTCACTGAAATTTCTAGGAGCCCAGTGCTATGGGGCTTGTCAAGATATTCCTTCTAAAGTGAAGGATAAGTTGTTACATCTGGCCCTTCCTATGACTAAAAAGCAGGCTTTCAACCCCTGATGGGCCTCTTTGGATTTTGGAGGCAACATATCCCTCATTTGGGTGTACTATTCTGGTCTATTTATCAAGCAACTTAAAATGCTGCTAGTTTTGTGTTGGGCCCAGAACAAAGGAAGGCTCTGCAATAGTTTCAGGCTGTCATGAAAGCTGCTCTGCCACTTGGGCCATATACTCCGGCTGTTCCAATGGTGCTTGAAGTGTCAGTGGCAGATAGAGATGCTGTTTGGAGTCTTCGGGAGGCCCTTATTAATAAATCTCAGCACAGACTCTGCCATCCTCAGCAAATAACTACTCTCCATTTGAGAAACAGATTTTGACTTGTTACTGGTTCTTAGTAAGGACTGAACACTTAATGACGGGCCACCAAGTCGCCATGTAGCCTTAGCTGTCTATCATGAACTGGGTGTTGTCTGACCCACAGAGTCATAAAGTCAGATATGCAGACAAGCACTCCACCATTAAATGGAAGTGGTATATACGAGATCAAGCTCAAGCAAGACCTGAAGGCACAAGTAAGTTGCATGAAGAAGTGGCCTAAAGGCCCATGGTCTCCACTTCTCTCTCATTACCTGCTCTTTCCCAGTCTGTACCTATGGCCTCATGGGGAGCTCCTTAGGATCAGCTGACTGAGGAAAAGAAAAATTGTGCCTTGTTTACAGATGGTTCTGTGTGACATGCAGTCACCACTTGAAAGTGGACAGTGGCAGCACTACAGCCTCTTTCTGAGAACTTCCCTGAAGGATGGTGGTGAAGGGAAATCCTCCCAATGGACAGAACTTTGAGCAATGCAACTGGTTGTTCACTTTGCTTGGAAGGATAAATGGCCAGATGTGTGATTGTATACTGATTCACGGGCTTTGGACAATAGTTTGGCTGGATGGTCAGGGACTTGAAAGGAATGTGATTGGAAAATCAGTGACAAGAGGCATGGGGAAGAGGTATGTGGATAAACCTTTCTGAATGGGCAAAAAAAAGTGAAGATATTTGTGTCTGATGTGAATGTTCCCCAAAGGATGACCTCAGAAGAGAAGGATTTTAAAAATCAAGTGGATATGGTGACGTGTCCTCCTATTAGCCCAGCCACTCCTGTCATTACCCAATGGATTCATGAACAAAGTGGCCATGATGGCCCGGATGGAGGTTATGCATGGGCTCAGAAACATGAATTTCCACTTACCAAGTTTGACTTGGCTACAGCTACTGCTGAATGCCCAATCTGTCAACACCAGAGATCAACACTGAGTCCTCAGTATAGCACCATTCCTTGAGGGAATTAGCCAGAAACTTGGTGGCAGGTTGACTGTTTCCATCATGGAAAGGGTCATGTTTCATTCTTACTGGATAGATACTTTCTCTGGATACGGATTTGCCTTCTATGCACATAATACCTCTGCAAAAACTACTATCCATGAACTTACAAAATGCCTTATCTATAATCATGGTACCCCATACAGCATCACCTCAGATCAAGGGACTCTCTTCACAGTAAATGAAGTGTGACAATGAGTCCATCTCATTGAGTTCATTGATCTTACCATGTTCCCCATCATCCTGAAGCAGCTGGCTTGATAGAACAATTGAATGGCCTTCTAAAGACACAACTATGGTGCCAGCTAGACAGCAATACTTTGTAAAGCTGGGGCAATGTTCTCCAGGAGGCTGTATATGCTCTAAACCAGCTTTCAATATATGGTGCTGCTTCTCCCATAGTCAGGATTCACAGTTCCAGGAATCAAGGGGTGGAGATGGGAGTGGTACCACTCACTATTACCTCTAGTGAACCACTTGGAAAATTTTTGCCTCATATCTCCATGACCCTATGCTCTGCAGGTCTAGAGGTCTTGGTTCCAAAGGGAGGAATGCTCCCACCTGGAGACAAAACACTAATTCCATTGAACTGGAAGTTAAGAATGCCACCTGGCTACTTTGGGCTTCTCATGCCTCTGGATCAACAGGCAAAGAATGCAGTTACTGTATTGCCTAATGTGATTGACTGTGACTCCAAAGGGAAATCAGATTGATGTTGCATAATGGAGATAAAAAAGAGTACATCTGGAATACAGGAGATACCTTAGGATGTCTCTTAGTACTAATACGCCCTGTGATGAAAGTCAATGGAAAACTACATCAGCCAATTCCAACATAACTACTAATGGCCCAGACCCTTCGGGAATGAAGGTTTGGGTCACTCCACTAGGCAAAAAACTATGACCAGCTGAGATGCTTGCTGAGGGCAAAGGGAATACAAAATGAGTGGTGGAAGAAGGTAGTTCTAAATACTAGTTATGACCATGTGACCAGTTCTAGAAATGAGGACTGTAATTGTTATGTGTTTTTCTTCCTGGTATGTGTGCATCAAATATCTTTGTTTCCTTCACTTATAAAATGTTAGATGCCGTCGAGTCACTTCTGACTCATAGTGACCCTATGTACAACAGAATGAAACACTGCCCGGTCCTGTGCCAGCCTCACATTCCTTGCTATCCTGTCCCTGACTGTACACCACTTTGCAATGTGACTTGGCCTCTCTTCCCATCAAGAGGTGAAGTCTATTTCTCTACCCCTTAAATCTGGGCTTGACCATTCCATTTGCTTTGGCCTATTGGGCATCAGCAAATGTGATGCAAGCAGAAGCTTAAAAAGTACTTGCACACTGGGGCTTCCCTTCTCCTGCTCCTTTTGGAGTCCAGCTGCCACGAGAAGCCTGGGCTAGCCTACTGGATGTTGGAGACATATGGCACAGTTGCCCCTATCACTCCAGTCAACTGCCAGTCATGCAAATGAGGCTATCCAGAATCAACCCTCCCCCACCTGCCAGCTGACCACAGTCAAGTGAGCCAAAGAAAGGCCAGCAGAAGAAGTACGCAGATGAGCCCAGCGCAAATTACTGATTCACAGAATTGTGAGCTAATAAATGATTTTTTTAAACCACTAAATTTTGGGATGGTTTGTTATGCAACAAACCAAAAAAATCACACCCATTGCCATCGAGTTAATTTTGACTCATAGTGACCCTATAGGACAGAGTAGAACTGCCCATAGGGTTATCCAAGGAGCAGCTGGTGGATTTGAACTGCCAGACTTTTGATTAGCAGCCAAACGCTTAACCACTGCACCACCAGGGCTCCTGTTATGCAACAGAGGCCAAATAATAAAGTCAATAATTAATTTCCCTGCCAGTACCCTAAACACTGTCAGTTCTTTAGTTTTTTCTTAAATACTATGGGTTTCAAAACATTGAATTTTGCAAAACAGAGAAAAATCAGGTAACAGTGAGCAAAAACGCCATTTGACAAGTTAAATGAAATATGAGTCTGTTGTTTATTTCCAGGCTTACAGATGGTTATTTAAAAAGTAGTATGCTTGATGTAATTTTATGGTTAATTTATTCATTATAGATAATTTGTTCTTTGAATTAAAGTACATAACAAAAATAACTTCCAGAACATAATAGTACCTTTTAGCATAGGTCAAGATTCAAGGCATATTTTAGCTCCTGAAAATGCCGTAACAATTTTTGGCTTACCCTTCTATAAGAACTTCACCAGAATAAGACAACTGTACAATGAGATGAGAAATTATGAGATTTAATTCTTCTATTTCTAAAATACATAGAAAAGCAAAATTACTAGTCATTTATATGAACACTTACATTTGCCTACACATATCCCTGAGGCATGAGCACATTTTGAGAAAGGAAAGATAAACAAAACCCTCAAAGAGCAGGTAGAGAGAAAGAAAAAGTTGTGGTCCTTTTTTAATCCACCACCTATCTGTCAGTTTGTCATACTGTCATGACTTGTGTGTTGCTTGGCGCTGGAAGCTATGCCACCAGTTTTTCAAATGCCCGCAGGATCACCCATGGTGGACAGGTTTCAGCGGACCTTCCAGACTAAGACAGACTAGGAAGAAAGGCCTGGTGATCTACTTCTGAAAATTAGCCAATGAAAACCTTATGAATCACAACAGAAGACTGTCTGATATAGTGCTGGAAGATGAGCCCCCTAGGTTGGGAAAAAAAAACAAAACCAAACCCGTTGCCGTCGAGTCAATTCCAACTCATAGCAACCCTATAGGACAGAGTAGAACGGCCCCACAGGGTCTCCAAGGAGTGGCTGGTGGATTTGAAATGCCTACCTTTTTGTTTAGCAGTCGAATGCTTAACCACTGCACCACCAGGGCTCCCTAGGTTGGAAGCCCCTCAAAATATGCAGCAGCTGCAGCAGTAGACTCAAGCATACCACGGATCCTGAAGATGGCATAGGACCAGGCAACGTTTCCTTCTGTTGTACGTACGGTCACCATGAATCAGAGCCAACTCAACAGCAACTAACAATAGCATTCTTTAACAGAGAAAGTATGGCCTTGTTACAGAACCTAGGGGAATGGAATTCAGCAAACTGGGTTTCTAGTATCTGCCTACACCCTTGCAGGCAGCAGGATTTACTATTTAGTTCACTGCTGTATTGCTGGTGACTAGCATGGTGCTTGGCCTATAGTAAATGCTCAATAAATACTTATTGAATGAATGAACTAATGAATGGACAAATAAATGAATGCTCTCCTTTGACCTTTCTTGCTCTAACATTTTTATGTTATGATTTACTTTCTTATATCATATACTTTTTTCAACTAACAGAATTTTGCAGTTTATATTATTTTAAAAATCCATTAAAAACAAAAAACAAAAAACCTGTTGCCTTCAAGTAGATTCCGACTCATAGCAACCCTATAGGACAGAGTAGAACTGCCCCATAGGGTTTCCAAGGAACAGCTGATGGATTTGAATTGCTAACCTTCTGGTTAGCAGCCATAGCACTCAAGCACTGTGCCACCAGGGCTCCAAAAAAAATATGGAATTCTTCTTGAACTTGTGTTAGGCTTCAAAAAATTATCACTTTTTCTTCACAAACACTTGAAGTATAATGAGCAAATAAGGGAAAGGAAGGCACATCCCTCTGAAATATAAGTAACTGGGGCCACAGGGTACTAAACCTATACCATCTTGTTTCTTCTCTATGGTTCTGCGTATTATTATTTAAGCAAAACAAATTTAATTATGAAAGTAGAGTCATATGTATTCCTTGATAAACTATGGAAAACATGTAATAATATAAGGAAGAAAATAATAACTACCTACAATACCACCACTGCTAACATGTTTGAACATTTCCTCCAGTCGAGAGATGGTTAGATAGAACCATTTGAGTTTGCACTAAATTGTACACCTGAATGTTGTGTACAACATTGGCAAGTGTTGTGTTACATATATTTTTACAACAATTACAAAAAAGAATACTTCAAAAAATCACTTGCATTTGGCTCAATATTTCAAAAGTTCTTGGACTATTCAGGTTTTCTACATTTTGAGAATGACTATGGCACAAGTGATGATCTCAATCTCTTGACATAGAAAGACCTAGATTGAATATTCACCAACTTCTTCGCTAAATAACCATGGTCAAGTTATTTATGCACCAGTTCTCTCATCTGTAAAATGGTGATAATAATAAAAATTATTATTATTATTCATAGAGTTGTGGTGATTAAATAATGCAATATACAGTACATGCTCAACTGCGCCTGGAATAATAATAATCACTCCATAAAGTTAGCTACTATGATTTATTATTATCATTATTATTACAATTATTATTGGTTTAATGTAGTGGGGCAATTTTGGTGATTTTTATTCTCATAGAGTTAGAGTTAGTTATCACTGCGATTATTATTGTTAGGATTATTAGGACTATTCTTACAGTGAAGGATAGTATGGTCATTTATAGTTTCCTAGAAATTCAGTGAATTTGTCTTGATTTTAAAGACATTCATAGTACTGGTCTCTTAAGTATTTTAATTTGTAGTAGTCTAGGACCAGAAACTTTGTTATTCCTTGCTCCTGATTTTTCTCAGACTCCCCTAACCTTGTGTCATCGCTTCATGGATTGCTCTTCTGGACTCTTCTGTCCACAGTGCTTCTTTCTCTCTGCACTCTCCTTGGACGTGTCAGTCACAGAGTTTTAACCGCGCCCACTATACAAGTCTGACTTCTCCCTGAGCTGCAGTCTTGTAGTTGGTTTCCTTTAGTTCTCTGTCACCTGGATGTCCTGAAGGTCCTCAAACACCATTTGCCCTTCAACCTTTCTTCCTCTCAGACCAAATATAACACCATCTACCCAGTTTTCTGAGCCAGAAAACTTGCAGTCATATTGGCCTCTGCCCTCCTTGAACACCTCATATTTGAAGAGCCAAGGTGCCTTAAGTCTGACTTCTCTTTCCTCTTTTCTGTCACTTCCTAGTTCAGGCCCTGGGGTTTGTCCACTGGTCCCCAGTAGTAGTTTCCTAACTGGTCTCCCTGACTCTGGTCTTCATCCCTTAAAACCATCATGTATTCTGGTCAAGATGGGGAACCTCAGGTGGGAGCCTTCTGCTGGGAACTCATCCCCATCAAGCACACTGTGCAGGGTAAAGTCAGTGCTGAGTATGACATTCAAGACTCCTGTGACTTGGTATTAACCCTTCTTTCAGTCCATCCCTGCTACTTCCTACCTTAAACTATGGTGGTGACAATTTTCCGCCAGTAACACACACACAAACACACACTCACACACACACACACATGCACACGCACACACACACGTATACACACTATGCTTTTGAACATGCTGTTCCCGCCACTGGAAATGTTTTCCTACCTTTCTCCTGGATGACTCCCATTCTTGTCTATAGACTTAGATTCCATGTCACTTTCTCCAAGAATCTGTTCAACCCAATGTTGAGTTAAGTCATCTTCTTCTCTGCTCACCATTTATGTTAAAAGTGTCCAAGTGTGTCCACCTCCCAGACATAACTGATTTAAAACTCATTAAGGAACAAAAGTGTCATATTCACATTTGTACCCCTGGCACATAGTAGACCCTCAATCAATGCCTGTGGAACCAAAATGAACTCTTTTCGTGCCTCTTGCCCTCCTTTCAGGATTACAGACATAAGTTTTAGTCATCATAAAAGCTTATCTCAATGTTTGATACAGAAGGATGCTCCAAATAAGTTTGATACCTATCAAATTTCTACCTGGCAGGTAAGAAAATGAAGTGGGTTAAAACTAAAAGTTGGATGGCTGGTATTTTCAAAAAAGAGACGTCTACAAGGGCCTCAGTCCTCGTTGAGTGAAAAGCTCCTTAGTTTGGTGCTTACTAACATCTGCTCAGTAATTAAATATGCAATAGGATTTAGTTGTGATTATTACCTCACTTTTCTTCCCCAAAACCCACACATATCAAACAGAACTTCTAAAACTTAAGTATAGAAATAAGCTTGTAAGAATGCATACTTATGACCAGAGCACATAAGGATATCCATAAAGTCTAGAAACAGAGGGTATTATTTTAGTTTTTATTACCAATAGAAGATGCCCTCCATGTCATTGTGTACAGCCACCTATTTGTAGACCTTAAGGAGCACCCTGTCTGCTTAAGGAGAACAAGGCCTAGCTACCAAGACCATATATCAACACCGTTGAGAGTAACTGAGCCTCTAAACAACTTTATAAAGTTGAACTCGTGGCCCTAGAAAATCATCAAAACATCGTTTTGACAAATGTCATGTCAAAAAATGTATTTAATATTATGGATCTCATTCTCCTGAAATAAGGGGAGGAAACATTCTCTGCACCTCAGCAGCCCTTCTCGCTTCCTTTAGTGCATATTACACAGGGCTTGGAGGTAGCTCTCCAAAATATTAGCTGAAAGTTTCCTCGGAAAGCAGATCTTTCCCACATCCTTCCCTGCAGTTCCTCTTCAAGAGGTGTCAGCATGGCTGAAAGAATGAAGTGGCTGCACATTGTTTGGCCTGTGCTATTATGTGCTTAACATTTCCATAACAAAAGTGCCACTCGACTTCTCCCCGATTAATGCAGCTCGAGGGCTCTTGTCGTCCTTTAATAAAACATTGTTGAAATCATTTATTTAGAGCCCCTGGTTACTAGTGGGAGAATGACCATCTTTGTGCCAAAATATAGTGTATACAGTCCACTATTTTGTAGTAGATCATTCTGTTATTTAAGAAATTGATTAAATGGGTGCCTTAGAAGGTATTTATGCTAATAGCACATTATTTATGTCATTCAGATAGTCAAGGGTGGCCCTTTCCAACTGTCTACCAGAGGCAATCCCTCAGGCCAAAAACAGTAACGTTCCTTAACTCGTGAAGCAGCGAGAGCCACTGGAAACTCAACCCTGCTAGAACTCCTCTTAGGTCATAAGGCATTTTGGAACAAGATATTTCCCAACAACCTTGCTCTGGGTAGCTGGGAGAAACATAGTCAATTGAGAAAGTTTCTAATGTTCCCTGGTGTGAGAGGTTGAAAGCAAATAATGTAGGCTTTTGCAGGTTCGAAAAGAGATCCATGAAGTTATGTTAGAGAACTTCCACAATGAACCCAAAGGCTCGAAATGCAAAGCCAAAGCTTAGAAGTAGGAAGGTTTTCAATAGTGTTTGATGTTTCTGAACGTTCTCATGGGGATCTTTTCTCTTTTAGTCTATGTTGTTCCTTGCCACTGAGTCAATTCCCACTCTGGGTGGTACAAAGGGTTAAACGCTTGAGCCAGCCAAAAAGTTGGTGGTTCAATTTCAACCAGAGATGCCTGGCTATATGCTTCTGAAAGGTTACAGCCTTGAAAATCCTGTGGAACAGCTCTACTCTGCATACAGTGGGTTGCCATGAGTTTCAGTCTATACTGCACAACACTGGAAGGGGTCCTGGTGGCACAAACAGGCGCTCAGCTGCTAACTTAAAGGTTGGAGGCTCAAACCCACCCAAAGGCTCCACAGGAGAAAGACCTAGTGATCTGCTTCTGTAAAGATTACAGTCAAGAAAACCCTGTGGGGCAGTTCTACTCTGTCACATGGTGTCACCATGAGGAATTGGCTTGATGGCACATAACTACAACAACAATGACATAACGTTGCTGCGGTGGAATGGGGTCAGGTTGTGGAAGGGTGATGAAAAAAGGAAACCATGTGATTTCTCTTGAATCCTCAAGGTAGAGACCTTGGTCTTCACCCCCAGGGATGGACCCCAGCATACCCCAGATGTGTTAGAGTGTGGCGGCTCCTTAAATTTGTGGTAGTTGGCCCAGGAGCTACTTCCTTCCTTACGGGCATATGTAAGAGCTCTGCCCAAGAACAAGGAGGACCTGCTACTTAACGGAGGGATTTCCTTCCCTACCCTATTTTTCCACTTCACATACGTGTATTGCTCGCATACATTGCTATATATTGTTAAAAATAAACAGAGACCTATGTTATGTCCATTGTGATTATATACAAAAGCTTTGCTGTGTGCTTGGGTGAGCAGTGAAGCTTGAACCTCCTTCTATTTACTGTATGGTCACTGTCAGTTCAATGAACTGCCTCCTTGTTCTCGACCATTGTCCCACACTCCCTTAAACATTTGTCACTGAAGTGCCTCCAAAGACAAATAAACTGTCACTGAGAATTCAAACCTGCTAACTAGGGAAACGAAAAAGGCTGCAGGGACACATGGTTTTATGTGAAATCCAAAAGGAGTTCCTTTCGACCTGTAAGACTCCTGTTAGAAGGGGGGTACTTTCTGAATCCCCAGAAAAAGCCAGAGATACCTTTCCTCTCATTAATGGTACTTCCGGGCATTCTCCATGAGACATTTGAGACCACCAAATGCCCCAGATTCCAAAAGGCTCCCCAGAGAGTGTGAGATATTACAGATGCCAACATCTGTAACAATCCTTTTTGCCTAGGAGCAGATGGTAACATACAATCCCGTAACAGTCTTTGGCCCGCACATCCCAGCAAACTCTTCTAGAATCCACTAGGTTTGTAGTGGCGTGAGGGGGGTCCCGGGGTCCCATGTATAATTGTTTAAATTAAAATGAACCACTGATCAATGTTCACTTTCTTCAAGGAAGCAAGCATAAAGGCTCATGTCCTCTCTCCCCAAGAGTGAGCGGTGTTGATTTATTCCAGGCAGATGCTTTTGACAGGACCCTGTAAAATCAAGTTGTGAGTTTATTGTAGCAGTTAATTATCAAGCCTTTTCGAGTGCTAATGCCTTTTACTTCTTACTGGGGAAAACCTGGGCCTTTGGCTGGGACAAAGATTTAACTTTCAGACAAGAACGTGTTAAAATAACATGCGATGGAGATGATTTAAATATATTTAAGGATGAAGCCAGAAGGATTGCTAACTCCTCGTTTTGTAAAGAAAGCTGATTTCATTTACAAGTCTCTCCCAATATGCTTTGTTCTCCTCGCAAAGAAACAACGCTTTCAGCTTTGTTTTAACAATATGTTTACTCAACCATTCAGGTGACTGGAGATTCCAGCCACACACCATCCTCATAGGCACTTGTTTGATGCTACAAGTATCTGAGACTTTTTGATGCTATGCATATACAAATCTTGGTTTTAGATCCATGAAGAAGTGCCTCAAGTCCCTCCATAAAAGCTGGGGAAAGAGCGAGTTAAAGGCTAAAGAAACCTAGAAAAGTAGGGGGTGGCAGTGGGTGGAGGAAGTTGGAAGGGGGCATAGCTTTTTTAATTACTTTAGGCAGCAGAGAAATCTGGTTATGTTTTCTCAGCACATGTTAATATCAAATAAAGAGACAGAGATCTTGCTAATCTGTCGACCCCTCAGACAAAGTTTATTTGTGGTGACATTTAAACTCCTGACTTGCCTTCCAATCACCGCATTTAAAATGAAAAGCTTTAAATAAACACCAGGAATAGAAGATAAATAAACTTTTTTTCCCCCTTGCAAGTGCCTAGCTTGGCGAGGTTCAAGCTCAAATCCCCAGAGGACAGAGCGCTCTCTTTTGTGTTAATGTTTAAAAGATTTTCCAATGCTGGAGTTTATTCCTACTGCAAACATTTCTATTTACAAGGTCAAGTGTATCAGCACTCGACACAGCTTAAGAGTGTAATTATTTATCTAAGGGCGTTTGAGTGTAGATCAGTAGCTCTGGCAGGGACCCAGCCTTCAGCCCACTGCTAAACAACTCCTCACAACAATATTACAAGTCCTGGTAATTGTTCCTCTCCCCAGTGTGTTTACTTTTGCCCGCCTGAATGTTTTGTAACAAAATTTTGTACTTTTTCCCCAAAAGTGTGAAAATGCCTTTAAGTCTTAAGTCTTGTAGGTTTCCGAGCCCTATTGGTAACAGATGTTATTGGCATGTTTGATTGTATGAGAATGTCTAGGAGCCACAGAGGACACTGCTGGGGGTGGCGGGTGGGGGTGGCAGGGGTACCAGTGGAAAGGGGGAGGGGGAAGTGAGATGGCTGGGTTATCCAAATGATGGAGAGGAGACGCTAGTTATGTGACTTCACTCAACAAATGTAAAAGCCAATGAAGGCCAGTCAATTATATCTTTTTAACTGCCTCATTTACAGATGTCTAATTGTTCATTAAATTAAAGGCAGAAATAATAGCCCTTATTTCTTGTCTTGTACTGTATTTTAATTTCAGTTGATGGTTGATAGATTCCCAGTGCCCCCTCCACCCCCCTCCTCACATATTACTGGGTTAACCACAATGTTAAGTCTGGAAAGTAAGTACACCATATTCATTATTTAAAACTCTTTACTGATGTACACATTTTAATAAAACAAATAACCAAAGAATACACAAAACCATAGTTATTTAAAACATAGGACTTTTTTTTTTAAACGATGTCTATAAAAATACAATGTTTAAGGCAGTTTGGAAATGCATTTATACATTTCTACAATGTCCATAAATTCTCTCAAAAATAAGAATGTTAACTTCAAATCTATAAAATACACTGTACACTTTGACTGTTTGAGATAGAGCACACTTCACAATGGGCTGTGGTTTGGATCCCTGGTGGCAAATGGATTCTATACATTTCAGGGGGGAAAAGTATAACATGGATGTGGATTTAAAACTTTTAACGTCTCTTTAAAAATAAATTATTTCTGAAGCATACAATTTATAAAAATTCTATATACAAAGTACAGCAACTGGTAATAAATCCCAGTTTTAAATACACTTTATATACGATTTACCAGGGGTTAGCACCCTGATAGCAGCAGAGGCAATATACTTTCTCCGCATATTTGTACATACAATTTCTTGATGTAGAGAACAAAAATGACAACAAAACAAACATCATAAAGAGGCTTTCATAGATGGCAGTGCAGAGCTCTTTTAAATAAGAAAGTTGCATTGTTCAACTCTTTAGGTCAGCATTTTTTGACCCTTATCCTACGAAATGTCCTAGGAGATCAAAGTGGTAAGAATGAAATTAAGGTCAAGGGCTCGAAGTTATCCAAAACTAATTTAGGAATAATAACCCCTTGCCACCCACACTTAAGGCACTCACCCCCCTCCCCAATGTCAGTGAGAATTAGGAATGAATCCTAAGTGGGACTTGAATCTGTTTACTTACAATTGCAATGTCCTCACTGGCCACCTCTGGTCAATCAATAATAAAAATTGATAACGGCATTTTTTTCTCTCCTCATAGGAAAAATGCTAATAAGGCAGCCTTTTCGCAAAATAAATCTTCCTTCAAATGCCCTGCTCCAAGCCCAGTCCCCTAGAGAACTGAAACTCTCAAGGTCCCACGGGTCAGCACCCTCCCTTCTGAGTTCAAGGCTACGGTTCTGTGTACCCCCGCCCCCCACGCCCATTTCACCACAGGCGTCCAGAAATCTACTGCTAGGTCCGTTTCTGCAGGACAGACTAGCTGGGAGTTTCTGGAGCCTGCAATGGGGGCGGGGAGGATATCCAAGAAATCATGCCGAGCAAAGGAGACGGGGGAAGTGCCAAGAGTCGTGGCGGGGAAACCAGCTAGGCAGAGTCTACTTTGAAAAAGTTTCTTGAAAGTATCCCTAATCGTTCCCTCTATCTGTCCCCATGCCATGTGGCGAGCCGCGACCACAGGTGACCGGGCGCGGGAGCGAGCCGGAGAGCGCGCGCGGGAGCGGGGCCGCGGCCCTCCCGCAGTCAACGGCGCGGGGCGCGAGGGCTAAAAGAGCGGCCGGAGCAGTAGCAGCAGCAAGATGGAGGCGAGCGGGGTCCAGGCGCCTCGGGGCGCTAAGCGGCCGCCGCC
>NW_004444018.1:7640823-7642130 GCF_000243295.1 Trichechus manatus latirostris
CCCGCCGCAACAGCGCCGCCGCCCGGGCGCGGCGGGTGCGGAAGGCCGTCGTCGTCGTCTAGCGGCTGCTCGCCGCCCGCGCCCCCGGCGCGCTGCTCGTCGTCGTACTCCTCATCGTAGTAGTCGTCCAGGCCCCCGTCTGAGCCGCTGCTGCCCTGGCCGTTGCCCATCTCGGCGCCGAAGCACAGGCGGGCCATGTTCTCCTTGACCGACTCGCAGATAGGCCGCTCGAGGCCGTCGCACACGCAGTCGTTGAGCAGTGCCGCCTTTGGTACGGCCAGCATGTCCTCGATGACGCTGCGGCACTCGTCGGTGCAGCGCAGCCCGTTGAAGAGTTTGCCACAGTAGGTCAGGTAGCGGCTGAGCGCCAGATTGCAGCGGCTGTCGCGGTCGCAGCGCCGCCGGGCCTCGGTGCAGCCCATGACCCCGCCCGCGCCCGGGCCGCCCGCGCCGCCGCTGCTCGTCCGGGGCAAGCATGGCTCAATGGCGCGCTTGGTGGACTTGCAATTCTCGTCCTGAGCGCAGTCACAGTCTTCCAGGGCGGGCCCGCGGCGCGTGTGGTTGAGCTGAATGAGGGCCGAGATGCAGTGGCTTGGGCAGCGCCAGCGCGACGAGGAGGAGGCAGCCGAGGCCGGGAAGGCGGCGGCGGCCCCCGGCGCGTCGCCCCCGCCGCGCTGCGCCAGGACCGGCGCGCACGCCTCGGCGTACTGGTTGTAGGCGTAGCTGCACTCCGGCTCCCCCTGGCACTGCAGCAGCGCCTGCCAGCAGATGAGGCGGCGGCCGTGCGCCAGTCCCGAGCCCCGCGGCGCCGAGCCCAGCAGCTGCAGCAGCGCCATCAGGCACAGCCAGGCGCCCGGCACGGTCCCCCCGCGGGCCCCGCCGCCGCCGCCCAGCAGCCCTGCCACCATCGCGGGCAGCGGCGGCCGCCAGGCGAGGAGGGGAAAGGAGAGAAGGCGCTGGGAGCCGCGGACGTAGAGCCGGTGGAAAAGTTTCTCCAAGTCCTGATAACTTCTTGCATGAGTGTCTTCATAAATCCATGCGCGCTGCTGCCTGGTGTCCCGCTGGCTGCAGAAGGTCGGCTCGAGGGCTGCGGATCCTTTCTAGAAATGCACGGCCACCAAAGGCCCCGCTCTCCACCCGGGAGCCCTCCGACTCGGCCCCGGCGCTGGCAGAAGGCGCTCACAGCCGCGCCGGGGGGCTTTGGGGCGCGGGGCCACGGAGGGGCTGCAGGACCGCGCGGCTCCGCGGGGGCATCTTGCTCCGCGCCTGCAGATCCGTTGTGCGGCCGGCGCTCCCGGGCCGGCTGC
>NW_004444018.1:7642327-7656974 GCF_000243295.1 Trichechus manatus latirostris
ACCCCAGCCTCGGCCGGCTCCGGAGAGCCTTTTCCGGGAGGCGCGGGGAGAACAACGAGCTCGGCGCGGCCGGAGAGCGGCTCCCGGGTTTCCCTCGGCAGCGGCTGCTGCGGCTTCTCGGATGACAAGGAGCCCGAGGAGCGGATCCGCTGAGCCTGGCTGCGGACTCTCTCGCAGCGAGGCTTTAAATACAAAAGTGGGCCGGGAGTCCCCGCGTGGTGCCGCGGTGCCCCCTCATTATGCATGCATGGAAAAGCAAACAAACAAAAACATTAGCAACGCTCCTCCGGCTCGCCGGCTCCGGCCCCGCGCGCTCCGAGCCTGCCCGCTTTCTCCTTTCTCCACTCTCTTTCGCCTTTGCTCGGCCCCCTTGCCCGGCTTTTCGAGATACTATTGGTTCTGCTCGTTGTTGTTGAAAGTTTTTTTTTTTTTTTTTTTACGAGCCGCTGGAGTGGGGTTGCGGAGTGGGGGAGGGCAGGGAGGGTGGTGGGCAGCTCACATTCAGGCATTCAGGGCTAGAAAGGAACGAAGCCTGACAGAGGCCCGGGAGCTCCTCCCACTTTTAAGGAGGCTCGGAGTGGGAGCCCCAGCTCGCGCCCAGAACCAGCGTGCAGGGCTTAGCGGCAGCTGTTTGCATCCGGCTCAGCCACGGACCTTTTTGTTTTGTTTCCCCTCTTTTCTTTCCTTCTTTTCTTTTTTCCTTTCCTTTTGGTGGTTTTATGAATTCTCCCTGGCCCCCATCTGTTTCTTCGACTGGGTTCAGGGTTTAGTTTGTTTTTTAGGTTTCTCATAAGGGAGGAGGAGGACCCACAAACTCGAATGTGGGACTTTTGCAACTTAAAAAACAAAGTAAAGAAACAAAACAGCATGCAAGAAAGAGGCGCACGCTTTAGTTAGAGAGATGTTGATATTCCAACTCTCCGATCCCAGCTCTCAGATCTGGCAGGTAGGGCCCTTGTGCCAGGCATCGTTTTCAACTGCCAGACAGAAATCCCACCAGCTGAATTAACTTCTTAGGAATATAAATTTATGACATGGACGGTAATGAGAAATAATGATAGTTTTACAAATCTCCAGGGTTGTTGAACAGTACCATCTGGCCGCAGTCACAACATAGAGGAGGGAGATAAATTGGCATGCACTAAGGTTTATGTTCAAGTGTACGTTTCCATGCCTCACTCACTTTAAACTGCTGAGTTTTTTGCGAGAGGAAGCCTTGGGAAGCCGTCCGGAGAGGAGCCGCTGTAATCCTGACGCGGGAGTTTTGCGAGCTACCTTAACTGTGGCACAACACAGCCTTCGGCCATCAGAGGCGTCGGGTGTCTGCTGCCTGTCAAAAACTGGCGCTTTTTTTCCCTCCCCTTTTCGTGGAGAGACTATCAACTCCATCTGTCACAAAAATTGAGGCTAAATCTCCTTTCCAGAAGCAGAGGGAGCTGGGGCTCCAGCGCTCCGAGTTCGGCTGTCTGCCTCTCCCCAGAGGCAAAGTGGAGTTGAAATGGCAAAAGCCAGAGCAGCGTCTCAGCACATGTAGATTTATCAGGCTGCAGAAATGCCTCCTGTTTATGCGGAGGCTGCTGCATTCCTCAGACGCACTGGGTCTGCCTTAAGAAGCTGCACCTCTGCAGTCCTCAAAACAAAACAAAACAAATAACAAACCTTAAATGAACAATGAGGGGGTGGGGGTAAGACAGGCTGTCTTGCTGTGGCTTAAGTAGTAGAAATCACGCTAACAGCAATATAAAACTATATTAAAAGAGGTAATAATAGAAAGGCTTCATCTTTGTGGCACGTCAAAACAACCATTTTCCTTGCTTTTCAATTATGATTATTTGAGGTGTTGTGTTTGGTGCTGTAAATGGTTGAGTGCTATGCTACTGACTGACAGGTTGGCGGTTGGAACTCAGTGTTCAGAGGGAGAAAGTGCTGGCAATCCACTTGCGATAAGATTACAGCCAAGTAAACCCTATGGGGCAGTTCTACTCTGTCACATGGGGTCACTCTGAATTGGAATCCACTGGATGACATGCAACAATGAACAGCAGCAACAACAGTATTTGAGTTGTTTGGAGTTGTAATCTCTGTCCTGCCAGGAGGGCTTGGACAAGTCTCTTGCCTTCGCTGCGGCTTGGGTACCTCACAGATAAAGTTCAGGGCCAGATTAAAACAATACCAGCAACCAAACCTTTGGTGGTGGAGAGGATTCTGACTCATGGAGACTTCATGTGTTAGAGTAGAGCTGTGCTCCATAGGGTTTTCTTGGTTGTAATCTTTATGGAAGCAGATGGTCAGACCTTCTTCTGAGGCACCACTGGGTGGGTTTAAACTGACCACCTTTAGATTAGTAGTCGAGTGCAAACCGTTTGTGCCACCTAGGGACCTTAGGGCCAGATTAGATATTTGAAAAAGTTCCTTTCATCTTTAAAGTTCCATGCTTGTGTGCTCATAAGAACCAAAGTGAGCATTCATTCTCATCTTTAAGCAAATGTTTGTTGACTTCCTTTGGAATAGTGGGTCTCAAACATTAATGTGCATCAGAATCTTCTGGAAGACTTGTTAAAACCCAGATTGCTGGACCCCAGCCCTGGAGTTTCTGATTCAGTAGGACTAGTGGGGTCCTGAGAATCTGGGTTTCTAACATGTTCTCAGGGGATGCTGCCACTGCTGTTGATCTGGGGACTGCACTTTCAGAAGCACTGCTCTAGGGCGCCAATGTGTTTGTTTGTTTTAATTTACCCCACCCTGGCCTTGATACGGCTCTCATTGGGATTTAAGGGAGTTCTAAGAACTCTGCATGCTCTGGGGACGCCTCCACCCCCAGGCTCAGGGCATTGCAGGCCTAATAGGCCAAGCCTGAAAAGGGGCCTATAATGAGATATGAGAACTAATCACCCCTCTGCCATAAGCCCAGGAGACCGTGAGAACCAATCCTGTCATGCCTCACATCTAGATTTTCATCAGTGACCACTAGACCTCCAAAAGGGGCGGTGGTGGTTCAGTGGTAGAATTCTCGCATTCCATGTAGAAGACCTGGAATTGGTTCCCTGCTAATGTACCTCATACAAAGTCACCCATCTGTCAGTAGAGGCTTGCATGTTGCTATGATGTTGAACAGGTTTCAGTGGAGCTTCCAGACTAAGACAGACTAAGAAGAAAGGCCTGGCGATCTACTTCCAAAAATCAACCAATGAAAACCGTGTGGATCACAATGGTCCAATTTGCATCCAATCACTGGGATGGTGCAGGACTGGGCAGTGTTACATTGTGCATGGGGTCGCTGTAAGTCAGAGGCCAACTCAACAGCAGCTAACAACAACAAACCAAAACCAAACCCACGACCGTCGAGTTGATTCCGACTCACAGAGACCCTATAGGACAGAGTAGAACTGCCCCATAGGCTTTCCAAGGCTGTAAATCTTTATGGAAGCAGACTGCCACATCTTTCTTCCACAGAGCAACAACAGATCTCCAAATCATTCCTCATCACCCAGGCACTAATCCAAGTATCACTCTGTACATCTCTTAAACTGGATTAATTCTCATCATGACCTCCTCCTTCCACTGGAACTCCCAATCTGTTCTCAGCAAACTCTTCTATATCCTCAACCTCCTTTCTGAATTGGATTTTCACCTTCTTACTCTAACTAAAACCTAGCTGATCCCTGAAGTCATGACCTCCACTTTAGCCCTCTTAAGTCCTGGCTGTTTTTTCTTCCATAGCCCACATCCCATCAGACCTTGAAGTGGGGTCTGAGTATGTAGGCTTGTTGGCCCTTCTTTGTTTCCTCTCTTCCTCTTTGGAAATGCCTGGCTTGCTTGAATGGCTTGCTGTCAGCTACTCCAATAGCACCTACTGACTTCCAGTCTTCCACCCACAGCATTCTCAATCAGGCTTGCTCATCTGAACCACGAAAGACAGAAAATAAGCAACTCTGTTCTCAATCCTCCCAAATCTGATACATAATAGGTCATGTTCTAGACATGTAGGAGAGAAGTTAATCCGTTACATACAGTCAGAGTTCGATTGGAGAAGAATTCTGTGAATACCATTGAATGAAGGATTTAATATAAAGACCTTCCACAGTTGTGGGAGCTGGTGGAGCAATCTGTGTAGCGTGTAGCCTCTGCGTCTGGTGTTGAGCCTGAATTCCATACAGGTCAACTAGACTGGTAGTTACAAAGGAAATCTGGATGTAGACAAAACCAAGAACAAACTGGGACCTGTGAGAAAACTGGGACCAGCAAGGGCAAATTGGAATCAGTGTCTGCCTCACCACTTCCAACTTCAGTGCCATGGACCCTCAGCAGGATCCAAAGCCCTCACTGTGGAGCTGAGCATGCACTTTTTCCGGGATTTACAGAGGCTGAAGTAGGATTCCTGGAGGATACAGGTTGAGGAGCTGCCCCATACCAACCAAGGTGACCATGCGTGCAAGTTGCCATGGTGCTTGGGGTCTGTATCTATCTTCAGAGAGGAAAAATAACATGGCTGCTGCTTCACTTCCTCCTTCCAAATCAAGTGCAAACTTTGCTTTGTGGCCAACACTAACATGGAAGCATATAGGGAAGGGAATTCTGGGAAACATCATTGCTGCTTAGGTAAACTGACATTGTACAGAGTCACCACATAGTCTTTAGAGCATCTGGGCTTAGTTCTTTTAGACGTTCATTTCTTCACATTTTATCATCTGGTTTGTTGTTTTTCTCTTCAGGCTACTCTTATCATTCATGATAATCCCGGTCTCTTAGTTCCTTGACTTCCTCACTTTGAACAATTTTCCCTCCAGCCCCCTCAGTCACCCACTCGCAATCTTACCCTAGACCTTGGCATTACCAATAACTACGTAGTCTCTAAAATCTTTAATTCCAAACCCATTCACTGCCTCCTTTTTTTCCAGCTTCCCTGTTCTAGGTTCCCTCTTCTCTCCCCTACTCCAGACTTTGCTTTTGCATTCACTCCTCTCTCTGCTGCATCATCTCCTTTTCTACTGTATCATTCCTATTGGCCTATAATAGACTATAATTTCTCCAATCTTAAAAAAGAAGAATCTTCCTATACTCTAAGTCCCCACTCAGAAACTATCTCATTTCTATGAAAACTCTTCAAAAAAGTTCCATTAACTGGCTTTTCCCCACTGTCCGTCATGTTCTCCCCAAAATCCACTATAATTAAGGTTTTCATCCTGCCATTTTTCTTGTCAAGCTTACTACTGATGGGAATCTTGCTCAACCCAATGGTCACTTCTCAGTCCTCATCTTATTTCACCTTTCTGCAGTACCGGACACGACTGTTCACCCCCTTCTTTTCAAAGTACTTTTTTATTTGACTCCTGGGACTCCACACTCTCCTGTTTTCCATATTACTTGCTGGCTACCCCCTTCTCTCTCCAAACTCACTGCTTAAGTAATCTCATCCAGTTCCCTGATAGTAACTTCCATTGCCTAATTTTACATTTTCAATCCCAATCTTTCTCTGACTTCCATAATATATTTTACATATATATATATATATATGTGGGTTTTTCAAAGGGCCTCTCAAACTCCACCTGCATCAAAAGCATTTCTGATTTCCCACTGCCAAAACCTGTTTGTTCTCTGGTCTTTTTGTGGTAGGCAGTCTCCAAAATTAGCTGCCATCAATTTCCTCCCTCCGTTTATATCCATGATACTCATATAAAGTGGTAGAGTCTAATTTCCCCTCCCCTTGAATATTGGGTAGGCCTTATTGACTTTCACCAGTAGAATAAAGTGGTAGAGTCTAATTTCCCCTCCCCTTGAATATTGGGTAGGCCTTATTGACTTTCACCAGTAGAATACAGTAGAAGTGACATTTTGGTGCTTTCAAGGCCAGGTCACAAGAAGCGTTGCAGCTTCCACTGGGGTATCCTGGAACGCTTGCTCTTGGGACGCCAGCCACCATGTAAGAAGTATGATCATCTTGAGACTACCATGCTGTGAGGGAGCCCAAGCTAGCCATGTGGAGAGGGCACATGGAAAGAGAAAGAGATGCCTAGCTAGCTCCCAGCTCTTTCAGTCATGTGATGGAAATCTTGCTTTACCCAGTGGTCACAAGGCAGAAGTCTTGTGAGTGAAGAAGCTATCTTTTATGTCTAGGTCACTTTAACCTTCAAATGACTCTAGCTTCAGCTGCCATCTAACTGGAAGCAGATGAAAGAGACCTCAAGCCAAGACTGGGACTAGGGTGAGGAGAGTGAGGCAGCAAAGTGCAAAATTTAGGAAGGCACTTACTCTCATAGAGGTGTTACAGGGACTCCAAGAGTGAGTGCCTCTTTGAATTTTGTATCTTAGGCACGTCACTCACCTTACCCTAGTCCCAACCCTGCCCCGAGCAAGAACAGCACAGCTCAGCCCAGTCAACTCAAAGAACTCTGAGAAATGTCTGAGAATGTTGTAAGCCACTAAGTTTTGAGTGGTTTGTTACGCAGCAACAGATAATCAGAACACCTTCCATCGTATCCAGTTGCCTAAGTCAAAGACACAAGTATCTACCTGGATACTTCCCTTTTTTTCATGTCCCACAATAATTAGTGCTATTGGGTGCTGCCTGCAAAATATAGCCCATATCTCATCACCTTCATTGTTACCAACTTAATCCAAGCTACCGTCATTTCTCTCCTAACTAAAGATGATCATGTCCTATTTAAAACTCTCCAGGGATTTTACATCATCTCAGGATAAAATCCACACCTCCAACAAGGACCTATGTTTTCATTAATGACCACTAGACCCCCAAAGGGAGCACTAGTGGTTCACTGGTAGAGTTCTCACTTTTCATGTGGGAGACCTGGGCTCGGTTCCAGGCCAGTGCACCTCATGCTGAGGCTTGCATATTGCTATGATAATGAACAGGTTCCAGCAGAGCTTCCAGACTAAGACTAGGAAGAGAGACCTGGTGATCTACTTCTGAAAATCAGCTATTGAAAACTCCCTGGATCACAGTGGTCCAATCCACAGCCGATCATGGGGATGACACAGGATTGGGCAGTGTTTGATTCCTTTGTGCATGGGATTGCCATGAGTCGGGAGCTGACTTCATGGCAGCTAACAGCAATAATATGACTAGTTCTAGTCGATGGGCTGGGATTGGAAGTGACACTCATCACTTCTGAAGTGAGGCATTTAATGGCTGCAGTTAATATCCTCCAGTACTTCTTTCCCTGCTCCGCTGAACCTAGAAGACTTAAGCTGTTATGGAGACTCTCCTAAGGCCAAAAGAACCTGCAGAGCAAATTCAGCACTTAGATGACAGCTGCCCCAAAACTGCAGCGGTTTTTACATGAGGGAAAACCAAACTTCTACTCAGTGATAAGCCACTGAGATATTGGTGCTATTTGTTACAACAGTATAACCTGGCCTATCCCCAGCTGAAACTGCTAATGTGATTGCATGCTTAGAAAACCCAAGCAGTACTTAATAAAAAAAAAAATACTAGATTTAAAGAGAAAATTTGGTAAAATGCCCAAATACTAGATGAATACAAAAGATAGCCTTTCTATACTTTAGACATAAGCACCTAAAAAGGAAATTTGGGAAAATATTTCCTGTGTAATTGTGAACAAAAGGTATAAAATATTTAGGAATAAACTTTACAAGGAAGATTTTTGGACCCATATGAATAAAACTATAAAATATTATTATATGAGCTAAAACAAGATCTGAATACACAGAAAGGGGTAAATGTTATACAGTGTTAATTTTCCCAACTAATATATAAATTTAATGCAATTCTAACTGGAATCCTAACAGGGTTTTTCTTAGAATTGGATGAAATTATATTCAAGTTTATATGGAAAAATTAATGACTAAAAATACATAAGAAAACCATGTAACAGAAATATGAAGTATCAGAACATCCTATGCAGTCTTAGTAATTAAATCAGTATGATACTGATTAAACCATAACCTTTCCCATATATTAACTTCACAAAGGTAATGGTTTAGTCAGTGAGGAAAGTTGTCTCTTAAATAAATGATACTGGCAAAACTGGCCATCTACTTAGAAGGAAATGTAAAAATAAATTCCAGATAAAAATTTAAATAATACAATAATAAAATTCAGATAAAAAAATCTAGGCTATGACATATAACCTAGAATTTGGGAAAACTGTTATTGCCAGGACTGGAAAATCAGAAGTTACGGATGGAAACTATACATACTTGACTATGTGAAAATTAAGAAATTGTATATGGGAATGCTATCAGATGCTAAGTCAATAGATAAACCACTGATCAGAAAAGAATATTTATAAATTAGATGACAAAAGATAAATTGTTCTAGTAAGCAGAGTTCTTATAAACTTAAAAAGAAAGTCTAAGAGAAAATGGAGAAAAGATGTAAATAGATAATTCACAGAAGAGCAAATCCAAATAGTTAACAACAAGTAAAAAGATGTTTAAATTCACTAGTAGTCATATGAAAGGAAATTAGATAACAACGAGATACCATTTTAACACCCATTGTTGTTGTTGTTAGGTGCCGAAAAGTTGGTTCCAACTCATAGCAACCCTATGCACCACAGAACGAAACACTGCCCGGTCCTGCGCCATGCTCACAATCGTTGTTATGCTTGAGCCCATTGTTGCAGCCACTGTGTCAATCCATCTTGCTGAGGGTCTTCTTCTTTTTCACTGACCCTCTACTTTACCAAGCCTGATGACCTTCTCCAGGGACTGATCCCTCCTGACAACATGTTCAAAGTATGTAAGACGTAGTCTCAACATCCTTCCTTCTAAGGAGCATTCTGGTTGTACTTCTTCCAAGACAGATTTGTTCATTCTTCTGGCAGTCCATGGTATATTCAATAGTCTTTGCCAACACCACAATTCAAAGTCGTCAATTTGTCTTTGGTCTTCTTTATTCACTGTCCAGCTTTCACATGCATTTGATGCGATTGAAAATACCAAGATTTGGGTCAGGTGCACCTAAGTCTTCAAGGCAACATCTTTGCTTTTAAAACAGTTTTTCTTTTCAACACTTTTGTAGCAGATTTGCCCAGTGCAACGCAGCTTTTAATTTCTTGACTGCTACTTCCATGGGTGTTGATTATGGATCCAAGTAAAATGAAATCCTTGACAACCTCAACCTTTTCTCTGTTTATCATGATGTTGCTTATTGGTCCAGTTGTGAGGATTTTTATTTTCTTTATGTTGAACTGTAATCAATACTGAAGGCTGTGGTCTTTGATCTTCATCAGTAAGTTCTTCAAGTTCTCTGCACTTAACACTCATTAGACTGGTAAAAATTTGAAAAGCACTATGCTGTTGTCAGGTGCCTTAGAGTGGGCTCCTACTCATCTCAACCTGTGTATAACAGAACAAAACATTGCCCGGTCCTGCACCATCTTCATGATGGCTAATGTGATTGAGTCCATTGTTGTGGCTATTGTGTCAGTCCATCTCACTGAGGGTCTCCCTTGTCTTTGCTGGCTGTCCACTTTACCAAACATCATGTCCTTCTCCAGTGACTGGTCTCTTCTGACGACACATCCAAAGTAAGCAAGTTGAAGTCTAGGACGATGTTTTGTGATTCACAAGATTTTTATTGGGTGATTTTCAGAAATAGATTTCCAGGCCTTTCTTCCTAGTCTGTCTTAGTCTGGAAGCTCTGCTGAAACCTGTCCACCATGGGTGACCCTGCTGGTGTCTGAAATACTGGTGGCAGAGCTTCCAGTGTCATAGCAACACGCAAGTCACCACGGTGCGACAGACAGATGGGTGGTGTGAAAGCATTGTGACAGCTGGTTATTGTAGGGGTACCTTCAGACATTGCTGGTGGAAATGTGCAGTATTAAATTCTTTTTGGAAGGTAATCAAGCAACACCTTTAAAATATAAAGTACATATACCGTTTTGCTCAGCTCACTTCTGGGAATCTTTCCAATAATAATAATACTAATAATAACGATAATGATAAGAAAGGACTCCATGCATATTCTAGCAAATCCCATAGAAATAATTATGTTCTTTTCCAAAATTTTCAAAAAAGTCCTGGAACCTCACTGGTTTGGTTTAGGGCGTCTGCTCATCCCTGAACCAATCTACGTGGCATGGAAGGTGGGCTGGTCTTATTTAGCAAGCCTGGGTCATGCGCACAAGTATCTTAGTGAAAGACAGAAGGGATATCCCCTAGAGGAAAACCGGTCAGATGAAAAGATGTCCACTATTCCAGGACTTCAAGGGGCCCTGGTGGCACAGCAGTTAAGTGCTAATCGAAAAGTTGGCAGTTTGAACCCGCTTGGTGGCTCTGCAGGAGAAAGGCCTGGCGATCTGCTTCCATAAAGATTACAGCCAAGAAAACCCTATGAGACAGTTCTACTCTGTACTACTTGGGGTCGCTAGGAATCAAAATCACCTTGACAGCACCTAATGACAGCAGCAACATGGCAAGACTCCACAAACATGGTCTGCAGATTGGTGCTGGTCCACGAACTGTTTCTTAGTGGCCCATGAAGAGATGAGTACAGAATCTGACGGTACGTACTTAGATACTTCCATAGCATTTTGAAAGGGTAATTTTATGTCTGTTGAATCTAATCATAAAAATGTTGTGTGTATTATTTTAGTTTTCTAGTAATTTCTTTTTTATTTTGTTTTACAAAAGTATTGTGATAGATGGGGGAAAAAAACCAAAAAACAAAAAACCCTGATCTCTCACCAGAGATAATTTGAGAAGCAAAACCAAGAAAAGAATTGATATTAATGTTTTCTTTGGCTTTAGAAGCAAAGAAGTTGTTAGGTGTAGGAGGTAAAGGATTGATTGCTGTGCGAAGATTAATAAAAGTATAAGAAACAAACATCTAAATCTTCAAAGAATGTCATTAATATCTCCAAGATGCAAGATGACAGTGCAACCATGCTTTTACAGACAGGCTCGCTGTTCTAGTTTCCTAGGAAGCTATAACAGAAATACTATAAGTGGGTGGCTTTAAAGAACAGAAATTTATTGCCTCACAGTTCAGGAAGCTAGAAGCCTGAATTCAGAGTGTGGCTGTAGGAGGAGGTCCTTCTTTGTGTATATCAGTTTCCAGTGGCCAACAATTCTTGTAGTCCAGTTCTTGGAGCATCTGTCTTTCCCCTGTGTATGTCTCTGTGTCTAATCTGCTCTTTTTAGAACTCAGAAGTGATTAGGTTTAGGATCCACCCTATACTGGAATAACCTCATTAACATAAAAAAAAAGGAATCCCCTATTTCCAAACTGGGTCATATTTACAGGTATAGGGATTAGGATTTCAACACATATTTTTGGACAACACTTCTCAATCCGTAAAATTCATTACGCAGGCAGAGCAGCTGTTTAACACTGTCAACCTCCTGTTCTCTAAGCATTACAAGACGAGCTCCCCATACCATTGCTTTGGGACTCTAATTTCAACATCTAATAACAAGAGAAAGTTCCCACAAAATCAATGGGTGCACCAATTCTCTGGAAACTTTGCTTTTGTATTTTCTGAAAAAGATACTAATGAAATTGTGATTTAAAGCCCAATAGAGAGATTTAATGTATAACATTTGAAGCATAACATGTTTCAACCACAGTGGCTTGCACTTATCAGTATAGTTTTCTTCAAAGAGAAATTATCCTGTATGAGACCTTGCAAATACTTGGACATTACACCTTAAGTTCTCCAATAACCAGGGTTACTTGTGCAACAGGCATTATAGAATATTTTAAATATCACTTATCTGATAGATCTGTAGGCCTTGTTTTAAAATCTAGTTTCTCATTACTAAAATCAAGGCTATTAACAGAAGAAATTTTTTCATAACTATTTCATAAATCTGATTAAACTGTTCTCTAAATAAAATTTGTAAGGGAAGTTATCAATTTCCTTAAACATACGCTTTTTTTTTATCTTGTCAGGATCTATATAAAGAGAACCACCACCACCAGCAGTTGCCATTGAGTCGATTCTGACTTGACTTAATACAGAACCGTACTCCATAGGGTCTTTAATGGCTGCAATCTTTCGAAACGGATTGCCAGGCCTTTTTTCTGAGGAGGCTCTGAGTGGATTCAAACCACCAACCTTTCAGTTAGTAGCCAAGTGCTTAACTGTTTGCACTACTCAAGGATCCTTATTGTTGTTGTTATATGCCGTTGAGATGATTCTGACTCGTAGTGACTCCTTAGTCATAGTTAAAAACAAAACAAAAAACAAACCTGTTGCAGTCAAGTCAATTCTGACTCACAGAGACCCTATGTGTTACACAGTAGAACTGCTCCATAGGCTTTTTTTTTTTGGCTATAATCTTTACAAAAGCAGATCACCAGTCCTTTCTTCTGTGGCACTGCTGGGTGGGTTTGAACCGCTCACCTTTAGGTTAGTAGTCAAGTGCAAACTATTTGTGCACCCAGGGACCTATAAAAAGAATATGCTTTAAAAACAAACTATCAGCAGCAAAAAAACAAAAACAGAATCTATTAACAAGCTAATATAAAATTTGTGAGTATCTGGTTAATGCTTCTCAAGCAATTTTGGGGCAAATATGTTAGAGTTGCTTACATCTTCATTGCTGAACATCTAGAATTATAAAGTATCTTGGAAAAAGATCTATGATCTTCTTGACATGTAAAGATTACAAGCCTCGTAATTCTTTTTAATGAAATGTGTATCCCAGAACTGCACAGCCACCTTACCAAACACATCACTAATGATTTCATACTCCTCCTACATTTTAAATTGCTCTCACACTGACCTGCTCATTTTTCACTGAATTCGATTCAATTGAAGCCAACAGATATTTACTGAGTTCCACATGACTGCCTTGTTCTTCCAAGTCTGGCAAGTTTTCCGCCTTTGACAGGGTGACCCTTACCACTTTTCTATCATTCATTTTAGTGGAAAACATTTGAGTTTTCCTTTTCTGACAGATTTCTGCCTTACACAGTTTCCGGCTTTTGCAGGTTTTACTGTATATGTGCCAGGAAGCTGAACAATTCTATTTGAGCCTGTAAGGCATGTTAAGTCCAATCTCCTAATTCACAGCAACATCACTTAAAGCTTCCATATTTAGCATTTGTTTTTTATCTTAAAAAAATAAAGTGATACAAGGGATGCGGGGGAACTAAATAGACAACAGATAAGTGGTGACTTTGGTGAAGGGTAAGACAGTACATGATACTGGGGAAGCCAGTACAAATTGTACAAGGAAAGGTCATAGAAGCTCCATAGACACATCCAACTCCCTAAGGGACTGAATTGCTGGGCGGAGGGCTGTGGGGACCATGGTCTCAGGGAACATCTAGCTCAGTTGGCATAACAGTTTATAAAGAAAATGTTCTACATTCTACCTTGGTGAGTAGCGTCTGGGGTCCTAAAAGCCTGTGAGCAGCCGTCTAAGAGACTCCACTGGTCTCACCCCTTTGGGAGCAAGGGAGAATGAAGAGAACAGGATACAAGAAAAAGATTGGTCCAGAGGACTAATGGACCACAACTACCACGGCCTCCACCAGACTGAGTCCAGTACAACTAGGTAGTGCCCGGCTACCACCACTGACTACTCCGACAGGGGTCACATAGAGGGTACCGGACAGAGCTGGAGAAAAATGTAGAACAATATTCTAACTCACAAAAAAAGACCAGACTTACTGGCCTGACAGAGACTGGAGTAACCCCAAGAGTATGGCCCCTGGATACCCTTTTAGCTCAGTAAAGAAGTCACTCCTGAGGTTCACCCTTCAGCCAAAGATTAGACAGGCCCATAAAACAAAACAAGACTAATGGGGCGCAACTGTCCAGGGACAAGGACTAGAAGGCAGGAGGGGACAAGAAAGCTGGTAATAGGGAACCCAATGTCAAGGAGGGACAGTGTTGACATGTTGTGGGGTTGTTAACTGTGATCATAAAACAATATGTGTACTGTTTAATGAGAAACTATTTGTTCTATAAACCTTCATCTAAGGTACAATAAAATAAAGTGAGGCCATATGTGCTATTTGAATCCAAAAGTTGCTCTTGTCATTGTACACTTCTCCCTAAATGATTATACTGTGTATGTTGATATGATCATTCATGTGATTCTGTTACCCATCCTAGAGCTATTTACTGCGTGTCTACCCTGTGTCATGCACTCTCTTACATTGTTCTTCTGATTAGGGAAGTTTGCTCTATGTGGTTTTGTGCTGTGTACCCTTACCTCCACTTACCTCTAACACCTGACATTCACTTCCTGTCCATAAAGACAATGACTGTTATTAATTTCTTACATGCTCTTCCAGAATATTCCATGTATATACAAATATAAATATCTTTTTTAAACAAGCATCTTTGTTTTTTTCACTTAATGTATCTTGGGCATTGTTCCATATTACTTCAAAAACAGTTGACATATTTGTGGGGTTGGCAACCAATGTCACAAAACAGCATGTGTATTAATTGTATAATGAGAAACTAGTTTGCTCTGTAAACCTTCATCAAAGGACAATAAAAAAGTTTTTTTAAAAAGAGTTGAGGGGGACTTCCGGCAAGATGGCGCTCTAGGCAGAAACACCACGCCGTCCCTCCACAACAAAGAGATTTACGGGCAAGATGGCGCTCTAGGCAGAAACACCACGCCGTCCCTCCACAACAAAGATCCGAAAAACTAAGCCAAACAGAGAATCAACAATCCTGAAACCCTAGAACAT
>NW_004444018.1:7676233-7693367 GCF_000243295.1 Trichechus manatus latirostris
GGGTTGTTAACCAATGTCATAAAACAGCATGTGTGTTACTGTTACATGAGAAACTATCTGTTCTGTAAGCCTTCACCTGAAGTACAATAAAATATTAGAAAAAAAAGAAAAAGAGTTGACATATTACTTGCTTATCCTTTTTGATAAGCACATAGTATTCCATTTTTGAATGTTCCATAAATTATTTAACTAGCCCCTTATCGAGGAACATTTAAGTTCTGATCTTTGGGTTATTACAATGCAGCAGTGAATACCCTGCACACTTGTCATTTCACAAGTGTTTTAATATAGCTACAGGATATGCTTTTAGAAGTGGAATGACTGAATCAAAGAGCAGGTACATTTTAAATGTTGATAGATCAGTTATTCCATCTATCTATGATAGGCCAGTTGGTCTCTGTGGAGTTGTGCCAAGGTATGAGAGTGCTTGTTTCCTCACATCATCACCAAGGTAACAGGTTATTAAATCTTTGGATTTTTGCCAATCTGATAGGTAGAAAACTATTTCTCACTCTAGCTTTAGTTTTAACTTCTCTTATTATGTGTAAGACAGACATCACTATTTAAGTCTTCAGAAAATTAATAAGGTGAAGATGAAGACATTTAAGTTCAGGGAGGTAAAGTGATACATCACCCAGCTAATGAGGGAGAGCACCTAACAACTGATGGCTCAAATTCCTTGTTCCTCTCCATCACCCACGTTGCCTTCCATAGTACCCAGCATAGAACAGAGACGACTGGTTAAACGTTTGTCTTTCCCTCCAGTCTTCGTTCACTTGATTAGTTGTCAAAAATTTATTTGAAGACTTTTTATAAGGGACATAAGATTTCTTTCTAAAATGGCACAGTCAATGAATTCTGAAGAATCCTCCTAAATTCCCTTTAAAGTCATAGAGAAAAAAAAACACACAAAGATATACCAGGAAAACATCTCAAAAATCTTTATCTGTGTAACCACTAAAATGAATCATATGAAACGTATGTTGTGGGCTTCTGTTAGAAGTGAAATTATCCTGTTGTTGATGAGGCATATTTGAGAAACAAAACTTGGCTGTTTTCTCACCAGCTTCCTACTCTGAGGAGTGCCTGGATAGTACAAATGGTTAACGTGCTCGGCTGCTAACTGAAAGGTTGGAGGTTCACCTTCACCCAGAGGTGCCTGGTAAGAAAGGCCTCTAGATCTACTTCCAAAAAATCAGCCATAAAAACCCTATGGAGCACTGACACAGGTGGGGTCGCCATGAGTCAGAGTTGACTTGGAAGCAACTAGTTTTGGCTTTGGTTTCCATTCTGAAACACCAGTTTCCTCCCTGTAACCAGCTTCAAACTTGAGCACTGGCATTCCTGTACCCTATGGAGCCCTGACAATGTTGGGATTTCTGGGAACAGTTGAAGACTTTGCTTTTATCCATAATTTGTACACATACATAATTTGTATTTGTTCCATAGGTTGAATTGAGGTTTGTCCTTGGACCTTGTGAAATCTATTGTCTTAACCATCCCCATTAGTTTGCTGCTGAGAGAGAGTTAATTGGCCTGATGGTAATTTTGTCTGGGTCAGGGATGCGTTTGGGCATCTGCGAAGGACTAGAGTAGTCTGGAGAGGAGAGGTTTCCTATGGTTTCAGGGCAAAACAGTTTGTGGTCATATGCTGATTATTAAACAAATCAATAAAATGACTAAATGAAAGAGCTTTCTGGAATAGAAGCCCTGTCAATCCTAAATTATGAATTTTTGCTGTTATTATTCATCATTTATTCAACAAATATTGAGCACCTACTATGCGTTAAAGAACCCCTGGGTGGTGCAAACGGTTAATGTGCTTGGCCAGTGGTATAAGTCCACCCAGAGGCATCTCAGAAGAAAAGCTTGGTGATCTACTTCCAAAAAATCAGCCATTGAAAACCCTGTGGAGCACAGTTCTACACTGACATGCATGGGGTCGCCATGAGTAGGAGTGAATTAGATGGGAACTGGTACTATGTGTAAGGAGCCCTGGTGGGGCAGTGGATAAAGTGATCGACTGCTAACCGAAGGTCAGTGGTTTGAAATCACTAGTGGCTCTGCAGGAGAAAGACGTGGCAGTGCTCTTCCGTAAAGATTTACGGCCTTGGAAATCCTATGGGGTTGCTGTGAGTTGGACTCAACTTGATGGCAGTGGGTTTGGTTGGGTTTGGTACTATGTGTTAGGAAGTGTTCTAGGTTGTAGAGGTCCCGTAATGAATAAAAGAGGGGAATGCCTGCACATTAGGGGTCTTTTATCTAGTGCATCATAATCTTCCTTCCCCATTGTCATGGTGAATCTGAGAACGTAGTGACTCATCATTAGAAAAGTGGAGTCCATTTCTAGAAAACAACAAACATCTTTAGGTTCAGTCTTATCTCTATGAACAAAAGAAGTGAACTGAATTCCTTCCTAACACAGAGGGCTTTGGTCTAGGTCCCTGGAAGAAAAGGCTCTAAGATCCTCAATTCCTTGAAAAGCATGGGCAGGGGGCATAAATGACAAGAGAGGAAAGCACAAAGTTGGTCAGCCACATTTCTGCCAAGGACTTGCCAAAATTGCTCAAGAGGGAGAAGCAAGGGCACATATACATTTTTAAGGTAGCAGCAACCAAGACAACACCAATTATTTAACCACAGTAAAGAAACCAGCAGCCAAACCACAGTGATTATTTAACCGCGTATCCAAGTGCTGAACACAGCCACAGCCAGCCATGTTAATTGAGTGTAAATATCCCGAGTAACCAGCCTCTGGAGGAGGAAAACGCAGCAGCAAAGGACATTCCTCACCTTTCCATTCTTTGTCTTGGCTCCAGATGTCTGGAGCTGGAAAACTGGCCACAATCCAACCAATATTTTCTTTTTTTTCCTCCTTCTTTTTGCATTTATGTTTCTCTAAATTACCAGTTCATTCTTTACTGATCTACTGGTCTCAAGTATACATACTTAGGAAGACATTTCATTTAACGGACTGTTCTTTTCCTCTTGATTTTCACCTTTTTCCCCCTTATTCTTTTTCATTTAATTCCTCCTCTGTCTTTCTCCTTTTTTGCCTTACTTCTTTCTTCCCAAGTGTGTTTGATTCCTACTTCCCTAATTTTTCATTAATCCTTACTTGTAAAGTTTATTCCCATGCAGTGTTTATCAGAAAAATATGAACTTTTTTCTTTAAATTGCAATTACATCTCCACAATAGGTTCAAGTGTACAATAAAACAGCCCCTTTCAGTGGGAAATGACCACCCTCACGGATCTTACTAGCCTCGATGTCCATGTTTGAAAAACAAGACCCCACTCTTACTGGCCACAGCTGATGAGATTCAGCATAGGCATCCACCTCAGGGCCAGCCAATCCATGGTGTCTAGGGACCCACTAGATTTTTCTCTTTGGGATTTGAATCAACAGTCACAGACTAGACTGAAGCATGGTGTCAATTGCAGGCTGGCTGATAGGAGGGCCATGTGCAAATAGAGAATGCTTATCTGAAGAAAGTAGCAGAGAGAAGCAGAGCTGAGGAAGACCGTGCGGTCTATAGAAGCCGAAAGTGCAGCCAGGGGTAACCCTACACTCCCTTGAAGGAAGAAGAGAGGGGCTTCACTTCCTGTTAGTGGTCGCATTCTATTTCTTATGAGGCTTGTCTTTATTTCAGTTGCTAAGTCCATGGGTTCAAGCTCTTTCCTCATATTCCATGTGTCAGTGGATAATAGGGCAAGATCAGGCTCTGGGTTCACTTAGCTGGGTTATCCCTCCTGTTATGGATTGAATCGTGTCCCACCAAAATGTGTGTCAACTTGGCTAGGTCATGATTACCAGTATTGTGTGGTTGTCCTCCATTGTGTGATCTGATGTGATTATCCTTTGCGTTGTAAATCCTAATGTCTATGATGTTAATGAGGCAGGATTAGAGGCAGTCATGTTAATGAGGCAGGACTCACTTATAGGATTAGGTTGTATCTTGAGTCAATCTCTTCTGAGATATAAAAGAGAGAATTGAGCAGAGAGAGAGAGGGACCTTATACCACCAAGAAAGAAGAGCGGGAATAGCACATCCTTTGGACATGGGGTCCCTGTGCTGAGATGCTCCTAGACTCAAGAGAAGATTGATGACAGGAACCTTCCCCCAGAGCCAACAGAGAGAAAGACTTCCCCTAGAGCTGATGCCCTGAATTCAGACTTCTAGCCTCCTAAACTGTGAGAGAATAAATTTCTGTTTGTTAAAGCCATCCACTTGTTGTATTTCTGTTATAGCAGCACTAGATAACTAAGACATCTCCCTTTCCTCAATTCCCACCTCTTTTTTTTTTTTTTCTGAACATGGAAAGGGCAAAGGAATCAGTTTCAAAAATATGCTTCTGAATAGAATATTCATCTTATATATAGAGAACTCTTCTGGAAATAATGTGATGAGCTCAATGAGAACTTGTCATTGGGCAACTCCTCACGAATGCTTATGGTTCCATTTATGCCTTATCAGTTCATACCGTGCCTCACCAGTGGCAAAGCATGATGTTCAATGGCAAAGCATGATATTGGTGAACCTAAATTTCTTCCCTTTCCCATCATCTTTGGAGTACTCCATGCCGTGTTGTCTTCTTTTCTGATTCAAACCTAATCTTGCTCTTGACCATGTCTGTACTTCTCCAGGGCGGCATACGAAGGTTATCAGCACAGGTGCTGGGGGGGCAGACAGGGTCTGAATTTCAGCTTTTCTGCCGATTAATTATGTGACCTTATCAAGAAAACCAAACCCACTGCCATCAAGTTGATTCCAACTCACAGCAACCCTGTAGAAAAGAGCAGAACTGCCCCATAGGCTTTCCAAGGCTATAAATCTTTACAAAAGCAGACTGCCACATCTTTCAGTTAGCAGCTGAGTGCTTTTAACCACTGCACCACCAGGGCTCTTTATATAACCTTCCACAAGCTAATTAACCTCTCTGAGACTCAAGTTTCTTAATCTGTAAAATGTGGATAACGAATATTACCAACACATAGAGTTTAAAAAACCAAAGCCAGACCAGTAGCCATTGAGTCAATTCCAGTTCTTGGCTACCTCGTGTGTGCAGAGTAGAACTGTGCTCCATAGGGTTTTCAATGGTAGATAAACAGGTCTTTCTTCCAAGATGCCTCTGGGTGAATGCGAATCACCAATCTTCTGGTTAGTAGCTGTCTTAGTTATCTAATGTTACTGTAACAGAAATACCACAAATGGATGGCTTTAACAAACAGAAGTTTTTTTCTCTTACAGTCTAGTAGGCTAGAAGTCCAAATTCAGGGCATCAGCTCCAGGGGAAGGCTCTCTCTCTCTCTGTCAGCTCTGGAGGAAGGCCCTTTCATCAATCTTTCCCTAGACTAGGAGCTTCTCAGCACAAGGACCCTGCGTCCAAAGGATGCACACTCCTGGCTCTACTTTCTTGGTAGTATGAGATCCCTGTGTCTCTCTGCTCACTTCTGTCTTACATCTCAAAAGAGATTGACTTAAAACACAACCTAATCTTGTAGATTGAGTCCTGCCTTATTAACGTAACTGCCTCTAATCCTGCCTCACTAACATCATAGAGGTAGGATCCACAACACATAGGAAAATCCCATCATATGAGAAAATGGTGGGCAGTCACACCATACTGGGAATCATGGCCTAGCCAAGTTAACATATTTTGTTGGGGACACAATTCAATCCATGACAGTAGCCAAGCGCTTGACTGTTCATGCTACCCAAGGCACCTCATATGGAGTTTCCATTACCCATTGTTGTGTGAGTCAGTTCTGACTCATAGCAATCCTATAGGACAGAGTAGGGTTTCCAAGGGGTGGCTGGTGGATTTGAACTGCCAACCTTTTAGTTATCACCAAGCTCTTAACCACTGCACCACCAGGGCTCCCATAAAGGGTTTGGGGAACATTAAATACCTAACAGCGTGACTTGTAACTATTAAGTGTTCAGTAAACAAACAAACAAAAAACCTATTTAAAAATAGTTAACTAAATTTAATTTGATATAAATATTAAAATAGAAAGAGGATTGGGCACAAACCAAGTGATTTCCTCCACACTTGCCTAAAAAACAACTCTGACCTCTGCACGAGTTTCACCAGCCTGCCTGCCAAACAACACAGTCACCCCACTGAGAAGTGCACATTGGGAAATGGGTGTTCAGAGAATGAAATCATTAAACGAAGAGCCTGGGCTTCTAGCATTGTAAGCATACTGACTAGATGGAGTCACATGACAGGGGTGAGGATTCATTTATCTAACATCTACCAGCATGCACTAGGTGCCACAGGAATTCAAAGGTACCTCTGAAAAGGAAATGTGTCCAGTTTTGTGCATCTGCCTTATTTTGTTTTGCCTTTAAAGTTTGGAGCATCCTTGCCTTAAAGGTGCTTCCTCCAGAAATTCACGTAGTGTTCTCTCTTATTTCAATCAGGTCAGATGTCACATCATCACAGAGGCCTTCTGTGCCCTCCCTGCATGAAATAACATAATCATCACTCTTTATCCTCCTTGCCATGCTTAACTTTTTTTTTTTTAGTAACCCTTATTATTTGACATATTACATGTTTGTCTATTATCTGTCTCCCACAAATAAGATTAACATTCGTCTGCTTTGCTTAATGCTGTACCCCCAGTGCCTCAAAACAGAGACTGGCACGTATTTAACTCTCCCAAACATTTGCTGAATGAATTGGAAGGCAGCTGAATTTAGAGGCTGGGTCGGAACCTTGGTGATGCAGTGGTTAAGAGCTTGGCTGCTAACTGAAAGATGGGCAGTTCGAATCCACCAGCCGCTCCTTGGAAACCCTATGGGGCAGTTCTACTCTGTCCTATAGGGTTGCTATGAGTCGGAATCCACTCGATGGCAACGGCTTTGGGTTTTCTTTTTTTTAATATAGTTTACTGAGGGAGTCCCTGGGTTGCACAAATGGTTAACTGCTCAACTACTAGCCAAAACGTTGGTGGTTTGAACCCACCCAGAAATGCTGCAAAACACAGGCCTGGTGATCTGCTTCCAGAAGGTCATAGCCTTGAAAATCCTGTGGAGCAGTTCTACTCTGAAACCCACGGGGTTGCCATGCGTCAAAATGAACTCAGCAGCAACAGAACTTACTGGTAAACAACATGGGCTCTTGATCCAGGTGGGTGGAGTTCATATCTTGCTTCTGACTCTTGCTCAATATATAATCTTCGACAAGTTATTTACGTCTCTGTGCCTCCATTTTTCTATCTATAGAATGCAAGTAATAATAAGAACCATTTGTGGTGGTTTTAAAATGTGGCCACAAATTCTTTGACACTCCTTCCATCAAGAGGAAGGTCTATATTCCCTCCCCTTGACTCAGAACAGGCTTGTGACTGCTTTAACCAACGGGATATGGTGGAAGCAATATTTCTGAGGCTAGGGCATCCAAGTAATATAGCTTCTACCTTGTCCCCTGGAACGTTTGTTCTTGGGGCCTGGAGCGGCAATATAAGAAGTCCAAGTACCTTGAGGAGGCCGTGTTGTGAGGAATCCTAAGCTCCATGGGGACACCACGGGTAGGTGCTCCAATCTAGCTTTCCAGTGTCTAGCCTTCAGATCACTCCAGGTCAGGTGTCAGATGTGTGGAAAGGAGCATCTAGATGATTCCAGCCCCAGATCTGTTGGTCACGTCACCTCCAGTTTAGGCTTCAGACACTGTGGAACAGAAACAACTCATCCTGTGCCTCGTCCAATTTCCTAATTCACAGAATCTGTGAGCATTATACAATGGCTTTCTTTTACGCCATTAATTTTAAGCTAGTTAGTTATGCAGCAATAGATAATGAGCCCAGGGCCGGATTAAGGCATGTGAGAGCCCTAAACACTGATAATCTGTGATGCCCCCTCCTCTGCTTACTTAGACATTCGAATGTGATATGTGAGATAGATATATACATGTATACATATGTGTGTATGTGTGTGTGTGTGTGTGTCTTAGTTATCCACTCTGTAACTGCTTTCTAAACACAACTATAAGATTAACAATTGAATGCAAAAGTGGCATATGTCATTTTAGTGGAATGAGATGAACTGGATTATAAAATTTTTAGTGGATGCTGGGTACTGAGATTTTCACTGTATATGAAATTTTCTACAAAAAGAATATTCTACATATCTACAGCAAAGAAAATGAGTCCGTGAACTTAGTTGCTTCATTAAGGAATGTAAAATTCTGTTGATCTCCCACAATGAAAAATTGACTTTTGCCAATTTTGTTTTAAATGGCTCATTCTTCAGTTTTGATGATTGTTTCATAATAAATGCTATAATTACAATGAACAAATGAAAAGATGTCATAAAAGAAAATTTAATGATCAGAAAACAAATATTACAACAAATTACTACATTTTATTTTTAGATAGATCTTTTATGTCTAACATGTTATAATTAAAAACACTTCTATTCTTTGCTCTTACAAATTCTTCAATGATTTCATCACAGTTAAGTTGTTGAACAATACCTACTTCCATACATAATAAGGATAATGAATCTAGTCTTTCTTGAATCGTTGTGTGCTCGATTTTCCTTGTGTCCCGTCTGCTTGGCATCTATGAGTCTTTGCTTTGGACAACTGGTGCCCCTGTTTTGTTGATGCCCTAAGCATGTGCTTATCTTGCTTACTGGGTAATCCATCCCTGCTGGAGCTCCATCTCATAGGGCTGTTCTGAAAACTTATATGTAAAATCCTTACAACTATGCCAGTACCAGGCACGTGGTAAATACTCAATAAGTGTTACCTTTTATCACATTCCTGATAAATGTGATAGAAATTCCACTAATAAATACAAGGAAATTTGAGGAATTATTCAATAAAAATACTCTTCTCTTACCTAGTTAAAAAACCCAGTTGCTGTGGAGTTGATTCTGACTCATGGCAACCTCATTATCATGAGAAGAAATACTCCATAGGGTTTTCAAGGCTAGGACCTTTTGGAAGTAGATCACCAGGCCTTTCTTCTGAGGCATCTCTGGGTGGACTTGAACCATTGACCTTTTGGTTAGCAGCTAAATGTGTTAACAATTTGCACCACCTAGGGACTATTCTTCTCTTAACCCTACTGCTGTCGAGTTGATTCTGACTCATAGCAACCCTATAGGACAGAGAAGAACTGCCACTTAGGGTTTCCAAGACTGTAATCTTTATGGAAGCAGCCTACCACATCTTTCTTCCGTGAAGCAGCTAGTAGGTTGGAACTGCTGACCTTCGGGTTAGCAGCTGAGCACTTGACCATTGCACCACCAGGGTTCCTTTTCTTCTCTTACCTGCCTTTAAAACTAAATATGGTCATTTGTAACTGAATTAAACAGTTCAAAAATTGTATTGTATTCCTCTAGATCAATTTTGTTACACCCTTGCATAGAGACTTATATATACTCCTGTACCATGATTTCTTTATTGACTGATAACTTGAAAGCTGGGAAAAGCAAAGCAACCTACAAAAGCAAGGCAGTGCTACAATATGCTTTCTGAATGAAGGCCTAATGTCAGATCTCGCTCACTTTTGTGTTCCTTAGAGCACCTAGCAACAGCCTGATGCCCAAAGTAGACCCTCTGTAAATGTTTGCTTCACTGATTTGATAAATGTACTTGTGTTCATTGTCTTATATAAACTTTTTTTTAAAAAACATTGCTTCCTTAGTATTTTCTCCATTTTTACCTTGAATTTGTAATATTTGCTGAAAAGTTGATTATAATCTCTTAAAATTTAGATTGATGTTTATAGATCAAATGGCAAGTATTGTTAAGAATGTACAGTGCAGCGTAAACACAGCTCTTGCACAATCCTTTCCTGGACTTGTGCTTTTTTGAACTGGGTTCAAATCTAAACTGAGCAAGGCCACACAGGGCGTTAAAAAAAAAAAAAAAAGTTGGGATGCACTGAGCTCCCTTATTAGGGGAGATAGGCATTGGAGGAGGTAATTTTTAAGGGCATGCTTTTTATTTCTGATCACCTGGCAAGCCAACCTAAGAAAACATACCGCACCAATATGATTTTCAAGCCACACACATTGTCTCGATAGAAAAACAACTTCAAACATCACATAGTGTTTTGGAAATTATTTGCTGAATATGTCAACATACCCCCTGAAAGAAAAGCAGTTGCCTAGTTTTTGGACTGTTCTCGGTGCAGAAAATTCTCCAATTTTGAAATAACAAATCCTTAAAATAATTACTTGGATGTGTATCACATTTTTTAGATGGCCTGTTGAATGCTTTGCTACAAATAATTAAATGGGTCTAGTTTCATGATGAACAATGGAAGCATTTGAGAGAGTGCACAGGGGAAGAAAGACACAACAGTAAGAAGGACAGTGAAGCTAAAGAAAAAGAAAAGGAGAGGAGAGCAATATTCAGAATTAAGAGACAGACAGTGCTGCATTAATACATGTTAATCTCAGTCCCCAAACTTTTACTACAGCAAATATTAGTGCTCAAATGTCACTCATAGCTAGTGAAGTACAATCTACACATTCAAAGAGAAAAATATTTACAGCCGGTTTTTCTCAAGTAGTTAAAGTATGTTTGGCTGCTAACCAAAAGTTTGGAGGTTCAAGTCGACTCAGAGGCGTCTCAGAAGAAAGGCTGGGTGATCTACTTCTGACAGATCAGCCTTTGAAAACTCTATGGAGCACAGTTCTACTTTGACACACATGGGGTCACCATGAGTTGGAGCTGATTTGATGGCAAATAGTAGTAGGTAGAAGTTTCTCAATAACATTAAAGCCAAGGGGAAAGGATATTGATAATGACTTCCTACATATCTATTAACCTTTTTTTGGAATGTCTGAAGAAGCTTGTCATAGGCTGGTTCTCTAGAGAAGCAAAACTAGTGAAGTGTATATATATGTATATATGTATACATATATAGAGAGAAAGAGAAAGAGAGATTTATCTCAAGGAAATGGCTCATGAGGTTGTAGAGGCTGGCAAGTTCCAAAGTCCATGGGTTAGGTGTCGGCTGGAGGCTTCTCCTGACTCACATGGTTGCAGGGGCTGATGAACTCAGAATCAGCAGGTCAGACAGCAGGCTGCTGGCTCACAATGCTACAGAACTGGGGAATCCCAAAGTCAGCAGGTCAGTTGATAAGCTGCTGGCTCGAGTCCCAAGAAACAGAGGTTAGATGATGATGAGCCTGAAACAGGATCTAGAGCAAGCAAGGGTAATTTGCCTGAACGTCCATATATACATTGGGTACATGACACCCCCGAGGAAATGCCCCTTACAACTGATTGACTGATCACATCAGATCACATCATGGAGGTGATCACATTATGTTACTTATGGGAGATCACAAAATGGAGGATAACTACATCAGACCCCAAAATGGAGGATAAATACATCAGATCGCAAACTAGAGGATAATTACATAGTACTGAGAATCATAGCCTAGCCAAGTTGACACATAGCATTAACCATCACAATCGACCACTTGTCAACTTGGCACCTGTACACATCTCCTTAAATGATACATAATCTCTAAATAAAGACAATTATAAAGTCATAATTGCACCTAACATGATACAACTAACATGGGTACAAATTGAAAATGCACTATCCCTGTTTACATCTTATATTTTTTAAGGGATGGAAGAAAACAAAAAAATTTGCTATACAAATGGACGGATGGATGGATGGATGGACGCATGGATGGATGGATGCATGGATGCATGGAACATGGATGGATATATGGGAGCCCTGATGGCGCAGTGATTAAGAGCTTTGGCTGCTAACCAAAAGGTCGGCAGTTCGAATCCACCAGCCACTCCTGGGAAACCCTATGGGCAGTTCTACTCTTCCTATAGTGTCACTATGAGTTGGAATTGACTTGACAGCAACAGATTTGTTTTTTTTTTAATAGATACATATGCACATATATATCACACAAATGTCTTACCAATAAGTCTAGAGTCATTGATACTTCTTCCTTACTAGGTCCAATCAACATAATGTCATCAATGTAATGGACTATTGTGATATCTTGTGGAAGGGAGATGTGATCAAGGTCCTTGTGGACTAAATTATGATGCAGGGCTGGTGAGTTGATATACTGCTGGGGTAGGACAGTGAAGGTGTTTTGCTGGCCTTGCCAGCTGAAGGCAAACTTCTTTTGGTGATCCTTCAAAACTGGAATCAAGAAAAAGACATTCATTAGTGTCATAGATTGAATTGTGTCCCCCCGAAATATCTGTCAGCTTGGCTGGGTCATGATTCCCAGTACTGTATGATTGTGTAATCTTATGTGATTTCCTCATGTGTTGTAAACTATCACTATGATGAGGTTATATGTGATCTCCTTGTGTTGTAAATTCTATCACTGCGATGAGGTTATACTGATGAGGTTTACGAGATTAGATAGTGTCTTAATCCAATCTCTTTTGAGATATAGAAGAGAGAAGCGAGCAGAGATACATGGGAACCTCATACCACGAAGAAAACAGTGTTAGGAGCAGAGCATATCCTTTGGACCTGAGGTTCCTGTGCAGAGAAGCTCCCAGACCAAGGAAAGACTGATGCATCACAAGGAGCTTTCTCCAGAGCTGACAAAGAGAGAAAGCCTTCTCCTGGAGCTGACGACCTGAATTTGGACTTGTAGCCTCCTGGACAGTGAGGGAATAAACTTCTCTTTGTTAAAGCCATCCACTTGTGGTATTTCTGTTGGAGCAGCACTAGATGACTAAGACAGAATTTGGTACCAGGAGTGGGGTGCTGCTCTAACAGATACCTAAAATGTGGAAGTGGTTTTGAAACTGTGAATGGTTAGAGAAGCAGCAGTGGCAGAGAACCAACAGCAGCAGAACCAGGAGACCAGTGGGAGACAGTGCTGGGGCCAACCCATGGAGCAAGAGAGCTGAGTGCCTGTGCTCAGGAGGCTTCCTGGTGGAGTGGGGTGCCTCTGGGCACTTATTGGTGGAGCTAGTCTTGCCGACCCACGGAACAAAGGAACGGAGTGTCTGTGCACAGGAGGCTTCCTGGAGGAGTGGAGTGCCTCCAGGCACTTACCAGTGGAGCTACAGAGCTTTGGAACACTTGCCCCAGCAGAGTAGAAGTGGGCGTGAGGCCCAAAGGCCAAGAGGCCACAAGAAGCAGATGCAGAAGAGACAAAGAACACAAGAAACCTAGCTGCCTCAGTCTCAGAAGGTATGGCCATGACCTCAGGGGTTTCAAAGGGTGGAGCAATGGCCTCTAGTGTTTCTAAGGGTGGAGTTGTCACTCTAGTAGACTAGTAGAATGGTGCGCCTGAAGCCAAGGGAGCAGAGTTGCCATCCCAGTGGGCCTGGAAGGCAGAATTGAAGCCCAGAGCCAAGGGGCCTCCACTCAGAATCCAGAGACTGTGGCCAATACCTGGAGTCTGGAGGGCAGGCCTATTGTGTAAATTGTCTTAGAGAACAGAAGATTATTTTCAAAGCCTTGAGGGCTGATGTAATGTGTTCTGCTGACTTGCTTGGTGCCTGTTACCCCTTCTTTTCCTCCAGTTTCTCCCATTTGTAATGGAAATGTCTAGCTTGTACCTGTTCTGCTATTGTACCTTTAGAAACAGATAACTTGTATTCTAGATTTCACAGATGAAGAGGAATTTTTGGATTTTGGACTTGGAGTTGGTTTAAAACTTTTCTTATGATATTATGGTATGAATAGGTTTTGCATGTTGCAAGGACATGAATTTGGGGGGGCCAAAGGGTGGAATGTCATGGATTGAATTGTGTCCCCCCAAAATATCTGTCAACTTGGCTGGGTCATGATTCCCAGTATTGTATGATTGTGTAATCTTATGTGATTTCCTCATGTGTTGTAAACTATCACTACGATGAGGTTATATATGATCTCCTTGTGTTGTAAATTCTATCACTGTGATGAGGTTATACTGATAAGGTTTACGAGATTAGGTAGTGTCTTAATCCAATCTCTTTTGAGATATAGAAGAGAGAAGCAAGCAGAGACACATGGGAATCTCATACCACCAAGAAAACAGTGCTGGGAGCAGAGCGCATCCTTTGGAGCTGAGGTTCCTGTGCAGAGAATCTCCCAGACCAAGGAAAGACTGATGCATCACAAGGACCTTTCTCCAGAGCCGACAGAGAGAGAACGCCTTCTCCTGGAGCTGACGACCTGAATTTGGACTTGTAGCCTTCTGGACAGTGAGGAAATAAACTTTTCTTTGTTAAAGCCATCCACTTGTAGTATTTCTGTTGGAGCAGCACTGGATGACTAAGACAGTCAGCTCAATAGCTGCATACCACGTAGCAGGAAATGTATTAATTTGCTCAAGAATGAAACTACATCTGGAACAGCAGCTGAAATTGGAGTCACCACCTGGTTAAGTTTACAATAATCCACTGTCATTCTCCAAGATCCATCTGTGTTTTGCACAGGCCAGATAGGTGAGTTGAATGGGGACATGGTGAGAATCACCACCTCTGCATCCTTTAAGTCCTTAATGGTGACAGTAACCTCTGCAATCTCTCCAGGAATGTGATATTGCTTTTGGCTTACTATTTTCCTAGGTAGGGGTGTTCTAATGGCTTCCACTTGGTGTTTCCTACCATAATAGCCCTTATTCAACATGTCAGGGATCCAGTGTGGGGGTTCTGTCAGTAGCTGAGTATGTCTATTCCAAATACGCATTCTGGAACTGGCGAAATCACTACAGGATAGGTTCGGGAAACCACTGGACCCACTGTGAGATTAATCTGAGCTAAGACTCCATTAATAACTTGACCTTCATACCCCTCCCCATTCTGAATGGTGGACCACAGTTACGTTTTGGGTTATTGACGAATTAGTGTCAGTTCAGAATCAGTGTCCAGGAATTCCTGAAAAGTATGAATATTTCCTTTTCCCCAGTGACCAATCAATCTCATAAAAGGCCTTAGACCCCTTTTGGGAAGGATGGGAGTAAGATCAACAGTATAAGTTTTTGGCAGGATATTGGGGTCTTTCCTTAAGAGGTCCCAGCCTCCCCTTCATTCAAGGGGTTGTGGGCCTGTAAACTGGCTCATGTCTGGGAATTGATTGAGGGGTCATGGCTCTCTATTCTGGAGATTTGAGTTAAACTGCTGTTCCCTTGACCTTGGATTCTTCCATTTGAACAGATCAAGTAAATATTTGGTAGAATTCTAGTCTATTTCACTCCTAATTACACCATGAGTAAGTAGCCATCACCGCAAGTCCATAAGAGTCACAGTATTCTGATTACTGCTTTGACTCCGCTGTCCATTATGGTAACCATGCCTACCTTGTCTTTGTCGATTAAGTGTCACTATTTGGCCCCTACCACAATGAGATCCAATCATCCCCATTGCGGTTAGGTGTCTTAATTCATTTAGGGCAGTTCCCACTGTGAAATCTGACTTACATAAAATAGCAATCATAGCAGTCTTCAAGGATGCTGGGACTCCCTTCACAAATTTGTTCCTTACCATTGTGGTAAAAGGTGTGTCCCCTGGGCGCTCCATGTGTGAGTCTGTGGGTTTAACCTGATAAATCCACTCTATGATACCAATTTCCTTTAACCTTTGGATACCTTCTTCTACTGAATAACCAAGGAAGGTCTGATACTTCAACTTGATTTAGTGTAGGCTACCGCATAATACATGCTTCAGAGAACAAACTAAATAAACCATTAGTTCCTTTTCCAACCTCTAGAGCTGAAACACTGAATGAAAGATCTGTGCTTAGTCAGCCCATATCAATAAACTCAGACTGATCCAACTTTATGTTGCTTGCATCATTATCCCACACCCTTAATAGCCATTCCCATGCATATTTCCCAGGTTTCTCTTTGTACAGATTAGAAAAGTCAAGCAGAGCTTTTGAAGTGTAGTGTACCTCTTCCTGGGTCACACTTTGTACTTCACTTTTTGGGGCTTTCTAGGACTTAAGTATAGTTACAGGTCCAGGAGCAAAATGGGAAGTGGGGTTTGTTCTGGGAACATTCAGCAATGTCTTGTAAGGCATCTACCTCAGGTGATGCCCCAGGCAATGCCCCAGATGCTGTCCCAGAAGATATCTCAAAGACTCCTCAGGCACACCTGAGTTAATCTCATCGGATAGGGGTGGAAGGGATAATGGTTTTCTTGGGAAGGGTGGCTTAGCCTACAAAGATGGAATGATCTCTTCAGATGGGAGTAAGAAGGTTGATTCCTTTGGAAGAAATTATTTAATGGAATTTAGGGGCTCAGTGCCCTCAACTTTCTGATCATCTGCTCATATATCCCCATCTCAAGTTTCAGAATCCCATTTCTTCCCAATCAATGCCCTCACTTTAACTTCAGATACCATACGAGGTTGGGAATTTAATTGGTGTTGTCATTCAGCCAATAAGACAATAAGACTCTGGGTTTGGTTTTCGGCAATATCAGCCCTGTTAGTATAAGAAATAAGACTTTCTTTCAGGGCACAAGTGGCAATTTGATGTCTTTTATGTGGCACCTGAACTCTGTCTTTGAAGCCCTGAGCTCATCTGTTTCTTTCACCACTTTGTCTAGGGAACCAACCAGCTATTTGTCTCATTATGACAAAACTGTAGAAAAGCATCTATCATGCGATCACCCAGAGCCTTGCCTCTCGCCAATATGTAATGTATTGATGCTGATATTTTACCTATTAATATTGCCACCTCATTCTATGGATTAGCAGTGCTATTCTTACTACTGGAGGTATAGCCATTGGCACTTTTTAAAAAATTTTTTTTCATTGCTGTAGTTTAAATGAAGTTTACATTTCTAGTTAGTCTCCCATACAAAAATTTATACATACATTGTCCTGTGAGCCTAATTGCTCTCCCCATATTGTGACAGCACACTCCTCCTTTCCACCCCTGATTCCCCAAGTCCATTCAACCAGCTCCTAACCCTCCCTGCCTTCCCATCTCACCTCCAGACAGAAGCTGCCCATTTAGTCTCTTGTATCTACATGAGCCAAGAGGCACACTACTCACGAATATCACTTTATGTCCCACAGTCCAGTCCAATCCCTGTCTGAAGAGTTGGCCTCAGAAATTTAGTTCTGGGCTGATAGAGAATCCAGGGGCCATGCTTTCTGGTGTTCCTCCAGTCTCAGCCAGACCATTAAGTCTGGTCTTCTTACTAGAATTTGAGTTCTGCACCCC
>NW_004444018.1:7693879-7696207 GCF_000243295.1 Trichechus manatus latirostris
ATATACCATAATTTGTTTATCCATTCATCTGTTGATGGGCACCTAGGTTGTTTCCATCTTTTTGCTATTGTGAACAGTGCTACAATGAACACGGGTGTGCATATATCTATTCGTGTGATGGCTCTTATTTCTCTAGGATATATTCCAAGGAGCGGGATACCTGGCTTGTATGGTACTTCTATTTCTAGCTTTTTAAGGAAGCACCAAAACTGATTTCCAAAGTGGTTATAGCATTTTACATTCCCACCAGTAGTGTATAAGTGTGCCAGTCTCTCCATAACCTCTCCAGCATTTATTATTTTGTGTTTTTTGGATTAATGCTAGCCGTGTTGGTGTGAGATGATATCTCATTGTAGTTTTGATCTGCATTTCTCTAATGGCTAATGATTATGAGCATTTCTTCATGTGTCTGTTAGTTGCCTGCATATCTTCTTTGGAGAAGTGCCTGCTCATATCCTTTGCCCATTTTTTAATTGGGTTATTTGTCTTTTTGTTGTTGAGGTTTTGCAGTGTCTTGCAGATTTTAGAGATTAGATGCTGATCAAATTTGTTGTAGCCAAAAATTTTTTCCCAGTCTGTAGGTTGTCTTTGTACTCTTTTGATGAAGTTTTTGCTGAGCATAAGTGTTTGACTTCTAGGAGCCCCATTTATCTAGTCTCTCTTCTGGTGCTTGTGCATTGTTATTTATGGTTCGTATTGTGTTTATGCCAGGTATTAGGCTCCTAATGTTGTCCCTATTTTTTCTTCCATGATCTTTATCGTTTTTGATTTTATATTTAAGTCTTTGATCCATTTGGGGTTAGTTTTTGTGCACCGTGTGAGGTATGGGTCTTGTTTCAGTTTTTTGCAGATGGATATCCAGTTATGCCAGCACCATTTGTTAAAGAGACTGTCTTTTCCCCAAGTAACAGACTTTGCGCCTTTGTCAAATATCGGCTGCTCATAGGTGGATGAATTTATGTCTGGATTCTCAATTCTGTTCCATTGGTCTATGTATCTGTTATTGTACAAGTACCAGTCTGTTTTGACTACCTTGGAGGTACAATAGGTTCTAAAATCAGGTAGTGTGAGGCCTCCCACTTTGTTCTTCTTCTTAAGTAATGCTTTATTTATTCAGGACCTTTTCTCTTTCCATATAAAGTTGGTGACTTCTTTTTCTCCATCTTATTAAAAAATTCAGGTGGAATCTGGATCGCGATTGCATCATATCTGTAGATCACTTTGGGTAGAATTGACATTTTCACTATGTTGAGTCTACCTATCCATGAGCAAGGTATGTTTTTCCACTTACGCAGGTCTCTTTTGGTTTCTTGCAGTAGTGTCTTGTAGTTTTCCTTGTATAGATCTTTATGTCTCTGGTTAGATTTATTCCTAAGTATTTTATCTTCTTGGGGGCTATTATAAATGGTATTCATTTGGTAATTTCCTTTTCGAGGTTCTCTTTGTTGGTGTAAAGGAATCCAACTGATTTTTATATGTTTATCTTGTGTCCTGAAACTTTGCTGAAATCTTCTAATAGTTCCAGTAGTTTTCTTATGGATTCTTTGGATTTTCTGTGAATAAGATCATATCATCTGCAAATAGAGATACTTTGACTTCTTTCCTACCAATTTGGATGCGGTTTATTTCTTTTACTAGCCTAATTGCTCTGGCTAGGACCTCCAGCACAATGCTGAATAAGAGTGGTGATAAAGGAAATCCTTGTCTGGTTCCCGTTCTCAAGGGGAATGCTTTCAAAGTCTATTCATTCAGGATGATGTTGACTGTTGGCTTTGTATAAATGCCCTTAATTATACTGAGGAACTTCCCTTCTATTGCTATGTTGTTGAGAATTTTTACCATGAATGGGTGTTGGACTTTGTCAAATGCCTTTTCTGCATTGATTGATAAGATCATGTGGTTCTTGTCTTTCGTTTTATTTATGTGATAGATTACATTGATTGTTTTTCTAATGTTGAACCATCCCTGCATATCTGGTATAAATCCCACTTTGATGATGGTGAACTATTTTTTTGATATGTTGCTGCATTCTATTGGCTAGAATTTTGCTGAGGATTTTTGCATCAATGTTCTTGAGGGGTATTGGTTTGTAATTTTCTTTTTTTTTGGTGGTGTCTTTACCTGGTTTTTGTATCAGTGTTATGCTGGCTTCATAGAATGAGTTTGGGAGTATTCCATCCTTTTCTGTGCTCTGAAATACCTTTAGTAGAAGTGGTGTTAACTCTTCTCTAAAAGTTTGGTAGAATTCTCCAGTGAAGCCATCCGGGCCAGGGGTTTTTTTTTGTTGGCAGTTTTTTAATAACCTTTTCAATCTCTTCTTTTGTTATG
>NW_004444018.1:7697321-7706938 GCF_000243295.1 Trichechus manatus latirostris
TCTCTTTATATATTTTCTTTTCATCTTTTTCATTTTTGTTGATTTTGTGTTTGCTGAGTCTTTATATTTTTCTAGTTTTTTATTTTGATTTGTAGGATTTTTAGTTTCCTTTGTGGTTACCTTAATATTTACCCCTATTTTTCTAAGTTTATACCAGTCTTTTATTTCTTTATAGCATCTTGACTTCCCCTCCATATGAAAACTCTATGTATAAATTTTTTAAGTCTCTCTTTTTTGTTTTAATGTTGTCCCTTTTAACATATTGATATCTCTGTTTCCTTATTTTCAAAGTTTTAGCTTTGATGTATTTTAGTGTCTTCCCTATCTGAGTTGATATCTGGTTGCTGTGTCCTGTGTTCTAGTCTTGCATTGTTATCTGATGTTACTGATTTTCTAACTGGAGGACTCCATTTAGTATTTCTTATAATGTTGGTTTGGTTTTTGCACAACCCCTAAACTTCTGTTTATCTGGAAATGCCCTAACTTCACCATCATATTTGAGAGACAGTTTTGCTGGATATATAATTCTTGGCTGGCAGTTGTTTTCCTTCGAGGCTTTATATATGTCATCCCATTGCCTTCTTGCCTGCATGGTTTCTGCTGAGTAGTCCAAGCTTATTCTAATTGACCCTTTTGTAGATGACTTTCTTTTATCTGTAGCCGCTCTTAAAATTCTCTCTTTATCTTTGGTTTTGGAAAGTTTGTTTATAATCTGTCTTGGTGACTTTCTTTCGGGATCTACCTTATGTGGATTCGATGAGCCTCTTGGATAGATATCTTCTCATCTTTTATGGTATCAGGGAAGTTTTCTGCCCACAAGTCTTCAACAATTCTCTATGAATTTTCTGTTATTCCACCCTCCCCTCATTCTGGTACTCCAATCACTCGTAGGTTATTTCTCTTGATAGAGTCACACATAACTCTTAGATTTTCTTCATTCTTTTTAATTCTTTTATCTGATATTTCCTCAGATAAGTTTGTGTCAAGTGCTTTATCTTCAATGTCACTAATTCTGACTTCTACCGCCTCAATTCTGCTGCTATGACTTTCTATTAATTTGTCTAATTCTGAAATTGTATTGTTAATCTTCTGGATTTCTGATTGCTGTCTTTCTGTGGATTCTTGCTGCCTATTAAATTTAACATTATTCTCTTGAATAACTTTTCTAAGTTCTGTTAGTACTTTGTATGTTCTTTGGTTGGTCACTGAGTTTTGTGGATATCCCTTTCTAATTCTTGAAGAGTTCTATATATTAATCTTTTGTATTCTGCCTCTGGTAATTCCAAGAATTTCTCTTCTTCCAAAGAATTTATTGATCCTTTTTTTTGGGAGCTTGCTGAAGCCATCATGGACTGCCTTTTTATGTGATTTGATGTTGACTATTGTCTCTGAGCCATCAATAAGTTATTTTAATTTTATTTTATATTTGTTTAGTGTGTCCTAGCTTCTTGTTTTGTTTTGTTTTGATATGCCCAAATAGGCTGCTCATGTGTGCTAGTTTCATTATTGTTGTCTTTGAAGTTCTAACATCCTGTCACCAGGTAGTTAGTTCTGTAACTAAGTTTGTGCACCCAAGAGTCTGTTAAATTTTCCTGTATGGATTCAGCTCAAGTGTCTAGGCAGTCAGTCACCAAGTGTGTGATGCCGGCTCTCACCTACAGTCTTAGAGAGGTATGGGTGATTGTTGCAGGCACAGGTATCTGGCTGCAGTAGGGGGTCATGTGCTGAACAAGGCAGGGGGCTGATGGCTACACCTGAGTGTCTGAAAGGAAAGCACGCCCCTGTTCCCTAGAGCAAGTAGGTAGGTGAGTTTTGCAGCAGACTATGAGCAACCTATTCTGTTGGCTGTAAAGACTCTAGGACACCACTTATTCTTGGACCCCTGTAGGAGGTGGCTAAGTGTCGTGGGTGGAGCCACCAGGCCTCAAGCCCTTGATGCAGACCAGTAAGGCCCTGCTTAAAGGGCAGAGCAGCATCAAGTGTCACAAATCTGCCACTTCACAGCTGAAACAGTTGAAGTTAGACTTCAGGTTGTTACCCTGTTGTACTGTGGTAGTGAGGGCTTATGCTGTTGAGATGGGTCCACACAAGTCTATACAGGCATGGAAGGCACTCAAAGTCTGCGGACCCCTTATGCCTGTGCCTAGGCAGTGGAGCTGTGGCAACCCTGAGTTCCTGGCTTACGGGAGCCAGTAGCTTATTTTTTCCCTGTTTGTTAATTTGTTCCCTCTCCAAGCCCAGAAGAATGGGTCAGGGCATATTATAGGATCTACTTCCAGCCCAGGGGACTCAGAGATCTCTGAAGCTGGCCAGACCAGTGCCTAGTGGGGAGGGAGGAAGTAAATGGGAGAGAGATTTTTCCCAAATGGGTTTTTTTTTTTTTCAATCCCTGCAAAAGGCCACACACGTGTACTTATCTTTAGCCACTTGGGTGCTGCTTTTCACTGGTTCAGAGTGTCTAAGCAGAATCTCTGCTGCTGGTTCTCTCTCGATGTGGGAACTGCCTCCCAAGCGAGTGTGTGGAGCTGTATGCCCACCTCACTGCACACCACTAGCTGGTCCAGGCTGAAGAGCTCAGGCTCCTACCGAGTCTGATCTGGCAACTCCTTGCTTCTTCTGAACGTCTCTCTCTCTCCTCCTGCTACTCAGTCCAATTCCTCAACTTTGCCTTGTTCAGGGCTCCTAGATATTCATATACAATCAAATCACTTGTTTTTCTGGGTCTTTGTTGTAAGAGGGATATAGGAAGCCGTCTGACTACTCTGCCATCTTGGCCCCGCCTCTGCCATCAGCACTTTTAAGACTAGTCTGAGTTGAGAAGCAATTTAGAAAACTCATCCTTACTATTTTGTTACTCTAGAAATTTTCTTGGTACAAAATGTCTTAGGCTGGGTTCTCTAGAGAAGGAAAACTAGTGAAGCGTATATATATATATAGGTATATACATATATATGTATATATACAGAGAGAGAGAGAGAAAGATTTATCTCAAGGAAATGGCTTATGTGGTTGTGGAGTCTGGTAAGTTCCAAAGTCTGTGGCCAGTCATCAGCTGGATGCTTCCCTGTTGCAGGGGCTGATGAATCCAGAATCAGCAGGTCAGACAGCAGGCTGCTGGCTCACAGGGCTGTGGATGCTGGAGAATCCCAAATTTGGCTGGTCAGACAAGCTGCTGGATCAAGTCCTAAGAACTGGAGGTCAGATGATGATGAGCCAGAAACAGGATCTAGAGCAAGCATGCAAGCTTTGCCAGAATGTCCACTAATATATTGTGTGCAGGCAACACCACCAAGGAAACTCCCCTTACAACTGATTGGCTGATCGCATCAGATCACATCATGGAGGTGATCATATTTTATTACTTATGGGAGATCACAAAATGGAGGATAATTACATCAGATCACAAAATTGGATGATAATTACATAATACTGAGAATCATGGCCTCGCCAAGTTGACACGTAGCATTAATCATCACAGGGCTATTGACTTTATAGATCAGGATCATCATGTGAGAATGTGAGAAGCATGGTCCTGAGTGTCAGTTGTCAGATAAGTAGGCTAGAGAACACTTTTGCTTCAACTAAGGGAAGCACATGTGAATTAAACGTCCATATGCAACCGATTTTGCAATTTACACTATGATTTTATTATAATAGTTGGCCCAATATTTCACCTTGCAAAACTGTCTCCTAATGGATTATTATTATTATTATCAATGATTAATTTTTTACAGATTATCCACCCTTATAGTAGATGTTATTAACTGAACACATATTGTTGTTATTGTTAGTTGCTGTTGAGTTGGCAACTCATGGTGACCTTATGTGTCACAGAACGAAAAGTTGCCCAGTCCTGTACCATCTCCATGATGTTTGAATCCGTTATTGCAGCTATTGTGTCAATCCATCTCACTGTTTCCTGCATTTTTGTAGACACTCTATTTTACCAATATGATGTCATGAACATATATTCTATGCTAAGCAGAGTATTTGGTTTATATGCGCATGGTTTAATTAATCCTAACCCCATTCTTCCTATCTTTCAGGTGGAAGGCCTGAAATGCCTAGAGCCATGTGACTAGTAAGCAAAAAAGACCTGCTATTTGCTCCTAGACCTGTATGACTCCAGCATCTTGCCTCACTGTACAGGAAACATTATAAAGTGCTTACTTGGAGCAACTGGTACTGGGAAACCAGTCTACTGGGGCTTTAAATAATCCTTTAGTCTTTTAGCCCTTAGCTTAATGCTGGCCAATTATTTCAGCCAACAGACTGAGCAGGCTGTAGGAGGGGGCTGGCTTTGACATTGGCGTGTTGAGACTGGCCACCCAACCCAGTCTGATAGCATCATGGTGAAGTCAGCCTTGCACAGTCCCCACCCACCAAAGACTGTAAGAATTGTGGTCTAGCCACAAGTCAGACACCATAGACTGAGAGGACTGGCAAAAAGGCTGGGCAAGATGGCTCGGTGGCAAAAGTGCATTTCATAGGTTGCCCATTTTGCAGGTCTGCCAACCTCTGCTTTACTAAGGAGACTAAAGACTAAGCAGTTAGATGCGTGGGATTCAGGATGATTCCAACAACATGGCATGTATGCAGACTAATCCTTTTGGATTGTTTAGGCAACATTAGAGAGAAAAAAACTCTGAAATTGTTTGATGCCATTTCAAATGCCTCTATTCCTGATTTTGTGTGAGCTCCTTTATGATATCTTTGAGTATTCCTGATACACGTGTGTGTATATATGTGTGGCATATAAAAATGCATTGAGCACTTACATTATAATGTGCCAGGAACAACAATCTCTTTCTCTTTTCTGAATGTACTTGGCACTCAGCATTAATATTAAATAGGCTAACATACCTTTGTTGTGTTAGACCTGGGCTGTTTGCTCTCAGGTCCTTTCCTTGAGTGTCCCTGTACTCTGCCCCTCTCTTTACCAATGGGAGGCTTACGCTGCAGGTTCTATTTCCCTGGCATCCTTGTCAATTGTCGTCAGCTGGGTTTGGCTAATCTGAGGCACTGGCAGGAGATTGTAGGGGAGGAAAGAAGGGAGAACCTAGGATATTTTTCCCTTTGTCTTTGCCTTGGGCTGCATCTCAACAAGAACTGAGTCTCCTCCATGTCTCCTGTGCCCACTGGGCTGTCATAGTTCCCACTGCCTCCAGGACCCTGATCCTTGGGCACATTTCCTATTTCCCTCCAGTCTCGGAGAGATAGCAAATCCCTGCTGTTGTCAGTCACCAAGTTCTACCACCATCCTCTGGCTTCTCAGCTTCTATCACCCACGTAAGGAATTCATTTCTCTCCGCTTTATATACCCAAAGTGGGTTCTGTTTTCCTGGCTGGACCCACCAGATGCAATTACATTACATTTTGCATCACTCAGGAATTGTTTATGTTATGGATTGAATTGTATCCCCCAAAATATTGTGTTGTGAATCTTAACTCCTATACCTGTGGATATAATCCCATTGGGAATAGGATTTTATTTGTTATGTTAATTAACCCATATCTGTGGAGAATGTGTCTTAAGCCAATCATTTTTGATGTATAAAAAGAGCAGATTAGGCACAGAGGCAAACAAGGACAGATGGGGAAGATGGATGACATGCCATGTGAAGATCACCGAGGAACTGAGGAACAGAAGCTGAAAGGAGACAAGGACCTTCTCCCAGAACCCACAAAGAGAAAGCTTCCCCTTAAGAGTCAGTGCCATGAATTTGGAATTCTAGCTTCCTAAACTGTGAGAAAATGAATTTCTGTTTGTTAAAGCCAAACACATGTGGTATTTCTGTCATAGCAGCACTAAGACAGTGAGGAAGGAAAAAGTGTGAGTCTTTGAGGTTCTCACTCCAGTTGCTAAGCCAAAGAGAGAGAACTTACTGTATTGATTCATAAATATTTGCTGTACACTGTGGTCATCAATTAGAATCCTTCACATTTCCCAGATGTTACTATTTGTATCACTTAGAAATTATTTCAGGAGGCAGGGCCAAGAAGGCAGAGTAGTCAGACGCTGCCGGTGGACCCTCTTACAACAAAGACCCCAAAAAACAAGTGATTCAATTACATATGGAAATCTGGGAGCCCTGAACAACAAAGGCAGAGTTGAGGAACTGGACTGAGTGGCAGGGGGAGGGAGGGATGGTTCAGAAGCAGCGAGGAGCTGCCAGACCCGACCTGGCGAAAGCCTGAGCCCTTCAGGCCTGAGCAGCTCGTGGGTGAGCAGTGAGGCAGGCAAGCGGAGATGCTTGGGAGGCGTGTTTTCTGCACTGGGAGAGACCCAGCACCAGAGGATCCACACGGCCACCCAGAACCAGTGAGAAGCAGCCCTCACTGACGAAAGATAAGTACTTGCGTACGGCTTACTTTGCAGATCGAAAACACCCCACTTAGGGAAAAGCCTCTCTCACATTTACCTCCCTGCTCCCTGCTCTGCACTGGGTCCTGGACCGGCTTCAGGAATTGTCGAGTCCCCTGGGCTGGAAGTAGGATCCCTCACATGCCCGGAGCCATTCTCCCTGCCTTGGATAATGAACAAATTAACAAACAGGGGAAAAAATAAACTGCCGGCCTCCCTAAACCACAAACCCAGGGTAAGCACAGATCCTTTGCCTAGACACAGGCATAAGGGATCCATGGACTTTGAGTGACTTTCCCCCTGCATAGACTTGTGTGGGCCCATCTCAACAGCATAGGCCTTCACTACTGCATCACAACAGAGTATATACCAGAACTCTAACTTAAACGGTTTCAGCTGTGAACTGGCAGGTTCTCGGCATTTGACACTGCTCTGCCAATTATGCAGGGTCTTCACCTACCCACATCAGGGGCCTGAGGACTGGTGGCTCTACCCACACCACCTAGCCATCTGCGAGAGGGGCCTATGAATAAGAGGTGCCCCTCAGTCCTTATACCCAACAGCATTAGGTGCTCATAGTCTGGCTGCAAAACACACCCACCTACACGCTCTAGGGAACAGGGACATGCCTTCCTCCTGGACACTTGGGGGCAGCCATGAGCCCCCTGCCTTGCTTAGAGTGTGTCCCCCTGCTGCAGCCAAATGCCTGTGCCTACACCAATCACCCATGCCTGTCTAGGACTGTAAGTGAGAGCCTACACTACACACTTGGTGGCTATCTACCTGGGCAACTGAACTGAATCCATACAGGAGGAGAGGGTGGACTCCTGATCTCACATACCTAGTAACAGGTCTAACCACCTGGTGACAAGACATTAGAGTTTCAAAGGTGTCAATAATCATACTAGCTCATACTAACAGCCTATTTGGGCATATCAAAACAAAACAAGAAACTAGATACAGTAAGCAAACATAACATAAATAAATGTAATAACTTATCGATGGCTCGAAGACAGCAGTCAATATCAAATCACATAAAGAGGCAATTCATCATGGCTTCAGCAAGCTCCCAAAATAAAGAATCAAGAAATTTTTCAAAGGAGGAAATTTTCTTTGAATTACTGGAGGCAGAATACAAAAGATTAATATACAGAACTCTTCAAGAAATTAGGAAGGAAATTAAGCAAAACACAGAACACACAATAGAGGAAATTAAAAAGATTAGAGAAGAGCATAATAACAAATTTAACAGGCTGCAAGAATCAATAGAGAGAGAGCAATCAGAAATCCAGAAGGTTAACAATAAAATGTCAGAATTAGACAACTCAATAGAAAATCATAGGAGCAGAATTGAGGCAATGGAAGTCAGAATTAGTGAGCTTGAAAATAACGCCCTTGACACCAACTTATTTGAGAAAAAATCAGATAAAAGTCTTTAAAAAAATGAAGAAACCCTAAGAATTATGTGGGACACTATCTGAGGAATAACCTGCTAGTGATTGGAGTACCAGAATGGGGGGATATAACAGAAAATACAGAGAGAATTATTGAAGATTTTTTTGGCAGAAAACTCCTCTGATATCGTGAAAGATGACAAGATATCCATCCAAGATGCTTATCGAACCCCACATAAAGTAGATCCCAAAAAAAAGTCACCAAGACATATTATAATCAAACTTGCCAAAACCAAAGATAAGAAAAGAATTTTAAGAGTGGCTAGGGGTAAACGAAAAGTCATCTACAAAGGAGAGTCAATAAGAATAAACTTGGACTACTCAGCAGAAACCATGCAGGCAAGAAGGCAATGGGATGACATATATAAAGCCTCGAAGGAAAACAACTGCCAGCCAAGAATTATATATCCAGCAAAACTGTCTCTCAAATATGATGGTGAAATTAAGGCATAAACAGATAAACAGATAAACAGAAGTTTAGGGAATTTGCAAAAACCAAACCAACATTACAAGAAATACTAAAGGGAGTCCTCCGGTTAGAAAATCAGTAACATCTGATAACAACCCAAGACTAGAACACAGGACAGAGCAACCAGATATCAACCCAGATAGGGAAGTCACAAAAGCAAATCAAAGCTAAAACACTGAAAATAGGGAAACAGAGAAGTTAATATGTAAAAGATGACAACAGTAAATCAAAAAAGAGGAACTAAAAAGCTGTAGTCATAGATCTTTCATATGGAGAGGAAGTGAAGGCGATATAAACAAATAAAAGACTGGTATAAACTTAGAAAAATATAGGTAAATATTAAGGTAGCCACAAAGGAAACTAACAATCCTACAAGTCCAAATTAAAAAACTAGAAAAATATGCAGACTCAGCAAACACAAAATCAACAACAATGAAAAAGATGAAAAGAAAATACATAAAGAAAAACAACTCATCACAGAAAATTAAGGGGAACAAAGAAAGTGCAAACAACACACAAAAAAAGACAGTAAAATGATAGCACTAAACTCATACCTATCATAATTATGCTGAATGTAAATGGACTAAGTGCACCAATAAAGAGACAGAGAGTGGCAGATTGGATAAAAAAAACTTGATCCATCTGTATGCTGCCTACAAGAGACACACCTTAGACTTAAGACACAAACAAACTAAAACTCAAAGGATGGAAAAAAATATATGAAGCAAACAACACTCAAAATAGAGGAGGAGTGACAATATTAATCTCTGACAAAATAGACTTTAAAGTAAAATCCACCACAAAGGACACAATATAATTATTAAAAGGTCAAAAAACCAGGATGACACAACTATAATAAGTATTTACGCACCCAATGACAGAGCTCCAAAATACATAAAACAAACTCTAACAGCACTGAAAAGAGAGATAGACAGCTCCACAATAGTAGTAGGAGACTTCAATACATCACTTTCGGTGAAGGACAGAACATGCAGAAAGAAGCTCAATAAACACATGAAAGAGCTAAATGCTACCATCAACCAACTTGATCTCATAGACATATACCAAACACTGCACCCAACAGCAGCCAAGTATACTTTCTTTTCCAACGCAAATGGAACATTCTCCAGAATAGACCATGTATTAGGCCATAAAGCCAGCTTTAACAAAATCTGAAGCATCAAAATATTACAAAGCATCTCTTCTGACCATAAAGCCATAAAAGTAGAAATGAAGTACAGAAAAAGTAAGGAAAAAAATCAAACACATAGAAACTGAACAACACCTTGCTCAGAAACTACTGGGTTATAGAAGAAATTAAGGATGGAAT
>NW_004444018.1:7716163-7759232 GCF_000243295.1 Trichechus manatus latirostris
TTCTAGCAATAGAATGCAGCAACATATCAAAAAAGTAATTCACCATGATCAAGTTGGATTTATACCAGATATGCAGGGATGGTTCAACATTAGAAAAACAATCAATGTAATCATCACATAAACAAAACAAAAGACAAGAACCACATGATCTTATCAATCGATGCAGAAAAGGCATTCGACAAAGTCCAACACCCATTCATGGTAAAAACTCTCAACAAAATAGGAAGAGAAGTGAAATTCCTCAATATAATTAAGGGCATTTATTCAAAACATCATCCTAAATGGAGAGACTTTGAAAGCATTCCCCTTGAGAACGGAACCAGACAAGGATGCCCTTTATCACCACTCTTAGTCAACATTGTGCTGGAGGTCCTAGCCAAAGCAATTAGGCTAGAAAAAGAAATGAAGTGTATCCAAATTGGTAGGGAAGAATCAAAGTATCTTTATTTGCAGATGATATGATCTTATACACAGAAACCCCAAAGAATCCACAAGAACTCTATTGGAACTAATAGAAGATTTAAGCCAAATTTCAGGATACAAGATAAACATACAAAAATCAGTTGGGCTCTTTTACACCAACAAAGAAAACCTCTAAAAGGAAATCACCAAATCAATACAATTTACAATAGCCTCCAAGAAGATAAAATGCTTAGGAATAAATCTAACCATAGACGTAAAATATCTATACACTGAAAAGTAGAAGACACTACTGCAAGAAACCAAAAAACACTTGTGTAAGTGGAAAAACATACCTAGCTCATGGATAGGTAGACTCAACGTTGTGAAAACGTCAATTCTACCCACAGCGATCTACAGATACAATGCAATCCTGATCCAAATTCCAATGGCATTTTCTAATGAGACGGAGAAACAAATCACCAACTTCATATGGAAAGGAAAGAGGCCCCAAATAAGTAAATTATTACTTAAGACGAAGAAGAAAGTGGGAGGCCTCACACTACCTGATTTTAGAAACTATTATACCTCCAAGGTAGTCAAAACAGACTGGTACTAGTACAACAACAGATACATAGACCAACGGAAAAGAGTTGAGAATCCAAACATAAATTCATCCACCTATGAACACCTGATATTTGACAAAGGCCCATAGTCTGTTAATTGGGGAAAAGACAGTCTCTAACAAGTGGTGCTGGCATAACTGGATATCCACCAGCAAAAATCTGAACAAGACCCATACCTCACACCATGCACAAAAACTAACTCAAAATGAATCAAAGAGTTAAACATAAAATAGAAAATGATAAAGATCATGGAAGAAAAAATAGGGACAACGCTAGAAGCCCTAATGCATGCATAAACACAATAGGAACCATAGGTAACCATGCACAAGCACCAGAAGAGAGACTAGATAACTGAGTGCTCCTAAAAATCAAACACTTATGCTCAGCAAAAGACTTCACCAAACATGTAAAAAGAGAACCTACAGACTGTGAAAAAATTTTTGGCTACTACAAACCGATCAGCATCTAATCTCTAAAATCTACAAGATACTGCAAAACCTCAACAACAAAAAGACAAATAACCCAATTAAAAAATGGGCAAAGGTTATGAAAGGGAACTTCTCCAAAGAAGATATTCAGGCAGCTAGCAGACACGTGAAGAAATGCTCATGATCATTAGCCATTAGAGAAATGCAGATCAAAACTACAATGAGATATCATCTCACACCAACAAAGTTAGCATTAATCCAAAAAACACAAAACAATAAATGTTGGAGAGGTTGTGGAGAGACTGGAACACGGTTGGTGGGAATGTAAAATGGTACAACCACTTTGGAAATCGATTTGGCACTTCCTTAAAAAGCTAGAAATAAAAGTACCATATGATACAGCTATCCCACTCCTTGGAATATATGCTAGAGAAATAAGAGCCATCACACGAATAGATATATGCACACCTGTGTTCATTGCAGCACTGTTCACAATAGCAAAAAGATGGAAACAACGTAGGTGCCTATCAATGGATGAATGGATAAACAAATTATGGTATATCCACCCAATGGAATACTAAGCAACGATAAAGAACAATGATAAAGCCGTGCTATGCAATGAAAAAGAACAACGATGAAGCCGTGAAACATCTTATAATATGGAGGAAGCTGGAGGTCATTATGCTGAGTGAACTTAGTCAGTCACAGGAGGACAAATACTGTATAAGACCACTATCATAAGAACTCAAGAAAAGGTTAAAACACAGAAGAAAACATTCTTTGATTTGTTACAAGGGTGAGGAGGGAGGGTGAGGGTTATTTACTAACTAGATAGTAGATAAGAATTACCTTAGGTGAAGGGAAGGACAGCACACACTACAGGGGAAGTCAGCACAACTGGACTAAACCAAAGCTAAGAAGTTTCCTGAATAGAATTAAACACATTGAGAGACAGAGTAACAGGGGTAGGGTTCTGGGGACCATGCTTTCAGGGGACATCTAGGTCAGTTGGCATAACATAGCTTATTAAGAAAATGTTCTGCATCCTACTTTGTGTGAGTGGCGTCTGGGGTCTTAAAAGCTTGCAAGTGGCCATCTAAGATGCATCAACTGGTCCCACCCACATGGAGTAAAGGAGAATGAAGAACACCAAAGACACAAGGAAAGTATTAGCCCAGGAGACAGAAAAGCCCACAGAAACCAGAGACTTCATCAGTCTGAAACCAGAAGAACTAGATGGTGCCTGGCTACCACCAATGACCTCCCTGACAGGGAACACAACAGACAGTCCCTGATGGCGCAGGAGAAAGGCGGGGTGCAGAACTCAAATTCTAGTAAGAAGACCAGACTTAATGGTCGCTGAGACTGGAGGAACACCAGAAAGCATGGCCCCTGGATTCTCTATCAGCCCAGAACTAAATTTCTGAGGCCAACTCTTCAGACAGGGATTGGACTGGACTGTGGGACATAAAGTGATATTCGTGAGTAGTGTGCCTCTTGGCTCATGTAGATACAAGAGACTAAATGGGCAGCTTCTGTCTGGAGGTGAGATGGGAAGGCAAGGAGGGTTAGGAGCTGGCTGAATGGACTTGGGGAATCAGGGGTGGAAAGGAGCAGTGTGCTGTCGCAATATGGGGAGAGCAATTAGGCTCACAGAACAACGTATGTATAAATTTTTGTATGGGAAAAATTTTAAAAAAAGAAATTATTTCATATTGTGAATTGCCTTTGGGAGAAGATTTTGGAAAGACCTGGGTCAGGGGTCTTTCTTTCAATTCAACAATCTTTTAATGGGTACCTACTATGCACAAAGAAGGTGTATAGGTGAAAAACTGATTAATTACCACACAGCCAGGATTTACAAAAGTTGAGACGATCTGCAAAATATATATTTTTAAGTCAATGAAGTGCAATTGGATCAATATACATACTGTGTGCATGTAATAAGAGGATATTAGGAGACTGGAAAAATTTATTAATGTTACTCTTTGAGCAGTGGTGATATCCGGATTTTTTATATGGTGCTGCCATTAAATTGCCTACTGGTATGCATTCTCAGAGGGCATCAGCAATTCCACTCAAAAACTGTTATTATTGCAGCTGATTCAGCTGGCAGGGAAAGTGAGGATCGTATGCAAATGGATGGGCCATGCACATGTTTGCTCTGACTTTCAATACAAATAGACTGGTGTTGAACTAAGTGCATCACTATGTATGCGACCTATGAGATCTGCAGGGTCCATGCCTCAAATATAACGAATTCAATAGTAAAGATGAGGGAGATGTAGAAGGGAGGAGGGAGGGTGGCATTTTGTAATTTTTCTTGGTAATTGATACTTCATTTGTACCAGAAAAGAAACCAAGGTTAGGAGAATCACAAATGAATTATGCTGACGTGATAGTAGTGTATATATTTTTTACTAATGGACATCTATGCAAGTACTTATTTGTATTATAAAACCACGGTGTTTTGAGGGATGCCAAGAAAGAGTGCATTTTCAGTGACGAAAAGCATCTATTACTCAGAGGATGAAAGTCAGACCTTGGAATAAAAAGCATCTTTCACTACTATTCACTGATACTGCCAAAATCTTGCTTTTATTCAAACTTTCTCTTTGTGTCACCTCAGAGCAGAAGAGGTGTTGAACTCCAGCACTGGTCTCAGTGGAGGAGGTAGTAGACCTAAAGCAGTGTCAGAAGAGAACATGAAAAAGGAAAGGAGTGGAAGAGAAAGAGAGGAAGGTGGGCAGAGGGAGTGGGTAAGAGACAGAGCAAACAGGCAAGGAAGAGCAAGAGTGATGGGGACAGCCATAGCCATTCCAGATGATGCTCTCTGAGCCACTTCCTGCTTCTTTTGTAGCATTGCCCTGTGGGGATGGACTTTCAATTTGCTTTCATCTGTTTGCTCAGACAGGAAGAAGTAAGTTTCATTAACTTTGTTGTCGTTGGCTGTCGTCTTCAAGCTGGCCCCCAAATCATGGGGACCCCATGCACAAAGGAACAAAATGCTGCCCAGTTTTGTGGCAGTATCATGATTGGTTGTGGACCAGATCAGTGTGATCCATAGAGTTTTCACTGACCGATTTTTGGAAGTAGATCACCAGGCCTTTCTTCCTAGTTTGTCTTAGTCTGGAAACTCCACTGAAACCTATTCAGCATCATAGCAACACAGGAGCCTCCACTGACAGACATGTGGCAGCTGCACATTAGGTGCATTGGCCAGGAATGGAACCTGGGTCTCCCGCATGGAGACTGAGAATCCTACCACAAAACCACCAACGCCCTCTTTCTTTAACTTAGCTATCTTTATTCTTTTTTATACTTAAATTATCTTTTATTCTTAGAATATTTGGTATAAAAACTGATTTCACCTCCATTTTTCTTTTTGATCTCAGTCAATCTTGGAGGCTAATTGGCTGCCAGTTCCCCATTTCCCCAGCTGGATATGGGACTCAACCATTTCCAGCTTCTTTTTATGTTTTCCCAGCTAAAAATACAACCTATCCCTTCACTTTCTTCAGCAATTGAAGGGGTTGAAATATCTAGTTTATTTAGTTTGTTAAAAAGTGTTGTCTTCCAGATATCAAACTAATTCGTTTCAAATCCCACGCAAAACTGAATCTCTAGTAGGCTTGGAAATTATATTTAAAGCTATTTCCCCCTCTCAGTGTAAACTAAATACCAAAACTTCATGGTAGATTTAAAATGGTTGTTACAGAGGAAGGCACTTGTCTCCACCCCTCGCCTACTTTCCTTTTAAAGAAGTTCCTGAATTTACTGAGCTTAGAACAGAAAATAATAATAAACAGTCTTTTGGAAAAAATATGGTCTAGTTGGTGTTGAAAACTTTAAAGTTTTAGATGTTCTGTTTGTGAAGGAATTTGCTAGTTATCCTGCAGATGTTCTTTCTTTTTATCCCTTATGCGTCATAGTTTCCTCCCGCTCTTTCTCTGGCTTTTGCTCTCCCTCTCACTCTCTTTTTTGAAGCAGTGAAGATAGGCTCAAAGAAGGTGTAAAGCTTATATTCTTCCCTTGGAAACAAGGCTATGCTCAAAGTCCTAGAGTCCTGGCTTGATGAGAAGCCCCCTTGCTTTAATTGTTCCCTCTTCCAGAAGATTCTCTCCTAACTCTGTGACTTGTGTATCCTGGATTTAATTTTATTAAGAGAGTTTTGACGTTAAATTGTTTAGTTTGATTTCATGACTCTACCTAACCCTCTCATGCTCCACTAAAATAATCAGATATTAGATGATGAGTACTGTGCTTTTTTCAGAGGACTTAAAATTGAGAATTTTTTTAACAGTTCTTGGGATGACCAGATCCCTATCAAAATAATTTGAAACCATGGTGTTACAGATTGAATTGTGTCCACCCAAAATAAGTATTGAATTCTTTGCTCTTATATCTGTGAAGGAGCCCTGGTGGTGTAGTGGTTAAGAGCCGTGGCTGCCCAAGAGACAGAAAGGGCCACGTAAACCAGAGACTTCATCAGCCTGAGACCAGAAGAACTAGATGGTGCCTGGCTACCACCAATGACCGCCCTGACAGGGAACACAACAGAGAGTCCCTGATAGAGCAGGAGAAAAGTGGGGTGCAGAACTCAAATTCTAGTAAAAAGACCAGACTTAATGGTTTGATTGAGACTCGAGGGACCCCAGAAGACATGGCCCCCAAACTCTCTGTTAGCCCAAAACTAAAACCATTCCCAAGGCCAACTCCTCAGACAAAGAGTAGACTGGACTATAGGGCATAAAATGATACTCGTGAAGAGTGTGCTTCTTAGCTCAAGTAGATACATGAGACTAAATGGGCAGCTCCCATCCAGAGGTGAGATGAGAAGGCAGAGAGGGTCAGGAGCTGGTTGAATGGACATGGGAAACCCGGGGGGGAAAGGAGGAGTGTGCTGTCACAGTACAGGGAGAGCAATTAGGGTCACATAACAATGTATGAGAGACTAACTTGAATTATAAACTTTCACTTAAAGCACAACAATAAAAAAAGTAAAAAGAGCTGCAGCTGCTAACCTAAAAATCGGCAGTTCAAATCTACCAGCTCCTTAGAAACCCTATAGGGCAGTTTTACTTTGTCCTATAGGGTTGCTGTGAGTTGGAATCAACTTGATGGCAACTGGTTTGATTTTTGGTTTCGTACCTGTGAATATGATCCTGCATGGAACAGGAATCATTCTTCTGTTATATTAATGAGACCATACTAGTATAGGGTGGGTCCTAAATCTAATCACTTCTAAGTTATAAAAAAAAAGAAGATTAGACAGAAAGATATGCACACATGGGTGAAGACAGATGCCATAGGAGGATTGTCAAGGAACAAAGGAATGCCCGGGGCTGTAGACAAGGAAGGAATCCACATGGTAGAGACACAGATTTGGGCTTTTAGCCTGCAGAACTATGAGAAAATAAATTTCTGTTTTTTCAAGCCACCCACTCGTGATATTAGTATTATAGCAGCGCTAGGCAACTAAGACACGTGGTTAGGAATTAACGATGTTCTTATCCTTAAAGAGAAAAAAAAAAAAAGCTTATTAGTGGAGGCCATTTTTAAGATCTGTTGACCAGCACAACATTAAATTTGCCTTGTCTCTTTGCACCCATCTTAGTATTTTGAGCCCATCAATCAGTATTAACTTTTGAAATAAAATCAAATGTCTTTGTTGGGTTATCATAGCCCATTGATTTTTCACAATACAATTACAAATCAACTCTAATCTATGAATTTATAATTGATTCCTTCTTAAAGTTGAGGTAAGCATCCATTTCTCTTTTAAATGTAGCTTGTGTAATCATGGCAGTGCAGTGGGTAAGAGCTCGGCTGCTCTTAGGTCAGCAGTTCAAATCCATCAGTCCCTCCTTGGAAACTCTACGGGGCAGTTCTACTCTATCCTATAGGGTGGCTATGAGTTGGAATCAACCAAGTGGCATCGGGTTTGTAATCATGTTGTTAGTTGCCACTGAGTTGGCTCAAACTCATGGCAACATTACTTATGTATAACAGAATAAATTGTTGCCTGGTCCTGTGCCATCTTCATGATCATTGGCATATGAAGCCTATCCCACCAATACAGAATCATTTCTCAATGACCTGGTTTTAACATGGTAGATCACATAGTGCATAGATAACTGCCTATAAGTTGGTATGGAAATAGCACCTGTAGGGCAAGTACAAATTTAAAAAATAAGAATCTTTAATTCTCTCAAGTGAAAACCCCCTTCTCTTTAGTCATTAACTATAAAAAACTTGTAATTTCTTTCTCTATTCCTTTGAAAAACATGTAAATCTAGGATGTTTCCTCCAGGACGTGGGAGCTATCTCTTTTGAAAAGTAATCATAAAGGAAGATCACTCCCAGTTTCCTGGGAGGAGACGAGCTTAACTTCAGGGGGCACCAGGTTCTTAACTGCAACATACCTCCTGCCATAAAGATACTAGAAAAGTAGCAATTTTATGTTGAAAACATGAATGATGAATGTAATGGGTTGTATTCACCTAGCTATTGTGATGGTTAAGGTTGTGTGTCAGTTTGGCTGGGCCATTATTCTCAGTGGTTTGGCAGTTATGTAATGATGTGATAATCCTCCATTTTGTGATCTAATGTAGTCATCCCTCATTTTGTGATCTGATGTGAGCAAAAAATCAATTGAAAAGGGAGTTTCCTTGAAGATGTGGCCAGCATCCATTGTATACGGATGTTCTGGCAAAGCTCACACACTCGGGATCCTGCATCTGACTTGTCATCCTCTTACCTCCGGTTCTTGGGACTCAAGCCAGCAGCCTGCTGCCTGACCTGTAGATCTTCGGTTTCACCAGTATCTGCACGCCTGTGAGCTATCAGCTTTCTGCCTGACCTGCCGATTTTAGATTCATCAGCCCCTGCAACCACGTGAGTCAGAATCCTCCAGCCTAACGCCTGACCCAAGAATTTGGGACTTGATAACCTCCACAAATGAGTGAGCCATTTCCTTGAGATATATCTCTCTCTCTCTCCGTGTGTGTGTGTGTGTGTGTGTGTGTGTGTGTGTATGCTTCATGGTTTTGCCTCCTCTAGAGAACCCAGCCTAAGACAGCTAGCAATATAGCTAGCAATCTCGATTTCCTTTAGCCCCTCCCCCCCTTCTTTTGGTAGAGAAACAGTTTCAAACTTGAGGAAATATAGTGCTGGGAAGAGAAGAGGACAAACTCTGAGATGAGCCTGTGGGGGAACTCGTTTTCCCCAAAGGTGTGTGGAGCTTCACGCCATGGAGATTAGAAGAAGAAATGGTGGAGAGAGGTACAGGCCAACAATCAAGCCAAGCGTGTTCATGAGGTGACTTTTTGTGAAGGCTCTTTTCCCTCCGTCTGTGGGCAGTTTTTCCTAGAACTATGGGAGAAGATAGATTTAGAGTACAGTTGCAAGTTTTCCTCCCTCTAGTTCCATGAAACACAACTTACCTTGAAGATCCTCCATTCCTTCTGGAAAGTCTGATCAACCCTTCAGTCTTAAGCACTGCCCCTGTGGAGAAGAGGGAAAAAGATACTTGTGTGGGGGAATTGTTGTTACTTGTTGGGTGCTGTCAAGCTGTTTCTGATTCATAGCAACCTTAGATATAACAGAACAAAATGTTGCCTGACCCTGTGCCACCTTCATGATGGTTGGTATGTGAGTCCATTATTGAGGCTTTTGTGTCAGTTCATCTCATTGAGGGTTTCCCTCATTTTCGCTGACCTTCTACTTTATCAAACATCATGTCTTTTTGTATGATTGGTCTTTCCTTATGATGCGTTCAAAGTAAGTGAGTGGAAGTCTCATTATTCTCGCTTCTAAGGAGCATTCTTGTCGTATTTCTTCTAAGACTGATTTGTTCGTTCCTCTGGAAGTCCATGGTATAGTCAATATTCTTGGCCAACACCGCAATTCAAATGCATCAGTTCTTTCTTCTGTCTTCATTTTTCATTGTCCAGCTCATGTAGCCAGGTACAAAATCAATGTCCCACCCCATCATTGCCCCATGGTTCTAGTAGGGAAAGGAAAATACCCTGTCAAATGGACATTGTCTAGTGGTGACCATCAGCAAAGTGAGCCAAGGTTGACACTGAAGGAGGGAGTCATCAGGAGGAGAATCCAGAGCTCAGATGGTACTTCCAAATAGAGACCCATGAATACCCTGGTGAGAAAAGACCCTTAAATTGAGGACCCTGGTAAAGGTAGAAGAGAAGGATTTATTAAGAAATACATCAGAGTAACTATCCCTCCAACCTGTTTATCTTCAGGCTGTAAACCCTCCTCCACTTGAATTTATGCCCCATGGTTTCACCCTCATGCTTCAGTTTAGAAATTAAAATTCTTCAAGGAGTCTCACAACTTCACATGATATCCTGGATATATTATTGGATTTTGGACTTGGATTTCAATTATTCTAAAACCATCCAAATGCCTTTTCCCTGCTGACAGCTCCACATTGGCCACTCATATAAAAAGACTCACCAGGAGAATAAATTATTTCTTCCCCCGTCAATGGTAATTTGTGTTCATTAAATTACCTCCAGATCTACTTTCCTGAGTCAAAAATAACTTCATAGCTTTTTTTTTCTTCCATGTCCAGCTTGGAAAGGCATATAGATCTCGAAGTTAACCTTTCTCTGTTAGATGCTCAAGAATAATTAAGATATTTTTCTTCTTAAATCAGCCAGATGTTTCATTTTAAAATGGAACAATGCACGGTTTATTTAACCAAAGTTCTCATACAAAGGCCATTGCTTTCATTTTGATAGTCTTGTTTTGTGAGAGGTAAAAATGAAAAACATCTTTAAGAGAATTCCTTCTGCTGCTGCTTCTTCTTCTTTTTTTTCCTTTCTGGGAACAATGCTTGGTCTCAATAGGAAACCACATTTTTTAAGAACATGAAAGTCATTACTGATGATGCCTTGGAATCTGATCCAAACACTTAAACTACAGCCATCACGATGGGATTTTAACCACACTGCTGTTCATAACCTTTAAAAGAGATTTGAATGTCAATCTGGCAAAACATCTATTTACCCTATTTCTTTGTCACTTTATAGTGTTTTCTTCTAATCAAGCTAGGCTAATATGCTTGGGGCACCTTTCGTTTTTGTCTTAAAAAATGCCAATAAATGGTTATGGGTATTTTTTACAACATGGTGAGTGTTATTTCGCAATGTTTCATTAGCCACAAATCCTCAAGTCACTTTTAAGAAGTCCAGATACCCTGCTGTAGGTATTTTTGCAGCTGTTTTGTGGGAAAATCATGAAAGTGCAGCTCACTTCAACAAAAAAGAGCGTACCTCATTCCTATAGTGATCGGTCTCTTTTACTGTACTTTCTAGCAACAGAAAGAGCAATGTAAAGACAGCTGTGTAGTGTATATATTCTCTCCATATGCCTGAAGTTCAGATAGTTAAAATATTTTCTGATTTGTAAAATACCTTGACTTTGCTTTGAAGGAAGCCCTTCTTTTGAATCAGTTATGATATGTTCTGAAGTTACATTTTTCTTCCCCTTATTTGCAGAACAAAATTGGACTGAAAGAAATTCCATCTTCATCTCATGATGTTGCTTTTGCAACTCATTTTATTGTTCCCTGTGATTAGATTTATAAGTGGGATCCACACATTCTTTTACTTGGTAGACCGCATATCGTGAATATAGTCAGTAACTACTGACTCCTCTGAGTCACATATATTTCCTATAAAAAATAATTTCAATTTTGAAAATTATATTTGGGCATTCTGATATTTATTCACCGATATCATTGTATACCTCAAGGGAATTTTGACTGATATAGACAGCCACAGTGTGTAAATTTTATACATAAATAATAAATTAAATAAGTAAATAATGGTAAAGAAAAGATTTTCCTCTCATTTTCTGTACCATATGATCAGTGGTCTTCATCATCTGACAGTATCTGGTATTTGAATTTTAATGTTTCTGGTAATCACTTCTTTCAAACAGATTAAGGGGAAAATGTTAGAACTGGGATTTAGGGCTCAAAGGCCCTACTGGAATCCAAGTTGCTAAGATTTCAGCTATAAAGTCAAGGCTAGGAGGACTCCATTGGGAGGACCTGTGATACAGTGAAACCTGTGAGAGCCAGAACTCGACAGGAATGCCTTATTTTTTCTGGTTCTGGCTTTCACAGGTTTTAGTGTATAAGGAAAGCAGAATTGAAACCCATAGATCTAGAACCCACCTCTGACTCTAGCTCTTTCTAGCTGTTGGTGACATCACTAAGAGTTAATTATTTCAACTCTCACATTTTACAGATAAGGAAATGCAGAAATACAATGTTCCACCAGCACTCTAGAATTCTGTAGTGCAATGAAAAGTAAAGTCACTAGGGGCAACATTTTATCATTTTTTCCCTTACTTTTATTGCTTAAACACAATTTTATAGACCTTAGAGTGGACTCACTGAGAATCATTGATTCCACAAACATGCAAAGTGACCTAATAAAGCCATGGAGATGCCAAGCTGAAAAGACAGTGTCTGCACTTAGAGGATTTGACGTTGGTGGATCAGGGATTCCAATACACTGAGGCAGCTGTGCTGCCCAGATGAGCCAAGCATGGAGTTGGGTAGAAGGAAATCAATAGGAGACAGGAGTCATACTCAAGGAGGTAGGACTGGTCTCATGGAAGACAATGCTTCGTGATGCTTAAAGTTGGAGTAAAAGTGGCTTCCCCAGGCGGAGAGAATGGCATCTGGAATGAAATGTTGGAGCAGTATCTCCGCGTCTCAGTGTCTGAGTGGAGTGGGAAGGGAAGAGGCTGGACAGAAAGTCAGGGTGCTATCTTGAAAGCCTTGTATGCCTTGCCAAGGCACTTTGAGTGTTTTACTACAGGGAATATTTTACTCTATGAGTCTGGGAACCCCCAAAGTATTTATAATAGGAGAATGGCATAACTGATTTTATGTGTGCTAAAGATGATTCTGGAGTCCTTGGGTGGCACAAACAGTTAAGTGCTCGGCTACTATCCAAAATGTTGGTGGTTCAAATGCACCTAGAATTGCCACAGAAGAAAGGCCTAGGATCTAATTCCAAAAGGTCAGCCACGGAAAATCCTATGGAGCAAAGTTCTACTGTGAAACACATGGGGTTACCATGACTCAGTATTGATTCAACATTAACTTTTTTTTTTTAAAGATGATTCTAGCAGTGCCATGCTTGTATCCCATTGCTACTTCAAGCCCAGCTGCTCTTACTATGACACAATGACTTCCCACTCCACTGCACCAAACACACATACACTCAAGGACTAATCATAAAATAACTCTCTGCAGTGAGCTTTCAGACAAGAAAGCCTTAATCTCCATCTGAGCCATCTCCAAAGTATTCCATTTGCAAGAATTTTCAGCTCCATCATAATTTTTCTCAAAACTATTACAACTTTTGCTTGTAGTACTACTTGTAAGAGAATTCCTTCCTTTAACTCAAGAATATACTGAATTCCACTGAAGTGGTTGGCTTGTGGAATGATTTCTGCTGTTATTTTTTTAAAAATATATTTTATTGGATTTAAGGGACTAATTCCATTGTTGTTGTTGTTGTTAGGTGACATCGAGTTGATTCCAACCCATAGTGGCCCTATGTGCAACAGAATGTAACACTGCTCGATCCTACACCATCCTCACAATCTTTGCTATGTTTGAGCTGATTGTTACAGCAACTGTGTCCATCTATCTCGCTGAAGGTCTTTCTGTTTTTCACTGACCCTCTACTTCACCAAGCATGATGTCCTTCTCCAGGGACTGGTCCCTCCTGATAACATGTCCAAAGTACGTGACACCAAGTCTCACCATCCTTGCTTCTAAGGAGCATTCTGGCTGGACTTCTCCAAGACAGATTTGTTTGTTCTTCTGGCAGTCCATGGTATATTCAATATTCTTTGCCAGCACCATAATTTAAAGGTATTAATTCTTCTTCAGTCTTCCTTATTTATTGTCCAGCTTTTGCATGCATATGAGACAATTGAAAACACCATGGCTTGGGTCCTTAGTCCTCAAAGTGACAACTTTGATTTTTAACATTTGAAAGAAGTCTTTTGCAGCAAATTTGCCCAGTGTAATACATCATTTGATTTCTTGACTGCTGCTTCCCTGTGCATTGATTATGGATCCAAGTGAAATGAAATCACTGATAACTTCAATATTTTCTCCGTTTAACATGGTGATACTTATTGCTCCAGTTGTGAGGATTTTTGTTTTCTTTATATTGAAGTGTAATCCACACAGAAGGATGTAGTCTTTGATCTTCATCAGTGTTTCAAATTCTCTTCACTTTCAGCAAGCAAGGTTGTGTCATCTGCACATCCCCTTGTTCTGTTCAAACGAATGCGTCTTGGTCTATGTACAGGTTCCTCATGAGCACAATTAAGTGTTCTGGAATTCCCATTCTTTGCAATGTTATCCATAATTTGTTATGATCCACACAGTCAAATGCCTTTGCATAGTCAATAAAACACAGGTAAACATCTTTCTGGTATTTTCTGCTTTCAGTCAAGATCCATCTGACATCAGCAATGATATCTCTCATTCCATGTCCTCTTCTGAATCCGGCTTGAACTTCTGGCAGTTCCCTGTCAATGTACTGCTGCAAGTGCTTTTGAATGATCTTCAGCAAAATTTTACTTGGGTGTGATATTAATTATATTGTTAGATAATTTCCACATTTTGTTGAATCACCTTTCTTTGGAATGAGCACTTCCAGTGTGTTGGCCAGGTAACTGTCTTCCAAATTTCTTGACATAGACAAGTAAGCACCTCCAGCACTGCATCCATTTGTTGAAACATCTCAAGTGGTATTCCGTCAATTCCTGGAGCCTTGTTTTTTGCCAATGTCTTTGGTGCAGCTTGAACTTCTTCCTTCAGTACCATTAGTTCTTGATCATATGCTACCTCCTGAAATGGTCAAACGTAGACCAATGCTTTTTGGTACAGTGACTGTGTATTCCTTCCGTCTTCTTTAGATGCTTCCTGAGTCGTTCAGTATTTTGCCATAGAATCCTTCAATATTGCAACTCGAGGCTTGAATATTTTTCTTCAGTTCTTTCAGCTTGAGAAACGCTGAGTGTGTTATTCCCTTTTGGTTTCCTAATTCCAGGCTTTCACATGTTATTATAATACTTTATCTTCTCGAGCCACCCTTTGAAATCTTCTGTTCAGCTCTTTTACTTCATTGTTTCTTCTGTTCTCTTTAGCTGCTCTGCGTTCAAGGGCAAGTTTCAGAGTCTCTTCTGACATCCACTTTTGTCTTTTCTTTCTTTCTTGTGTTATTAATGACCTTTTGCTTTCTTCATGTATGATGTCCTTGATGTCATCCCACAGCTCGTCTGGTCTTCGGTCATTAGTGTTCAATGCATCAAATGTATTTTTGAGACTGTCTCCAAATTCAAGTAGGATATCTTCAAGGTCATACTTTGGCTCTTGTGGAATTGTTTCAATTGTCTTCAGCTTCAACTTGAACTTGCATTTGAGGAATTGATTGTCTGTACTGCAGTCTGCCCCTGGCCTTGTTCTAACTTATGATATTGAGCTTCTCCATTGTCTCTTTCCATAGATATAAGTCAATGTGATTCCTGTGTATTCCCTCTGGCAAGGTCCACATGTATAGTCACTGTTTATGTTGTTGAAAAAAGGTATTTCCAATGAATAGGTCATTGGTCTTGCGAAATTCTATCACGTGAGCCCCAGTGTCGTTTCTATCACCAAGGTGATATTTTCCTACTACTGATCCTTCTTCTTTGTTTCCAACTTTCACATTCTGATCACCAGTAGTTATCAATGCATCTTGATTGCACGTTTGATCGATTTTAGATGGCAAAAGTTGGGAAAAATCTTTAATTTCTTCATCTTTGGCATTAGTGTTTGGTGTGTAAATTTGGATAATAGTCATTGCCATGGATTGAATTGTGTCCCCCCAAAATATCTGTCAACTTGACTAGGCCATGATTCCCAGTATTGTGTGATTGTCCACCATTTTGTCATTTGATGTGATTTTCCTTTGTGTTGTAAATTCTATCTCTTTGATGTTAATGAGATGGGATTAGTAGCAGTTATGTTGATGATACAAGGTTAGATTGTGTTTTAAGCCAATCTCTTTTGAGGTACAAAAGAGAAAAGTTAGCAGAGAGACAGGACAACCTCATACCACAGTGAAAACAGCACCAGGAGCAGAGTGAATCCTTCAGACCTAGGGTTCCTGTGCAGAGAAGCTCCATGATGAGGGGAAGAATGATGACAAGGACCTTCCCCCAGAATCCACAGAGACAGAAAGACTTCCTCTAGAGCTGACACCCTGAATTTGGACTTTTAGCCTCCTAAACTGTGAAAGAATAAATTTCTCTTTGTTAAAGCCAGCCACTCGTGGTATTCCTGTTATAGCAGCACTAGATGACTAAGACAGTCGTATTAACTGATTTTCCTTATAGGCTTATGGATATTATTACCTATCACTGACAGGTCAGCAGTTTGAACTCACCAGGAGCTCCTTGGGGCAGTTCTGCTCTGTCCTGTGGGGTCACTATGAGTTGGAATCGACTTGACAGCAACAGTTTGGTTTTTTTAATCACTGACTGTACGTCATGATAGATCTTGAAATGTTATTTTTGACAATTAATGAAATGCCATTCCTTTTTAATTTGTCATTCCTGGCATAGTAGACCATATGATTGTCCACTTCAAAATGACCAATACCAATCCATTTCAGTTCACTTATGCCTTGGATATCGATCCTCAAGCATTCCATTTCATTTTTGACCACTTCCAATTTCCCTAGATTCATACTTCATACATTCCACATTCCGATTATTAATGGATGTTTGCAGCTGTTTCCTTTCATTTTGAGTAGTATCTTATCAGCAAATGAAGGTCCTGAAAGCTTGACTTCATCCATATCATTAAGATTGACTCTACTTTGAGGAGGCAGCTCTTCCCCAGTCATATTTCGAGTGTCGTCCAATCTGAGGGGCTCATCTTTGGGCACTATATCAGACAGTGTTCCACTGCTATCATAAGAATTTTCACTGGCCAAGTTTTTCAGAAGTAGATAGCCAGATCTTCCTAGTCTGTCTTAGTTTGGAAGCTGCACTGAAACCTGTCCACCGTGGGTGACGCTGGTGATATTTGAAATACTGGTGGCATAGCTTCCAGCATCAGAGCAACACAAGCCACCACAGTACAAGAAACTTACAGACGAATGGTGGACTAATCTTTTTATATGAACTCATGATCTTTGGGATCCTTGGCCTATGTCCTTGTTCTATATGGTAAGAGGGAATTATAGGGACAATAGGGCTTTCATCACAGGAGTCCTAGGAAGATGAAGTAAGGTAATGCATTTAAAGTGCTTAGAACAGTGTGATACATTGTAAGTGAGCTGAAAATGTGAGTTCCTTCCTCCACTTGTGGCAGGTCCAGAAGAGAGCAAGGCCTAGTTTATGAGAGCATAATTGAGCTGTGTGGGGCAGAAAGATTTCACTATCCAGTTAAGTACTGCCAGTCTCAACTGCCATTCCATGAAACACAAGTTGGCCATCAGCCAGGATGAGTGTACAGGTGAATTAAGCAAGGGCTCAGGCTTCGCAATACTTGTCAAGGAAAATGATGGCAGTTAGAAGTCAAAACGTGATTCTTCGTGGAAAGAAAGGGAGAGAGCAGCCAAACAGCTTTTACCATAATTGAAGTAAAACATCATTAAATGGGTGAAAGACTGAGAAAGTTAAAAAAAATTAGGATATACAGTTTTATTTATTTCACGTAGATATAATAACTTAAACTGTGTTGATAAGGGGCTTCTTGGTAGAAAAATTTTAAATGCTTGATTTAATAGAGCAAAATAATGAATTTGTTATTAGAATTTAGAATGTTAATAATTCAGCTAAAGTGATTGGAAATAGCTTATTTTCTTAAGTGTTTTTTTAAAAAAAAGTCTCTGAAATATTATTTATTTTCTTAATTTATTCAGCAAACTTTTTCTCCCCAGACTGTGGAACTGTAAAGTTGAGAGCAGCTGCCTTTCAAACGTTCACCAATTCCCCAGTGAAGCCCTCTTAATGACGCTATGCGAAACTTAGGGGTAAAAGACTTCGGCCACATCATTTGCAATGTATTCACAGATGTAGAAGATAAAATAGACTCTTAATCAGTTGAGACTCTTGGGAAGTATGTTCAAAGGGTCTCTCTCCCTTTTTCTCTGAAAATGTGGAGTGTTCCAAAACACGTGCTTACATAGTCTTAATACATGAGCTAAGAATGTTTTTTAAACTTAAAAAAAAAAAAGTAGACAGAAAAACTTGTCTAATTAAACAAAAAGTTTCCCCAGTATAAGGAAGAATAACACTTTGGTATCTGAGGGCCTACCAAGGCCTGCCCTGAGACACAGGATGTGACATTTGAGTCATTAATGGAAAATCTTTGTAGGTTCAGTTATGAGCACACTTCCAGAAACGCAAAGGGAAGGACCATGTTCCATGTCCCAGCCTGGCTCCATCCTGTGCATTCAGACTATTTCACTCAGGCCCTCAAATGCATCCCAGTGACACGACCCACACAATGGTCACAGTCACCAACGCAATGCTGGCGCCAGTGAGCTTTAGCTTGTTAGGGAAAAAAATACTACTTTCCATGTATGTTTAAATAGTACAGACACATAATATTAAAAAAATAGAAGCTCTGGGTGTGTAATTTGATGCTCAGCCTTTGCAAAATAGGCAGAGATCCAAATATTTTTCTCTGCTAGAAGACTTTAAAATATGTTTCCAGTGGTTACTTGGCTGGAGAGGCTACCACTTGGGGATTTGTGAGCTGAAAAGTTTGATTTGGGGGATGATCTGTATTTCTGAGAGAGAACCACAGTGCTCTCAGGGGTGTCTGAGATCCAAGAGGAAGGAGGCTTCTACAATAGAAATATCCAGGTTAAAGCCAAAGGCGGAGGGCGTGGGGAGAAGGACCAGGGGGAACACATCTTGTTTTGAAGCTTTAGACTTAGATTTTGGAAGGCACCAAGTGAAGTAGTGCAAGGTCCACCCAAGCTTAGTAGATTCTAGAATTTTTTGGGGGGTGGGAGTTAATTTCCAGAATTACCAAAACCAAAAACCAGTTGCCATCAAGTGGATTCGAACTCATTGCAAAGTCATGTGAGTCGGAGTAGAACTATACTCCACAGGGTTGTCAGTGTCCGATTTTTCGGAAGCAGATGGCCAGGTCTTTCTTCTGAGGTGCCTTTGAGTGGACTCAAACCTCCAACCTTTCAGTTAGCAGCCGAGATCATTAACCATTTACACTACCCAGAGATGCCTACTTTCTAGAATTCTGGAGACAATACATACGTTGGAAGTTATACCTTGATAGAATGATGGGGATAACTTGCCATGTAGGGAAATGGTATTCTCTGAACATACATATCACCCATGCTGCCCTTGATCCTTTGAGTCAGACCACTTACATCCCAGCTGGCTCAAAAGGCACATCTCCCACTTCAGTGAATGTTTTAGGTAATCTCTAGGCCATTCCCATTGCTACTGTTTGCTGGTGCTTGCTTTCATTTTCTGGTCCCAGATATCTGGGTTCTTCTGGTAGCTTCCCCATCTGACTTGGTTCTCCTTTGAGTTTGACAAACAGTGCAACACCCCTCCTGGTGGGAAGGGGCTCAGCACTCCCACCTGATTCTCTGTAGACTCTGGCCTGAGAATCTGTTCCCCCAGTAGGCCTATTCCTACCCTTCCTATAAATGGATTTTGGAGACCTCCTTGGTAGCAATAGGTAGCTTCTCCTAAGCCCTATGCAGCAAGAGAGAAAGATGACTAATATCGGTCCTTACTTTTAAGAATTTGTTGCTGTGCACCATCAAATCGATTCTGACTCATAGCAACACTATAGAACAGAGTAGAACTGCTCCCATAAAGATTACAGCCTAGGAAACCCTGTGGGGTGGTTCTGCTCTGTCCCATAGGGTTGCTATGAGCTGGAATCCACTTGACAGCACACAGCAACAACTTTCAAGGAACTTAACAATCAACTTCCTGAAAATAAGATACCCACAAAGAAATGGGGCTAACATTATTATGGCTTTCATGCTACAAGTGCCAAATGAGGGGAATGGATAATAGATTCTCCTGTGGTTTAGAGAGGAGTCCCTGGAATGGTGCAAACGGGTTAACTCACTGGGCCACTAACTGAAAGGTTGGAAATTTGAGTCTACCCAGAAATACCTGGGAAGAAAGGCCTGACAATCTACTTCTGAAAAAAGCAGCCACTGAAAACCCTATGGAGCACAGCTCTACTCTGACACTCATAGGCTCACCATGAGTCAGAGTCTACTTGAGGGCAACTGATTTGGTTGGTGGTTTAGATGAGGGAAGGGCACATTTATTTGGAGAGGCTGGGTATGTACTGTAGATGATATGAAGAGGATTTTTAGGAATCTACAAATAGTGTTTTTATGAGTTATGTATTGCTGCTGTAATACATTAACACAAACTTAGCATAACACAAATGTTTTCACTCACAATTCTGTAGGTTAGAAGTTTGACACGGGACTCACTGCACTAGAATCAAGGTGTCAGGGGGGATGTATTCCTCACCGCAGGCTCTAGGGAAGAATCCACTTCCAAACTCATTTAGGTTGTTGGAAGAAATCAGTTCCGTGTGGTTTTAGGACTGACATCCCCATTTCCTTCCTGGCTGCCGGCCAGGGGCCACTCTCAGCTGCTAACACTCTCTCCATTCCTTGCACATGGACTCTACAACTCAGCGCCAGAAGTCAGCCTGAATCTTCTCATGCTGCACATCTCTCTGCCTCCTTCCTTCGCTGTTAAGGGCCCATGTGATTGCACTGTGAGAGATGGGATGAAAAGGAAGGACAGTCCGTCCCCAATTGTTCTTTTTTCTGCACCCACTGCACTGATTCTGACCTGTCATCCAGAGTTCCTTCCAGACACCTGGACTATCCTCTCCTTTCAATTATAGCACTGAAACGGTGTTTAAAGGCAGAAAACCAGATTGTAACAATAATACCCTAGTTTGGCATTTTGAAGCACACTTGTTCCACTCTCTTAGCCCCATGCAGCATTCTCTGTTCTCCAATAGCCAGTCACCCTTTCTCCTATATTACTGTGGACGCGTCTCTCTCCTTTACTTAATAGCATACCTACCACTCGTCTGTCAGTGGAGGTTTGTGTGTTGCTATGATGCTGAACAGGTTTCAGCAGAGCTTCCAGGCTAATATGGACTAGGAAGAAAAGCCTGGTGATCTACTTCTGAAAATCAGTCATTGAAAATTCTATGGATCACAACGGTCAGATATGTAACTGATCATGGGGATGATGCATGACCAGGGTTTTTTTCTATTGTACATGGGCACCACAAGTCAGGGGTAACTCCATGGTAGCTAACAACAACAACACTCAGTAAGGGGCTGGGGATGAGGAGACATTTTATTCATTTTGGAATCTTCTCCGAGATTCCCCATCCCATCCCTAACACAGTGTTAAAGATAGAAGTTTAGTAAATTAAAAACAAAACAAAACTAAGTCCTTGGCCTTAGAGCTTTGAAGTGGGAAGACAGGCAATGTCATTTGCTACCTGAATCATTTTGTCTTTTTCATGCAAAGGATCTAAGTGAGTGGCTAAGTGGTAAGGACAAAAGAACCTCAGAAGATTAGAAGAGGAACATGATAGAAGACAACTTCCCGTGATTCAAATGCAAAATAACTGAAATGCCATGTGAGATACAGAACTAGTGAAGAGTGAGCAAGTCCACTGTGCACATTCTAGAAAAATAACCAGGTGTTTAAAGCAGACATCTAGAACACTTGGTTTGTGTTCGTCCTTTGTTGGTCTCCTAGCCCCATTCATGGTTGTTTACTCTCTGGTTCGGGTACTCAGGGAAAGCCAGTGGTTCCCAAAGTCAGCAAGGGAGGAATGAGGACAAGAAGCAACGGCCCTATATGGCTTCATTTTGGTAACCAGGTCATGAACCACCAGGAAGTTGCTGTAACTCAAGGGGGGGGTAGGCAGAAGAGAGTCAATGCAAAATGTATTCTTTTAGGGTAGAAGTCTGTGGCTTTATGTCTCATTGTAGAGCCTCAGCTTCAGCTTCCTCATCCACATTTCAGCAGACCTTCCTGTGTGTGGTAGGCAGAATCATGGCCCCCAAATATGTCCACATCCTAATCCCTGGAACCTGTGAATGAATATGTTAGGGTACATGGCAAAGGGAAATTAAAGTTGCATGTAGAATTAAAGTTGAAAATCAGCTGACATTGAAATAGGGAGATTATCCTGGATTATCTGGGTGTTACTGATGCAGTCACAAGTGTCTTTAAAGGTGAAAGAGGAAGGCAGAACAAGAGAGTCAGAGAAGGAGATGTGACCACAGAGAGGTCAGAGAGATGTGGTGTGAGAAGGACTCCACTCGTGTTGCTGTTTTTGAAGATGGAGGAAGGAGGCCGCAAGCCAAGGCGTGCAGGCAGCCTCTACAAGCTGGAAAAGGCAAGGAAATGGACTCTGCCTTAAAGCCTCCAGAAAGAAATGTAGTCCCACCAACACCTCAATTTTAGGACCTGTGTTAGACGTCTATAGAACTGGAAGGTAATACATTTGTGTTGCTTTAAGCTACTAAATTTGTGGTAACTTGTTATAGCAGAAATAGGAAGTGAATACACTGAGTAATTGAATCAATCCCCCAGCATATGTTGCCAGTAGTGGAAGGACCATAGGATGTGTTATCAGTATGCAGTTATGGGCCACTCCATGCAGAAGGAGTGAGTGACAAACTCTCAAGGGTGTCATGGGGAAAAGGTCTCTGAGCTCCCCCATTCACTGAGCCCCAGATTGCCTGGCTGGGGCCAAATTTCCAAGTCATAGTCTGTTGCAGAGGTCAAAAACTGGAATCACATGGGACAAATCAATAGTCACATATTTTTTGTTTGCAAGAGGATTTAAAAAAAAATTGAATTCGTTGCCAACATTTAAAAAACAGATTTCACCTATGCATCAGGATTTCTGACTTTCTTGGGGGGAGAAATAGGAACATCCAGCCACCCCTGCGTTCCCATGGCAGTGGAGGAATAGCTGTCCCTGTAGACAGAGCTTGCCCCCTCTGGTCGTCACCATCCTCACCACGCTACTGTCTCACATTCTTTCCATGTTACTCTATTAGGCGGCCCCACCAGCTCTTGACTTTGTAATCCCTGATACATTGTAAACAATGAGAACTTCAGGACAGGCTTAATCAGGGTAAGGTATAAAAGGGGACCAGCCCTTGGGTGATATAAACAGTTAATTCACTCGGCTGTTACCCAAGAAGTTGGAGGTTCAAGTCCACCCAGAGGCAGAAGAAAGGCTTGGCGGTCTACTTCTGAAAAATTAGCCATTAAACACCTTATGGAACCCCTACAGTATGTCCCCCGGACACCCTTTTAGCTCAGTGGTGAAGTCACTCCCAAAGTTCACCGTTCAGCTGGGGATTGGACAGCCTCATAAAAAAAAAAAAATGGGACTAACAAGGCACAGCAGTCCAGGGACAAAGACTAGACGGCAGGAGGGGACAAGAAAGCTGGTGATAGGGAACCCAAGGTTGAGAAGGGACAGTGTTGACATGTCGTGGGGTTGTTAACCATTGTCATAGGGCAATATGTGTACTAACTGTTTAATGAGAAACTATTTGTTCTGCAAAACTTCATCTAAGGTACAAAAAAAAAAAAAAAGAATTGTCTATGTGAGATCAAATTGACAACAGCAACTCAAAAGCTCTGATGGGAAGCCTGGGAGCAGTGAGTTGAAGATAATGTGATGGAATAATTTGGAAAAGGATAGTGAGAATAGCAGCACAACTGGAAGAATGTAATCAATGTCACTGAGTTGTACATGTAGAAACTTTTGAAATGGTGTAACTTTGGCTATGTATATTTTCACCAAAAAAAGTCCTCCAAGGTCGAGAAGGGAGAGTGTTGACATGTTGTAGGGTTGTTAACCAATGTCATAAAACAATATGTGTACTGACTGTTTAATGAGAAACTATTTGTTCTGTAAACCTTCATCTAAAATACAATTAAAAAAAAAAACACCTTATGGAGAAGAGTTCTATTCTGACACACATGGGGTCGCCATGAGTAGGAATCGACTCAAGGACAACTGGTGTGTTAGAGGGGCTGTAGCTAGTTTCAATGCTTTCATTACACAAGATAGGAAAGAGTGCCTTCATTAACTTCAGGGGAAAAATTTTCAGAGGTGAAATGGCCCATTCCTTTATTCCCTCCAAATTCTTAGCCTAAGCAATACCAAGAAATACTGGCATTGGTGCCTGGTACGGAACTTCCAAGCCTATTTATGGCTCCAATTCTGATCAGCTAAACCTTTACCTGCTTAAGAATTTATCTAAATTTGACTTCAACAGATCAGGAGAGCATTTTCAAAAGAATATAAATCAAGCTGGAGAACTATCAAGATGGTAGACGATGTACTTAAACAAAAAGCCAAATGATCTGAGAGCATTTTCCTATTTGTAGGGCCAACATTTAGCAAAATCCCTGCGTGCTTTTATTAGATTAACAACATGTAAGCTCTGACATCAGTTGCAACATGATCTGGTATTGCAAAATGCACTGTGGAATTCTGAAGTGTTAATTGTTATGTTTGGCTTGATTACTGGCAGATCTTTTTACTCATATCTGAATGCCTATGGTTATGGGCCAACAGTGTCAGAAAAGTGATACCTTACAAGCTCACACTTGAAATGGTTCTGAGCAGGGATGGTGGGTCATAGATACGGGAACAAGGGGGGAAAATTGGACTCACACAAGGGTTAGTGTCCTGAGTGTTCAGACAGGAATGAACCTTTTCCGTCCAAGGCTCAATGTCTACAGGACACAATGTAGTGAATAATCAGCTGCGGATGGGCTGGAGAGGCCTGGCCGCTTCTTGACACGGCCCTCTGTGTGCGTGATGGATGTGGAGAAATCCAACCCTCCCAAGGGGGTCAGGTGGCACGGCCAGGACAAAGCGTGCAAACAATTTGGTCCTGGAAAAAGAACTCTCCCTTTTTTGGGGGGGGAGGGGGCTATTTGTGCCAAAAAGTTACAGTATCCAGCTGTTCCCTATTAAGTTTGCAATCTATGCAAAGAAGGGAAAAATGAAGCCAAAGTTAAACGCTTCATAGAAATATTCACTTTGTAGGACAGATTTAAATTATTTAAATTGTGCACAAACTTCTGTAAAAATAAATAAGTAAATAAAGCAACACTCACGTCCAAGGCCACGTTGAAAACATCTGCTTTATGGATCAAGGAATAGACACAATTTAAGTCTGGGAAAAATCACGGTCTCCCAAACCTCTCTTTCAGAGGCTGTGGACAGAAACAAGTGAGGAGGAGGTGATTCTTCCTGTGACCCCAGAGACGAGCTCGAGCAGACAGAGTGAGGGAACAGAGACTGCATGGGTGCCTTCCGTCTCAACTGGAAAAACCTTGCAAAATATTTACTTAGGACTTTTCGTTGTCTCCCTGTCTTTTTACATCTCTGAGCAGTGATTCTAATCAGCTCTAGATTTATTCCAGCTTTTGATAAAATACACACCACTATCTCTACCTCCCTTTCCCCCGCGACCCAGGCCCCAAGGAGTTCTAGAAATATCTATGAATTTTCATAATTGCTAGACAGTTTTTCCTTCTAGGCAACTGGCTTCCCTTAACTGTAATGTCAGAACCTGACCTGTGACCTCAGGGGGGTCCTATCTGATGACTACCAAATGTTAAAGAAGGCTCCAGTTTGGCTTGCTTCTCTTCACTCTAAGGCTGGGCATTAGATGCCCGACCTTACAGCAGGTCAGCATTTTACTTCTGATCCAAATGGGCGGAAATGTGTCAACTGAGAAGAGAACTTAGGGGACGAAAAATAATAGTCACTGTGCACTTACCATTTGCTAGGCAATGTGCTAAGCTTTACCTTGCTTTATGCTCACAAACACTGAAGAGGTAAATTTTGTCCACTTTGTTTTTACAGATAAGGCACTCAGAGAAGTTAAATTGGTTGACAATTTTAAGCCAGTAAGTGGAAAAGTTGGCATTCCAGATGAAGGCGTCCAGCCTCCGAAGCTTTACTATCCATTAAAGCTTGGTATGTGGGAGACCTCCTCCTCATTCTTACTCCCAGTGGAAACTTCTGGAAAGATACTTTGATGTTTGCTGTTTTGAACTTCTTATCACTGACAGTATCCCTAGTCACAGCAAATTCCCACACAGAGAATTGCAAATGGCAGTAAGAGCTTTGCAGAAGTAATTATTAACACACCTCAGCTCAAAATTAATTTCCACTCTCAAACCTAGACTGCATTTCAGAGGCATGCTGTCAGGATAGAAGATGAGAGCTGCCATATAATGTAGGTGATTTGTATCACTCTACCAGCCCCCACACTACCCACAGCCACCAAGTTTTTCACGTGGCTGTAAATGTATGGCTCGTTTTAAATAAGTAAGAATTTGGATTGTGACACGTTTATGGGAAAATGTCAGAAGCAGAGTTGTTTCTGAGGGACCCATTCAATGAGCAGCAGGACAATCAATCCAACTGCAAATATAAGATCAGGCAATTAGAGGAATGAAGGGATAGGATACTTGGGTAACCACTTACTCCCTGTCTTCCTTACCCTGGCAATCCCTTTACCAAATTCTGATCTTTCCAATTTATGATTTAAGTTTTGATTCCAAACACTTTGTAAACACATAAATAAGGACAGGGCAGTAACTTGAAACGGTTATGGGCTGTGGGGTTAGAATACTTGGTTTCAAACCACTGTACCATACTGACAAACTGTGTGACCTTGGGCTCATTACCTAACTTCTCTGGGCCTTTCTCTGTAAAACCAATTGCTGTTAAGTCTTATTGAGACTATGTAAATAACACAGCATCTGGCTTATAGTAGGCATCTAAAGAAATATTTTTTTCCCTTTTGCTTCACCCTTCATGCCCCCTTTTTTCCTTCTTCAAGAATGTTCTGATCCTAAGGGATTCCCTTTGTTTTTGCAAGCGTCATTTTAAGAATTGCTTTATTTGGTGGTGGGGTTGAAACTGAATTCCTGTATTCCACTTAGGGGCTGTGTTTAACCTCTCTGAGCCCCTGTGATGCAGTTTATTTCTAACTAAATAGCCAAATCTCCTTTTCTCTAAAAGGACCTAGATTTTGGGTTCAGGTAGCTAGCAGAGATCTCTCAATCTCAGCCAAGGTCCAGGCCCAGTGGAACAATCCAGATTGATCTAAGACATAGGAATCCCATTGTCCTTCATTGGTGAGTGATAAGGTGAGCATAAATAATAACCATTTCTGGCCCAAGAAATGGAAAAGGAAGTGTTAGACAAAAAGATGGAGCTTCAAGAAGGAAAGGTCTTTTGTTTCTGCCCCCTGCTTCTGACTTGAGTTACCAGTGGTGGGCATAATGCCTAGAGAGTTTGTAGCCACTTGAATCCTTGAAGTGACAACCACAAGGACAAAAGTTGATGTGCTAAAGATTGCAGAAGAGATGGCTGGAAAGATCCTGGGTCATTAGTGTTGTTGTTGTGTCCCATCAAATTGATTCTGACTATTAATGACCCTATAGGACCGAGTAGACCTGCTCCATAGGGTTTCCTAGGCTTAAAACTTTATGGAAGCAGATTGCCAGGTCTTTTCTCCTGCGGAGCGGCTGGTGTGTTCAAAACCACCAACCCTTTGGTTAGCAGCTGAGGGCTTAATAATTTCACCAAGGCTCCTTGTGTCCACTGGCAAATGAGCCCTTAGTTGTCCATACTTTGTATGAGATAATTAAGGCTTAAATGATATAAATCAAATATTCTTTTGCAACCAAAAGCATTTCTAATGATACTATGATGCTCACTTCTCAGAGTTGTTCTGAGAATTAAAAATAATGTATGTAAAGGACCTAGCAAGTGTCTGGCAATTAGTAAACACTTAGCAATCATGCATCTTCCACTTGTTATAGTTGTTAATATACAGAGTACTTAGGGAAGTACCGAGGTCACCATCTTTCTTAGGGTTCTCTTGAGGAACAGAGAAGTCTCTGGGAGGTGCAAATATTTAAGTGTTTGACTAGCTGAAAGGTTGGTGGTTTGAACCCACCCAGAGGCACCTCAGAAGACAGGCCTGGTGATCTGCCTGTCTGAAAGGTCACAGCCTTGAAAATCTTATGGAGCAGTTCTACTCTGCACAGATAGAGTAGCCATGAATCAGAATTGACTCAACGGCAGATAACAACAACAGAGAAACAGAACCTGTGATATTTCTATATCTACTGTTATAGCTAGAGCTAGAGCTCCAGCTCCAGCCATGTCTATACCTATCTAGAGATTTACTTCAAGGAATTGGCTCATGTGATTATGAGAGCTGGCAAGTCCAAGATCTGTAGGTAAGAGTAAAGGGGTGGAGTGAGAGAGAGTTCTGCCAAAATATCTATTTACAGTCTGGAGGCAGAACACACACTAAGGAAACTCCCTTTTCAACTGAGTGATTGATTGCATTACGTTATACCATGCATTACATTATGGAAGGTCATTAAATTACATTACATTATGTTACATTACAATATGGAACAGCAACTAGTCTAGTGTTGGGCAAATCCCTGGGAACCAATGCCCAGCCAAACTGACACATATAATTACCATCACACAGTTAAACAGAAACTTCGTTTAGGCATTTGATGAAGTTGTTGCCCAGGAAATTTATACATTTCATTGAACCTAATCAAGGCCTTTAAATTCTGTCATTTTGAGATTCTATGAGATTCTTATGAATAGACACAGATAATATTCTACAAATTAACTGATTATAAAAATACTGCAATTCAGCTAAAAAGAAACAGTATTAAAAGACAGTTCTCATTACTATGGATTGCATGAATTTATGATTTTCCATGCTCTTCCTTTATCCTCCCTTGACTCTGAGCCCATTTGACTTATCTTTCTGTCCATGTTGCCAGTTACTTGGATAAACAGTTTGTAAAGGAAAGGAGGTTGAATCTGAGTCTAAAGTGTTACTTATTGATTGTTTGAGGATTATAATTTGTGTAGAAAATATAAAAAAGACTCAAAATGCTAACCATGAGCAAATGTAGGCTTATTCATAAATCCAGTTAACACTTGTTAAGGTTCCCTCCTAGGTGCTAGGGGAAGAAGTCAAATAAGTTAAGAATCTGTCAATAAAGGGCTCAGAGAAAGTAGACAAAGACACACAGACAAGTATGTGTACGATAATAGTAATAACAATAATGATGAAACCATTACTACTGCTGGGATCACTCCTATTAGTGGCTACCAAAGACTGAACACGCACGATGCACCAGGTACAGTCCTAAGTACTTTACATGCTTGTGGTCTTTATAACAATCCTGTGTGATCAGTACCATTGCTATGTCTGTTTTCGACAAGAGGACACTGAGACCAAAATGCCCACAATTAGTGGAGGAGCTAGAACTTACTTCTCAGTCTCCAGAATTGCAAAGTCCAGGGTCCTAACAACTAAACCATGGTAGACCTTTGCTGTTGCTGTTGTTAGCTGCCGTTGAGTTGGCCCCAGATACAATGGAAGGAAATGCCACCCAGTCCTGTGCCACCCCCATGATCAGTTGCAGATCAGACTGGTGTGCTTCTTAGGGTTTTCACTGGTTGATTTTAAGAAGCAGATTGCCAGTCCTTTCTTCCTAGTCTGTCTTAGCCTAGAAACTCTGCTGAAACCTGTTCCGCATCATAGCAACACGCAAGCCTCCATCGACGGATAGGCAGTGGCCCATAAGGTGCATCGTCTGGGAATCAAATGCAGGTCTCCCCCATGGAAGGTGAAATTTAAACTGGGTAAAACGGAGGCTGAAAAGTTGGAAGTAGTTAACTCTACTGGGGAGCTAATTTAAGAGTGGTAGGAAGGATAAGAAAAGGCTTCAAACAGAAGGTTGACCCTCCAAGGAAACTCACCTTTGTGGAGAATGACTTCTCAGAAGAAACTGTGTGGTGTATAGTTCTTTAGCATACTGTCTAACATGAAAAGAAAAAAAAAACATAAAAAGAATGGAGAAAAAATGGTATCTGAATTGGCCCAGTGCCCTGTGAAAACTATAAGCTGTAATGCACTTGGGACTTAAGGGACCTGGGAAAATTATTAGAGCTGTTTATTCTGCCAAAGTACTTGAAGTCTCATGAATAAAAGGTTTTCTATGAAGGCAAAATATTGTGATTGCCTACATTAAACTTGAGAAACATTATAGTCAAAGAGAAGGGGAGAAGTCTGAACATATTTATTTATAATATGAAAGTGGGTATTCATGCCAAAAATAATTCAATATGGCAGAAACATTCTTAGGCAGTGTCTGCTCTATGACAGCAGACCATGTGACACCACAGTTTGGTGGCTGTGATCCATGCCAACCAGGTCACCCAACACCCTCCTCACCTGTCTTCTACCTTGTTCTATGTCTCCTTAGGCCCATGGTGTTATTTTTAGCACTCCACTTCCTCTGTAGGATTTTGTTCTACGATTTCAACAATTAAGTATTTTAATCCAGCTAAGGTCTGGCCAGACTGTAAAATAAGAAGTAAAATAAATTAAGGTTTTTCTGACGTTTGAATTCAAATATTAAATGTAACACTATCAATTTTTAATTACTTGAAGAATTTTATTACCTAGTGAAGATTCTAATAGACAAGGACCTGAATTTAATGCTTTTTCATCCTTTTTGAAAGTATATGCAACAATTAATACACCTGCCTTATTTCAGGGTAATCCCTGGGTAACACAAAGATTAAGTGTTTGGCTACTTACTAAAAGGTGGGTGGTCTAAGTCCACCCAGAAACACTTCAGAAGAAAGTCTTGGCAATCCACTTCTGAAAAATCACAGCCATTGAAAACCCTATGGAGCACAGATCTACTCTAACTTACATGGATGGGGTTGTCATGAGTTGGAATTGACTTGATAGTAACTGGTTAGGGTTTCTTTTCTTTTTGGTTTGAGGACATGGTAAAATATATCCAAAATGACTTAGGCCATCTAACTCCTCAGAAAATAACTTAAAATCACCCCCCTCATGTGTAAATATTATGTTATAAATAGACTTCAGCAAGTTTTAAAATTGAGTAATATCTCATTTAGTGAGCCATTTAGTGGGCTCTCGACTCATAACAACCCCTTACAGAATGGAACAAAACACTGTCCAGTCCTGCACCATCTCCATGATCCATTGTGGATCAGAACCTTGTGATCCATAGGGTGTTTGGCATGCAAATATGTTAATTAGTTCTTAGAGCTTAAGTGCTCCCCCTCACCCCCCAGTGGTAAAAAACAAAAACATCTCAATTTAATCACATTGACCTTTTTTTCTGTTCCACAAATAAACCAATTTCTTTTTATTTCTTAGGTCTTGGATCCACTGTTTCTTCTTTTTGGTATATTCTCCCTATAAATATTTTTGTCTTTCATATCTCACACAGCTCAAATAGCAGATGTTTCCATTTTGGAAAACAGGACTACCATTTGCCCAGTTACACAGGCCAAAAGCCTGGGGATTGTTTATCTGCTTTCCTAATCCCTCCACAGCCAACCCTCAGGCTGTCCTGTTGATCCGTCCTAAATTATGCCCGGAATTTGACTATGTCCTGTCGTTTCCATTGCTAAAACTCTAGTCTGAGTCATTGCTCTCTTTCACCTGGATTAACACAACCACATATTCGCACTACAATTTGGCCTGCCTTAACTGATACAGAGGAGCCCTGGTGGTGCAGTGGTTAAGAGCTCAGCTGCTAGCCAAAAGGTCAGCAGTTTGAATCCACCAGCCACTCCTTAGAAATCCTATGGGGCAGTTCTACTCTGTCATATAGGATTGCTATGGATCAGAACTGGACTCAATGGCAAAGGGTTTGCTTTTTGGTTTTCAACTTATACAGTAACTAGTACCTTGAAAGAGGATGCTGCTATGACAGAAAATTAGATAGTATTGACATGGTCAAGAAGTAAGTGGAGAAGAAATCAATAAAGCAGGGTGGAAAGATTCAGATCCATGTTGTGCAGTAACAAAACGTTTGGTGAAACTATTGTGCTAACTTAGAAGGCAGAGCACATGCCTACTGAGCTTGTTGAAAAGAAGTTACGAAAAATAAAAACCACTGTTGTCGAGTCTATTCTGACTCATAGCGACCCTGTAGGACAGAGTAGAACTGCTCTATAGGGTTTCCAACGCTGTAATCTTTATTGAAACAGATTGCCACATCTTTCTCCCACAGAGCAGCTGGTGGGTTCCAACTGCCGACCTTCTAGTGGTACAGTAATTAACAATTGTGTATGAAGAGATTACATAAAAGAGATGAGCTGAGGAAAGAAATAGCTGATTTGCAATCAGCAATTAAAGGCCTGGCAAGGTTGAAGAAGCTACCTACTTCTGGATCCCAAATGGTAGGAAATAAGACTAAAAAAGCTTCATGTTATAGAGGCTCTGTAAGAATGTTCAGCCTTAGAATAAAGATCACATTAAGCATGTTACCATCTACCTAAATCTATTGTTTCAGAAGGTCTTGGGGTAAATTGAGAGAGGAGGTAAGAGGGTGAAGAAGCACAGAAATAAAGCACATATAAGTATAATGTCTATGAAAGAACTTTGTATGGAAGCAAATAGACTGAAAGCCTTGTAAGTGTTTGAGAAAATTGTATTGCCGAAGACAGTATGAACCTAGACTAAAAAGGCTATAAAACATGGAGTTCTTGGGTGGCACAAATGGTTAAGTGTTTGACTACTAGCCAAAAGTTTGGTGCTTCAAACCCACCTAGAAGTGCCTCAAGAAGACAGAATTTGGAATGGAGCCAAGATGGTGGACTAGTCAGATGCACTAAGCCATCCTGCTGCAACAAAGACCCGAAAACCAAGTAAAAGATACAGACATCAATCCTGGAACACTGAACCTTAAATGAAGAGATAAAGTATTAGATTGGAAGTCACTTAAGAGAAGAAACTGATAGAAAACAGGGAAGGACTAGAGATATGGAGTGGAGGTTCCCAGCCAAATGGCATGACTTAACACGACCATCTTAGAATAAAACCAACAACTTAGCGTGCAGAAAGTCATCTCCACAGAATTCCCAATAGGACATAAAGTTGTGGCACACACACACCCAGGACTAAGTAAGACCACGTTTGCTGGCTGCACTGAAGCAGGAGCCCAGACTCAACTCTGTCACCCAGTAACCACAGGAGCACACTCCTACAACCCTCACCGCTCTGGTGAACAGTGACTATAACCACCCCATCCAGAAACTCCGACTGCTGGGAACCACAGTGCCAATCCACCCTAGTTCTCTCCTCCATCTAGCCCCTTCTGTCCCTGCCTTTGCCCCCCCCCTTCTCTGCCCCAACACCTGTGGCCCCAGGGGGACCTGGCCTAGACCCTGGGCCCTTCACCACTGGCTCCGCACCCCTCCCACTGCATGCTGTGACCCCAGGGGGACCTAGCCTAGACTCTGGGACCCTCCCTGCTGTCTCCAAACCCCTCCTGCTGCCAACCACTGTGCCGAGGGGAAACCTGCCTTGACTCCAGGCCCTTTCCTTCTGGCGACCCCCCCCCCCCCCCAACCACTGGGACTCTGCTCCAACCCCTGGCCAGGTTCACACTGCAGACAAAGGACTCATCTCCATCTGTTCCTCTGCCACTGGACCTGCCCTGCTGCACCATAGCTAAGCAACCAGCCCTGCACACTCAGACAAGGTGGTGAGAACCATTGTGCCCACAAATGAGCAAGCAGAAAAGCTCACCCAACCCACCTGCTCAGACATAACCAAACAAAATATAAAAACAGGATGAAACAAACAAATCTATAATCAATAAATAAAGAAAATAACACCGGAATGTCTCAGAGACAGCAGACAAAATCAAAACATATTTTGAAAAAAGTACACGATGGCTCCAGTAAACGACCATAATATATATAAAACACCAGATGACCTTCTGGCAGAAGAAAAGGCACTAAAACTACCTGATAGGGAATTCAGAAGTCTAATATGCAGGGCTCTCCAAGACATTAGGAAAGAGATCAAGGAAAATGCAGACAAACTGAACCAAAACACAGTCAAAATCAAGGAAAACACAGAAAAAGCAGCAGCAGAATTTAGGAAATAATACAAAAACAAAATGTCAAAATAAATAAAAAATTAGAAATCATACAAAATCAGCAATGAGAGATCCATAAGTTAAACAACAAAATTTCAGAAATAGACAGCCCAATAGAAAGTTGTAGAAGTAAATTTGAAACAATGGAAGACAGAATCAGCAAAATTGAAGACAAATCCATGGACGCCACTTTGTTTTAGGGAAAATCAGAGAAAAGAATGAAGAAAATCTAATAATATTGTAGAATACAATCAAGGGCAAAAATTTTCGTGTGATTGGAGTTCTAGAACAAGGGGAGAAAATGGAAAACACAGAGAGGATCACTGAAGATTTGCTGACATAAAACTTCCCTAATATCATGAAAGATGAAAAGCTGACCACTAAGAAGCTCAACGGACCCCATATAGGATAGACCACAAAAGAAAATCAACAAGACATACCATAATCACACTATGCAAAACCGAAGGCAAAGAAAGAATCCTGAAAGCAGCTTGTGAAAAATGAAAAGTCATATACAACGAGGAGACAATAAAACTAAACTCTGATTACTTGGTAGAAATCATGAAGGTGAGAAGGCAATAGGATGATATATCCTGAAAGAAAAAAATAGCCAACTGAGAATAATATACCCTGCAAAACTCTCTCAAATATGGTGACAAAATCAGGACATTTCCAGATAAACAGAATTTAAGGGAATTTGTAACAACCAAACTAAACTTATAAGAATTGTTCCAGGGAATCCTTTGGTTAGAAAACCAACAACATTGGAATACAACCTGAATCTAAGACACAGGTCAGTATTAGCCAAATAGTGACCCAGGTAATGAACTCTCAAGGATAAAACAAAAGTAACAGATTCAAAACAAGAGGTCAATCTGTAAATGACGGCAACGTCAGAACAATAAAAGGGGGAATATACAGTGTTGGTATAGAACTTTCAAATGGAGAGGAAGTCAAGGTGATATCAAGTAATAAAAGACTGGTTCAAACTTAGGAAGATAAGGTTAAATTTCAAGGTGATCACAAAGAAAGTTAACAAACCTACTCATCAAAATAAATAAGAAAAACATAGAGACTCAGTAAACACAAAATCTACGATAACAAAAGAAATGAGAAGAAATTTCACAAACCAAAGGTACTCAGCACAATAGAGTAAGAGGAACAAAGAAAATGTCAGCAACATAAAAAAAGCACTACAAAATGATAGCAATAAACTCACACCTATTAATAATCACACTGAATGTAAATGGCTTAAATGCACCCATAAAGAGACAGAGAATGATGGAATGGATAAAAAAAATAGGACCTCTCAATATACTGTCTATAAGAGACACACCACAAAGACAAAAATATATTAAAAATCAAAGGATGGAAAAAAACATATCAAGCAAGAGGAAACCAAAAAAGAATAAGAGTGGCAATACTAATCTCAGATAAAATAGACTTTAAGGCAAAATCTAACATAAAAGACAAGGAAAGACAATATATAATGATTAAAGAGACAATCCACTAAGAAGACACAACCGTAATAAATATGCATCCAATGACAGGGCTCCAACATGCATAAAATGAACTCTAATAGCACTGAAAAGAGAAAGTGACAGTCCACAATAATAGTAGGAGACTTCAACACACCATTCTTGGTAAAAGACAGAAATCTAGAAAGAAACTCAGCAAAGATACAGAAGATCTGAAGGCCACAATCAACCATCCAGATCTCATAGACATATCTAAAACTGTCCACATACAGCAGCAAAGTATACATTCTTTTCCAATGGACATGAAACTTTCTCCAGAATAGACCAAATCTTAGGCCACAAAGCAACCCTCAACAAAATCTGAAACACTGGGATAATACAAAGCATTTTCTTTGATCACAAATCCATAAAAGTAGAAATTAATAACAGGAAGAGCAAGCGAAAAAAATCAAATACATGAAAACTGAATAACTCTTTGCTTAAAAATCACAGGGTAATAGAAGAAATCAAAGATGGAATAAAAAAATTATAGAATAAAATGAAAGGGAAAACACATACTAACACCTTGGGGCACAGCAAAGGCAGTGTTCATAGGTCAATTTATAGCTATAGGAGCACACATCAAAAAACAGGAAAGGGCCAAAATCAAAACATTAGTCCTACAACTCGAAAAAATAAACAGAGAACAGCAAAGGAAGCCCACGGTCACCAGAAGAAAGGAAGTAATAAAGATCAGAACAGAAATAAATGAAACAAAGAATAGAAAAACAATAGAAAGAATCAACAAACCAAAAGTTGGTTCTTTGAAAGGATCAACAAAATTGATAAACCTTTGGCCAAACTGACGAAAGAAAAACAGGAGAGGAAGAAAATAACCCAAATAAGAAATGAAATGGGGAGACATTACAACAGAACCAACTGAAATAAAAAGGATCATAACAGAGTACTATGAAAAACTAGTTCGACAAATTTGAAAACCTAGAAAAAATGGACAGATTTGTAGGAACACACTACCTACCTAAACTAACACAAACTGAAGTAAAAAATCTGAACAGACCCATAACAAGAGAAGAAACTGAAAAGGCAATAAAACAACTCCCAACAAAAAATGTCCCGGCCCAGATGGCTTCACTGGAGAATTCTACCAAACATTCAAAGAAGAGCTCACACCAGTACTACTAAAACTATTTCAGAACACAGAAAAAGAAGGGATACTTCCGAATTCATTCTATGAAGCCAGCATGATACCAAAACCAGGCAAAGACGGCACAAAAAAAGAAAATTACAGACCAATATCTCTCGTGAATATAGATGCAAAAAAAAAAAAAAAAAAAAAAAAACTCAACAAAATTCTAGCCAATAGAATTCAGCACCAAATGAAAATAATAATAATAATACACCATGACCAAGTGGGATTCAAACCAGATATGCAAGGATGGTTCAACATTAGAAAATCAATCAATGTAATTCACCATATAAATACAACAAATAAAAGAATCACATGATCATCTCAATTGATGCAGAAAAGGCATTTGATAAAGCCCAACAACCATCCCTGACAAAAACTCTCAATAAAATAGGAATAGAAGAGAATAAAGGGCATCTAACCAGCAGACTTGGTGGTGCAGTATTAACAGCCCGGCTACTAAACAAAAGTTTGGCAGTTTGAATCTACCAGGTACTCTGTCCTATAGGGTCACTATGAGTCGGAATTGAGCAGATGGCAACAAGTTCAGCAACATACAAAACGAGCAACCAAAATCATTCTCAATGGAGAAAGGCTGAAAACATTCCCACTGAGAATGGGAACAATATAAGGATGCCCTTTATCACCCCTCCTATTTAACATTGCGCTGGAAGTTATAGCTAGAGCAATATGACAAGAAAAATAAATAAAGGGCATCCAAATTGGTCAAACCAAAAAAACCAAACCCATTGTCATTGAGTCAATTCCGACTCATACCTAACCCTATAGGACAGAGTAAAGGGTCCCCAAATTGGTAAGGAAAAGTAAAACTAGCTCTATTCAGAGATGATATGATACTATGTATATAGAACCAGAAAGACTCCACAAGAAAACTACTGGAACTAATAAAAAGATTCTGCAGAGTATCAGGATATAAGATAAACATACAAAAATCAATTGGAGTCCTATACACCAGCAAAGAGAAGTACTAAAAGGAAATCAAGAGAGCAATACCATTTATAAAAGCACCTAAAAAAATAAATAAAACACTTAGGAATAAATCTAACCAGGGACGTAAAAGACCTATACAAAGAAAACTACAAAACACTATTGCAAGAAACTAAAAAAGACCTATATAAATAGAAAAACATACCATGTTCATGAATGGATAGACTCAACATTGTGAAAATGTCAATTCTACCCAAAGAAATCTACAAATATAATGCAATCTCTATTCAAATATCAACAACATTCTTTAATGAGATGGAAAAACAAATGATCAACTTTATATGAAAAGGGAAGAAGCCCCAATAAGTGAAGCATTATTGACAATGAAGAATAAAGTAGGACGCCTCGCACTACCTGACCTCAAAGCCTACTATACAGCTACAGTAGTCAAAACAGCCTGGTACTGATACAACGACAGACACATTGACCAATGGAATAGAATCAAGAACCCAGTTGTAAATCCATCTAGCTACAGTCATCTGGTCTTTGACATAGGCCCAAAGTCCATTAAATGGGTAAAGACAGTCTTTTTAACAAATGGTTCCGGCAAAACTGGATGTCTATCTGTAAAAAAATGGAATAGAACCTATATTTCACACCATACACAAGATCTAAGTCAAAATGAATCAAAGACCTAAACATAAAACCAAAAATCATAAAGATCATGGAAGAAAAAATACAGTCAACACTAGGGTCCCTGATATATGGCATAAACAGGATACAAACCATAATTAAGAATACACAAACACCAGAAGATAGGTTAGATAAACGGTATCTTCTAAAAATTAAACACTTATGCTAATCAAAAGACTTCACCAAAAGAATAAAAAGAGAACCTACAAACTGGAAAAAAAAATCTGGCAATGACATATCTGACAAAGGTATAATACCTAAAATCTATAGAAAAATCTACCACCTCTACAATAAAAAGACAAAAAATCTAATTAAAAAATGGTCAAAGGATATGAACAGGCACTTAACCAAAGAATACATTCAGGTGACTAACAAACACATGAGGAAATGCTCATGATGAATAACCATTAGAGAAATGTAAATCAAATCTACAATGAGATACCATCTCACCAGAACATTACTAGCACAAATAAGAAAAACAGAAAATAACAAATATTGGAGAGGTTTTGGGGAGATTAGAACTCTCATGCACTGCTGGTGGGAATGCAAAATGGTACAACCATTTTGAAAAATGATATGGCACTTCCTTAAAAAGCTAGAAATAGAAATACCATATGATCCAGCAATCCCACTCTTAGGAGTATATTCTAGAGAAATGAGAACTGTCACACGAATAGACATATGTGCACCCATGTTCTTTGCATCACTATTCTCAATAGCAAAAAGATGAAAACAACCTAAATGCCCATTAACAGATGAATGGATAAACAAACTATGGTACATACATGCAATGGAATACTATGCAAGCATAAAGAACAATGATGAATCTATGAAACATCTCGCAACATGGATGAATCTGGAGGGCATTATGCTGAGCAAAATAAGTCAGTTACAAAAGGACAAGTAGTATATGAGACCACTATTTTAAAAATACATGAAAAGATTTCCACACAGAAAGAAACAATTTTTGATGGTTACAAGGAAGGGGAGGGATAGGAGGGGAAAAACACTAAATAGACAATAGATGAGTGGTAACTTTGGTGAAGGGTAAGACAGTACACAATACTGGGGAAGCCAGCACAACTTGACTGAGGCAAAGTCATAGAAGCTTTACAGACATTTCCAAATGCCCTGAGGGATCGAACTACTGGGCTGAGGGCTGGGGACCAACCATGGTCTTGGCAACATCTAGCTCAACTGGCATAACATAGTTTATAAAGAAAATGTTCTATGTCTGACTGTGGTGAGTAGCATCTGGGGTCTTAAAAGGCTGCAAGCAGCTATCTAAGATACATCTACTGGTCCCATCCCAGTTGGAGCAAAGGAGAATGAAGAAAACCAAAGACATAAGGGAAAGATTAGTCCAAAGGACTAATGGACCACAGGTACAACAACCTCCACCAGACTGAGTCCATAATAACTAGATAGTGCCCCATTACAGAGTAGAACTTCCCCATAGGGTTTACAAGGAGCAACTGGTGGATTTGAACTGCTGACCTTTTGGTTAGCAGCCAAGCTCTTAACCACAGTGCCACTAGGGCTCCAGTTATAATACACAAGGTGAAAATTTAGACTTCTGTACTGACATCATGGAGGACAACTGTGATCTCCCACAAAAAGCTCCTTGATGGCTACACTACTGACTGAGTGTGGGGTCTGCTTAATTCCCGTATAAGTATTTATTCTGTTACACAGATTCTTAGAAAGGAAGGTTTGGCTTGTTTGCAATATGCACCTTGAGAACTTTCGTTGTTATTCATTGACTTTTTTTTTCCTCCTCCCTTCTGTACAAATGGAGCCCTGGTGGTGCAGTAGAAAGAGCTCAGCTGCTAACCAAGACGTTGGCATTTCAACTCCACCAGCTGCTCCTTGGAAACCTGATGGAGCAGTTCTACTTTGTCCTATAGGGTCACAATGAGTCGGAATCAACTCGATGGCAACAGGTTTTATTCTGTAGAAATGATTTCAAAATTCTTGTATGAGGCTTCTCTCTGTAACCCTCAATGCTTGATCACTTTCCTACTTATCATGTCATTCACTTAATTCACAGAAATTTTTATTCATTTATTTGTTCATTCCCTGAGTATTTGTTGAGAACCAAGAATGATGCTGCTTATTGGACAGTGAATTATCCTTGTCTTCAGCGAGCCCACAGGCTGGGTCTGGGGTGTTAGGAAGGCCTTTCGGTTGAGGGTTCCCCAGACATAAGGGAGACAGGGGAGGATGAGAATGTGCATGTTTCAAGTACTTGTCGTTAAGTGCCATCAAGTCAATTTTCGACTCATAATGACCCATGTCACTTTGGACAATTTACTTAAACCTCTCCATGTGACAGAGCAGAACTATCCCATAGACTTTTCTTGGCTATAATCTTTATGGAAGTAGATCACCAGGTCTTTCTACTGAGGAGCTGCTGGGCAGGTTTGAACCACCAACCTTTCAGTTACCAGCTGAGCGTTTAACCATTGCACCTCCAGGGCTCCTTACAAGTCCTTTATTCATGCTGTCTCATTTTGCATTGATGATATGATGATGACAGCAGTAAGTTTTATTTTTAGATGTTTATTATTTGTCAAGTTCTGCACAAAGTTTAATACACATTAACTTTTTTTTAATTGTGCTTTATGTGAAAATTTACAGCTCAAGTTAATTTCTCGTACAAAAATTCATAAACATATTGTTATGTAACACTAGTTGCATACATTAATTTTTTTTAATCCTCCTGATAACCTTATGAAATATTCACTGTAAACATCTCAGTTTTATAAGTGAAGGAGGTGAGGCTTGGGAATGTTGAGTAACTTGCTCCAAGTGACATAGCTGAGTCTGATGGGGCTGGGTTCAAACCATGCAGACTGATTCTGGAGCCCATGTTATAGCCATCAAGCTATACTGACTCTGGAGACCTAGGTGGAAAGTATAATAATAAGCTCCTTTTATAGTTGCAAGAATGGAGGTCCAGAAAGGATAAGTAACTTGCTCAAGATAAATAGTGAAATTAGTACTTGAACCTTTGCTTGTCTGACGTCAACAACACTCCACGAAGCCACCTCTAGATGCTGACAGTCAGAAAAGCTTAGACTTAAGAACTAGAAACACCCTCTGAGATTATGCGATTGAAATTTCTTATTTTACAGAGAAGGCAATTGATTTCCTCATCTGAAATCATTTTTCGAACCAATCAGGAGCTGATTCTATGCAGCAGAGCAATTTTATAGTTCCATGGGGTGGTGTCATTTGATATTTCTATTCAAAACAAAACAAGATGAGGGATACAATTCTTGATAGTAAATTCAAGTGTTGTATTGTTTCTCTGCAACAAGAAGACAGCTTTGGAAAGTATTGGATAGACACTGAGACCATTGTAGGGAGCTGTGGAGCCCAGAGATTTTCATGACAGCGACGACGCCAGGAAGAGATCAAAGCAAACTGTTTTCTGAGCAGGGTCCAGTAGGCCATCCTCTGAAAAGTGACCCACTGTTCAGCACAGGTCTTTCTAGGACACTGAATTGGAGCCAGCTGGGGCCTGGGACGCACCTTGGGCATCACCTTCTGATCTCCATTTGAAGGCCAACTGCATGTGATTAAAGGTAACAGACACAGACTTGTGTTAAGCCCAGGATGTAACTTGTTGAAAGAATAGCAATTGACTTGAAAATTGGACAAGGGACTGAGTTTTCTTTTCCTTTCCTTCCCTTTTCTTCTTTTTTTCTTTTTAATAGAGCAAGATTACAGTATCTGGCCCTAGTTAAATCAAGACTTGCGGTTTTCAAGAAGGATATTCTTGAGCTGTGGGACTTCAGGGTTGGTAACTGAGATTTGAGTGGGATGGAATTTTTACCTTGAAAACTGTGTCATTTAATTAGGATGGCAAAAATGGCTCAAAATGAGAGTGCATTTGGTCCCTAGGTGTTTACTTTGTAGTGGTCAAATAAAGCAAGCTCTTCCTCTCCCCCCAACCCCCCACCAAAGCTCTGGCTGGGTCTCAAACACACTTGCATATTGGAATCACCTGGAGAACTTTAAAAATTACTGACGTTGCTGGTTCTACCCAACAGATTCTAATTTGATTGGTAAGGAGTGTGGTATGAACATCAGGAATTGTAAAAGCCCACTCTCCTGCCCCCACCCAAGGTGATTCTAACATTCAACAAAGTTTGAGTACCTCTGGAAATCATGGCTGAGACCCATCACTCTGATGAGGCACCAGCTGCAAGTATGTTTTACAACAATCTGCGAGACATAAGCATCCCAGAGCAAACACTTGCACCCGTGAGCCCTGGGCTGCTGGTGGACAATCTTTGGAGAAGTTTGAATTTATAAACTGATAATACATGTAATTCCATGGGCTCCATATGGTTCCTGTTATCCTGAGGTGAGCTAGACACATTTGTCTGGCCCCAGGATGGAAAGATAAAGAACAGATGTGGATAATTTTTATCATGCTTGTACCAAACAATAATAGAAAAGTAAGAAATGAGGGAGGCAGACAGAGCGAGAGAAGTACGACTCATGAAAATAAAACTCAAATCAGTTACTCTAGGTTACATCTTTGAATTTTTTGAAATCCAGTCGTGCAGTAGACCAGAGATAACTATGTCATACAGCTCTCCTTTCCTAAGGGAGGCAATCTCTACAGTGACAAGAAGCAATATTACAATTTTTGGTGTTAATAGAGTAAATTTAATAAAGGTATTCATAATAGTGATAATAACTAAATTTTATGTATAGTTTACTATGTGCCATGCACTGTCCTAAGCTCTTCATGTGTATCAACTTATTTCATTCTTGTTACAACCCTAAGATAAGAACTATTATGAGTCCTATCTTACTGATGAAGAAACTGAGAACCAGAGTTTAGGTAATTTGTCCAAAGTGACACAGCTACTATGTGGCAGAACCACAAATTGATCGAAAGAGTGTTTGAAGAGCTGGGAACTACCTGTGATGGACCTTCACAGAGGGAAGAGAGGTCCCATGTTTAGAAGTGACATAGAGGGTGCGAAGCTGAGAGAATTCAGTTGAAGAAAGGGCATGGAGGTTTAGGATGGCTGGGAAAAACTAAAATGACAATAATTCTGGCTTCCAGCAAAATGGCGCTCTAGGCAGAAGCACCACGCCATCCCTCCACAGCAAAGATCCAAAAAACTAAGCCGAACAGAGAAA